>NC_057713.1:27847382-27912452 GCF_004010195.1 Chiloscyllium plagiosum
GAGCGGGAAGTGGAGGAGATGCGGTGGAGGGCACCGTCGACCACGTCGCCTTCCTGACCTGCAGTCTTCTTCTTGGCCTCCGCGCCTCCATCCTACTCCGACCTATCACCCTCACCTTGACCTCTTTCCACCTATCACATTTCCAACGCCCCTCATCCAAGTCCCTCCTCCCTACCTTTTATCTTCTCCTGCTGAACACTCTCTGCTCATTCCTGAAGGGCCTGTGCCTGAAACGTCGAATCTCCTGTTCCCTGGATGCTGCCTGACCTCTGTGCTGTTCCAGCAATAAAGTTTCAACTTTAACCAATGAAATTAGTCAACTATCTACTTTGAAATGCTGAGTATTTAGTAACTAAGAAGCTATTGTAGTACCTTTCGCAAATTAAGTACTACATGCAATTTACCATGAGATAGGAGTAGAAATAGACTATTCAGCTCACAAAGTCTACTCTGCCATTCAATGAGATCATTAGTCTGATAACCCTCAACTCCATTCTCCATAATCCTTATTCCCCTGATTAAAATCTATATCTAGTCCTTAATTATAATAAATGACCCATCCTCAACAGGCCTCTGCAATAAAAGAATTGCAGAGATTCAGCAAATTAGGAGGGGAAATTCAAAATCTTTAAATGTGTAACCTCCTTATTCGGAGATTAGGCCCTCTACTCCTAATCTTTCTCTCAAGGGAAAGTAATCTTTCAGCATCTACCCTGTCAAGTCCATCAAGATTGCCTCTTTATTCCAAAGCCCAATCTACCCAAATGCTCCTCATCGGACATCTCCTTCATTCATGGCATCATCTTATTGATCATTCTCTGGACTACCTCCAATTCCAACATACCTTTTGAGAGAAGGGGCCCAAAACTGTTCATTTTATTCTAGCTGTTGCCTAGAGAAGTAAGAGAAAGTGAGGACAGCAGGTGCTGGATCAGAGTCGAGAATGGGGTGCTGGAAAGTACATCAGGTCAGGCAGCATCCGTGGAGCAGGAGAATCTATGTTATGGGCATAAGCCAGAAGAAGGAGAAAGGTGATAGGTCAGGAGTCCAACTTCAGGCACTGCAGATAAGGACAATTATGAGAAGGGAGGCAGTCAACACAGGACTGAGTTTTATACTTAAATGCACGCAGCATTCGAAACAAGGTAAATGAGTTTGTCATGCAGATTGAGATTGATGGGTAAGTTGTGTTATCAGGTGTGGTTGCAAGGGGATCTGGCCTGGGATCTAAATATCCAAAGGGTAAATGTCCTTATCAAAAATGTCGGAGATTGGCAGGAAAGAACAGGGTTGCTTTGTTAAAAAGCAATTAAGTTCAATCGATAGCAAGAAATAATATAGAAAGAAAGTGTAGACTGTGTGGGCAGAGTTGAGAAGCACAAAAAAGGGGGAAAAGAAAAAGACCCTGATGGGACCTATGTACAGGTCTCCTGGCAACTGTCAGGATGTGGGGAAGAAAATAAATCGGAGCTAGAAACAGCATGTGTGAAAGGCACTACCATTATAAATCACTGGGGACTTCAATATGAAGGTAGACTGGGCAAAATCAGTTTGGTAGCAGATCTCAAGAAAAGAAATTTGAGGAAGATTTGCAAGATTTTTTTTTGGAGCAGCTTGGGGCAGATTCCACTAGGGAACAGGCAATTTTAGATTCACTAATATGAGGCAGACTTGATGAAGAAGCTGAAGGTAAAGAAACTCTAGGTGGCATGGACCTTAAATTTTTAAAAAAAAATTGATTCCCTAGAGTGTGGAAACAGGCCCTTCAGCCCAACCAATCCACACCAACCCTCCGAAGAGTAACCCAACCATGCCCATTTCCCTCTAACTAATGCACCATATACTATGGGCAATTTACCATGGCCAATTTACCTGACCTGCACATCTTTGGACTGGGGGAGGAAACCCACGCAGACACTGGGAGACCGCGTGGAGTTTGCACAGTCGCCAGAGGCTGGAATCGAACCTGGGTCCCTGGTGCTGGGAGGCAGCAGTGCCAACCACTGAGGCACCATACCACCCTAACAATAGAATTCATCCTGCAGTTTGACAGAGAAGATGGAATTAGGTTTAAACAGGTATTATAATTGAGTAAAAAGGTAACCACAAAGACACGAGGAAGGAGTTACCAGAGTTGATTGGAAGGGAAGCCTAACAAATGATGGTGCACCAGCAATGCCAGGAGTTTCTGGGGAGTAATTTAGATGCACAATAGAAATTCATCTTGAAGGAGAAAGGAGGAAGCGACCATGGCTGAGAAAGGAAGTCAGGGACACATGAACAGCAATAGGAGGATGTGCAACTTTTGGATTGCACATCTTGTGTATCTTCAGTAAGGCATTCGACAAAGTGCCCCATGGGATACTGATTAGCAATGTTAGATCTCATGGAATACCGGGAGAACTAGCCATTTGGATGCAGAACTGGCTCAAAAAGGTAGAAGACAGGGGGTGGTGGAGGAGGGTTGTTTTTCGGACTGGAGGCCTGTGACCAGTGGAGTGCCACAAGGATCAGTGCTGGGTTCTACTTTTTGTAATTTACATAAATGATTTGGATGTGAGCATAAGTACAGTTAGTAAGTTTGCAGATGACACCAAAATTGGAGGTGTAGTGGACAGCGAAGGTCACCTCAGATTATAACAGGATCTTGATCAGATGGGCTGAGAAGTGGCAGATGGAGTTTAATTCAGATAAATGCAAGGTGCTGCATTTTGGGAAAGCAAATCTTAGCAGGACTTATACACTTAATGGTAAGGTCCTAGGGAGTGTTACTGAACAAAGAGACCTTGGAGTGCAGGTTCATAGCTTCTTGAAAGTGGAGTCGCAGGTAGATAGGACAGTGAAGGCGGCGTTTGGTATGCTTTCCTTTATTGGTCAGTATTGCGTACAGGAGTTGGGAGGTCATGTTGCAGCTGTACAGGACATTGATTAGGCCACTGTTGGAATATTGCGTGCAATTCTGGTCTCCTTCCTATTGGAAAGATACTGTGAAAAAAGGGTACAGAAAAGATTTACAAAAGGATGTTGTCAGGGTTGGAGGATTTGAGCTGTAGGGAGAGCTGACCAGGCTGGGGCTGTTTTCCCTGGAGTGCCGGAGGCTAAGGGGTGACCTTAGAGGTTTACAAAATTGAGGGGCATGGGATAGGGTAAGTAGGCAAAAGTCTTTTCCTTGGGGTCAGGGAGTCCAGAATTAAAGGGCATAGATTTAGGGTGAGGGGAAGATATTTAAGAAAACCTATGGGGCAACTCTTAGAGGGTGGGTACGTGTATGGAATGAGCTGCCAGGGAAGTGGTAGAGGCTGGTACAATTGCAACATTTAAGGAGGCATCTGGGTGGGTATATGAATAGGAAGGGTTTGGAGGGATATGGGCCAGGTGCTAGCAGGTAGGACTCGACTGGGTTGGGATATCTGGTTGGCATGGATGGATTGGACCGAAGGGTCTGTTTCCATGCTGTACATCTCTATGACTATCATTTGATTAGACAGGATTACAAGACTCTTCAAATCTTGCAATAGGTTAAGTAATTGCATTATAAAAACAAAATGCTGGAGAAACTCAGCAGGTCTGGCAGCATCTGTGAAGAAAGAATGCCTGAAGAGTCACTGACGAATCACCTCTTTAATTACTGAGTTTTACGCACCAATCTTAATTAAACTACTACTTTTTTTTTTAAGCTTTGCAGTCTAAATAATATGGCTATTATAACAGCATTGATCTACAGAATGCAATTAAAGTCACATTATCTGCAGACTTCTACTTACGAGCATCTGTCTGTCAAAATACCTTCTGCAATATCTAAAGTGAACTTTCAGTTTCTCTTTTGCCTCTTGCCTGCTATTTGAAGTTGCTTTTTATTGAATAGGGAGAGACAGAAGAGACGACAAGCTGGCTGTCACCAGATGTCCATTTTTTTCCCACCTATCACCATCAGCTCCCACCTTCATCTACTTATTGCATTTTCAGCTATCTTCCCCAGCCCCATTTCCCCTCCCTTTATTTCTGAGCCCCATTGGGCCTACCACATTCCTGATGCAGAGCTAATGCTCGAAAATGTCAATTCTCCTGCTCCTCAGATGCTACCTGACCAGCTGTGCTTTTCAAGCACCAAACCTTTTGACTCTGATCTCCAGCATCTGCAATCCTTTCTCCCAAAGTGATTTCATCAATCCCTGACATCCCTAAATAAAGGCATCGAAAAACAAATATTTCTTGGTGCATTCTCAATGGCAATGCTTCCATTACGGTGAGAGTGTGAAGTTTGGTGTTCCTGCATTTGTCCTGGTAAGTGCAAAAAAGTTAATTTGCATTACTCTTTTCAGCAGTGTTCAAGCTTTGCAACAAGAGATCAATGTCACAGTTTTAAAGGACAGTTTTTCATGGCAAGAGAGAGGAAGCAAGAGGAATAGTTTCAGGGAAAAAAAAAAATCCATATTTCTGGATGGTATGAGTAAGGCTTTGATATTACTTATTGTACTATTCCATCTATCTTCTTAGAGCAGAGCAGCAGAGTGGTGGATGCATGGCGAGATGTTAACGACAAGAATACTGTCGAAAGAATTTGGAGCAAGGCCATGGAAGGATTTAAGTAGAATGGCTTTTGTTTTTAGAAAAACCAACCAGCTCGGGGTTAAGAATCAGAGTTGTCATTGTGCAGGAAGAGGCTATTTCCCCATCATTTCCACAAAGTCTATTTGAATGAGTATTATGACTCAGTATCATTCTG
This sequence comes from Chiloscyllium plagiosum, assembly GCF_004010195.1. Classification (NCBI taxonomy): domain Eukaryota; kingdom Metazoa; phylum Chordata; class Chondrichthyes; order Orectolobiformes; family Hemiscylliidae; genus Chiloscyllium; species Chiloscyllium plagiosum. Next base: position 27,852,109 of record NC_057713.1, read on the forward strand.
CTGCATTTTGCCCATTCTCTTGCACATAAATAAACTTATTTGAATAGAAACAAACACCCTCATGAATGCCTTAAAGAATTTACGACCACAATTCCAAACTATGCATTCAGACCCAAACACTTGCTGTGTTTAAAACATTTGCACTTGATACACAGCATCCCCTCCCAGCAACCATTCCAACTGGTAGGAGGTGCCACCATCCCCAAAAAAGGTCACATTTTTGCAGGAATGAGAATCTCTTTCTCCTACTCCATTTCTCAAGGTCCCATATCCATCTGGCATAATTTATTATCTAGTTCAAATTCTTACTGGGATTCCCACAAAGCCAGTTAAAATTAAAACAGAAGTTCTTTAAGATTACTTAGTGTGGAAACAGGCCCTTCGGCCGAACAAGTCCACGCCGACCCTCCGAAGAGCAACCCACCCAGACTCATTCCCCTACACTTACCCAGTCACCTAACACTACAGGCAATTTAGCATGGCCAATTCACCTAACCAGCACATTTTTGGACTGTGGGAGGAAACCAGAGCACCCAGAGAAAACCCATGCAGACACAGGGAGAATGTGCAAACTCCACACAGACAGTTGAGGCGGGAATCGAACCTGGGTTTCTGGCACTGAGGCAGCAGTGCTAACCACCGTGCAGACTTCCTAAGGAGGGGGGCTTGACCATCTATAGACCATCCAGAAGTGGCAAATTGGAATAAGATTGCAAGAGTTAAGTTTTGTCTCTTAACTACCTGCCCTTAGGATTTAAATATTTTCACAACTTCATTTTTAAAGAAAAGTACTCATTGGTCAGCTATAAGCATTTTTGTAGCATTTTCATGCTTAGCACTTGGTTAGATGTTTCTTATCTTACAGTTGTACTATACATTAGTTCTATTTTCATACACTTCACATCTTGTCCACAAGACAGTAAATCGTAGCATCTGCCTCATGCAAGCCATTAACACTGGCCTGTTCAATAAAAGAAAAACATAAAATTAAGATTCACCTGCTCCTTTAAAAATATGATATGCACATAGGACCAACTCAATAGTTGGTATGACCCGTGCTCTCGGTACCTTTTTGCAGTGCTTTATAGGCCATATTTCAACACAATTATGCATTACTACTTATTGGACCCATTGTTTGACGGTTGAAAAAGAAATTCACAACATAGAACATTATAAAACGTTATGTAATTGAGAACGATAGGCTACTTTGTCAAAAAGCCCGTGGAGAAATATAATTGATGTGCTATGTTTGTGCCAATTATCTGAATACAACAGCTGCTCTTGGGTGTTGCCAGAGACTTGTGCTGTATATGTTCTAAGGAGCTATTCTAAATTTATATCCAAATTTATGCACGAATGCTCTGATTGCTAAATATCAGGGCTTTATTTGGTTATTGAATTACAGTATCATATTTAGCCTTCCAAAATTATAGGCACACATTGAAGAGTGTGTAAGTTTGGAGCAAATGCAATGTTTTCAGATGTGAAACAAATCTTAATTGCAATGAAAACAATTATTGTATATCTTGATAGCAACTGAAGGTATCTATGGCTTGCAATGACCTGGCCATATGAATACAGATAGTATGTATACTTTGAGTCTGAAGGTCACAGTTTCAGTTCCCACTCCAGTACTTAATCACTTATTCTTTTGAATGTACTCAAAATGGACTAACAAAGGCAGGAAAATAACTTTTCAATTGTATACTTAAAATTGTAGAAATGGACTTGGAGCCCTCACTGGTACTTAGTTTGAATTGAGGGGGGGGGGGGGGGGGGGGGGGGGTTGTATTCCCTATACAAACAAACATTTACCACACCGATCCAAGTGCACCTTCAGTTGCACCTGTGACCTTACAGCAGCATAACATTAAAAACCTGGTTTTCAACTCCTAAATCTGGAAACAAACTGAGCAGCTGCGAAACTACAACTAATCCCAGAGGATACAGAAAAATAGAGAGATAACAAACTGACTACAAAAACAGAAAACTCAGAATGGTGAAACATGTGAACCAATGTTCCCCTCAGACTAGTTCTGGGACCAGTGCTATTTAACATTTACACAAATGTGAACTCTGGAAGCAGTGCGTAATCTCACATGGAGAGAGAGTGAGTTGAATGGAACAAAATAACTGGTTACAGAATTTAAAAAATCTTACAATAGATATTTAAATTGAAAAAGAACTCCATTAGAACTAAGTGTAAGGTACTACTACATATTTTCAGCTTTTTGCTTGAAACAGAATTAAAGGAAATTACTTGTCAAGCAATGTCACACTAACGGCACATTTTTGTGCGCACACATTTATTGCTCCTTTAACAATGGCGTTTCAATGAACACAGCATGGTTTGAATTCTGCCAGAAGACTATTCCAGACCTCACTATAGCCACATCACTCAGAGTGCAACACCTGCAAGATATATCCTGCAACTCACCATAGATTCTCCAACTACCCAGATAAACAAGGGCAGCAGGTGCAGGGGAACCTATGTTTCACTCCAAGCCCCACCATCCTAACTTGTAAACATATCCCTGTTTGGTTAAATCCAGAAGCATATGCCCTTAAAAGGCAATGCATCCATATCATTGCAGTAATTCAAGACCATTGTTCACCACAACCTTGAAAGCAATTAAATGCTGGCTTTGTCAGCAATGCCCGCATTTCATTTAGGAATTAGAATTTAAAAAAGCTATTGATCAAGTTATCCATCAGAAGCATCCTTTTTACATTTACGCTATTTAGTCCTGCTAAAGTTTCATAGGTTTATGGGATCTCCCCCTCATTCCAGTAAATACAGTCCTAACCATTCTAGTCTCTTTTCATATATCAGTCCTGTCATCCCAGGAATCAATCTGGTCAACCTGTGCTGCATTCTCTCCATAGTCAGAACATCTTTCCTCAGATAAAAAGACCAAAATTGCTTCCAATATTCAAAGTGTGGTTTCACCAAGGCCCTGAACAACCACAGCAAGTCATCCCTGCTCCTGAGCTCAAATCTTCTTGCTATGAAAATCAGTGTACCATTTCCTTTCTTCACTGCCTACTGTGACAGCGAGTGTATAAGATATTAAAGATCTTGAAATGAAGTTAAGCGCCCAGGGATGATAATGTTATTGCTATAAAATTGGCCTCAAGATGGAATATTTATTGTCCATCACTAACTGTCCTGCAGGCAACTCAACATTCTATGAAAAATAGAGATACATGGTTATTTCTCAAAACAGAAGGAAAGCATACAGCCATATCCCACAAGGATCAGTGTTCTCAGAAACACAAGAAAGTGGAAAGTAGAAGCATAGGTAAGCCATTTAGCCTTTCAAGCCCGATCCTCTTTCTCCCCATAGACATTGATGCCTTAAACATCTAGAGATCACTTATGACAAAAGAGGAGGAGGAGGAGGCGACCCCAAGTGTGGTTGAGAACCAAAATTTTGGTAAGAGCTCCACCACACCATTGAGGTCTCTGATCTCCCAATCCCAATTCCAACATATATGCTCCCAGAATAACAGGCCCTTGCTCTTGCAGTTTTCACAAAAAGAGTTTGTAACAATTTAAGCTTTTTAAAAAAGGGTCACAGTGGGAAAGTGTTTAGGTAACAGTGATTTATCAGTCAAAGTCCCTCTTATTCCTGTAGAAAAACATAGCAAAGCAATCTTGAGCAGAGTTGAGCACCTAACTTGCTCAACTTTGTCTCAAGGAAAACCCTGCATTCCAGGAATTAATCCGTTGCACCAATGCAAGCCAATCTGTCCTTAAACAAAAGTGGTGAAAACCTTAGACAATCTTTTAGGTGTGTAGTTTCACCAAATGCCTCATACATGTAGGGAAGTCTGGTTACAAATGTAAGAAGATGGATGAAGTATACAAGCGCCAACATTCCATTTAGCTTCCAACATATTGCTGAACCCTGCATACTGCCTTTTGAGGCCAGTCTAACCATTGTAACAACAGTCAAAGTCTAGATCCTGGCAGTTGCAAAAATGAAAATGATCTATTTATTCCACACCAGATTTCCTGTTTGTTAGACAATCCTCTTTCCATGCTAATTATATTACATCCCAACACTATGAGCCAATTTTCTGCAATAACCTTTTATGTACCACCTAATTGAATGCCTTTGGTTAAATTAGGACAGTATGCGTTTTGACTTACACCACTAAGCTTACATTTGAGAGCTCAACTTAAAACAAAATTTAAATGCCGATGAGATAGAGTAGGTTAACCAATCCAAGACAAAAAGTGACGTGCCTTTTAAATTAGAGGCATACTACTTAGGAATAAAAAGTAGAAAGGATTTTTAATGTGTACATAGTTGTAGAAAGCATTCCACTATGCCAAGCAGCTGTCTTCCACCAGTTTTCTATTAAACTTCATGCTATGTCGACTCTGATTGGCTTCTTGCATTCTATATTTTCTCTTTTGGACAAAGTGGTATTTCTCAGTTTGTTATTGGCCTCCAGAAGATTATTTGATTCTGATAAAGTGTTACTGTACCTCAATATCACTGTTAAGTCTCCACACCATTCTTTTCTCTTTCAAGTTCATTTATTTGAAGCATGACCTGTTAAAAGTTGAAATTCAGATCTCCTTCTTGGATGCCTTCTCTAACTATAGAACATGTGGTTTCTTTTCCATATGCTCTTTAGCATGCCAAGTTGCATGCTGTTCAGTCTTTAAAGCTTCCAGATCAACAATTTTATTCTCTAGCTCTACATTTTCAACTTGGGAACGCTGAAGTTTCTAGACGCCTTTGTTAGGCCCTGAACTTTCTGAATAGCTCTTTCACTTTCCATCAAGAATACCATCCTTTCCAACAGACAGAATTTCCATACTTTCTATTGGCAACTCATTTATTCATTTTTGCAAGTTCTCTCTCACGAGTGTACAGCATACCCAAATCTATAAAGTTGCGTCTCTAACAATTACTTACTTTTCTATCTCAAGTTCTTTCAAACTTTCCACTAACCTTGGATTTCCACAAAATCTTCAAAATAAACAACCATCTCACCAAAACACCCTGGTATACATTGCATCAGATCTTTCTTCCTTCTGATCAGATGGCATTTTTTATATGGCATATTATTTTCAACCTTCATTGTTTGCAGGGATAAATTACAGCTCTTCATAATGCTCAAGCCCTGGATAGTAGGGAGATTCATTTCAGAGAAGTGGAACTCAACATCTTTTCCTTTGCTTGGCTTTCTGGGTTGGGTTGTAACTGTAACTGTCAATTCTCAGTTCCTCAAGAGTTTGTCAACACGACGTTGCCTAGATTCGGAGCTTTTCTCTTCTTCTGGCTCCCAAATTTAAGATTTTCTAGCACAGCCCGAGCAGAATTATGTTAGGTAAATCTGAAGCTTAATCCCAGATCAAGTGGTTGTAGATTTCTTCTTCATCCTCTTCCTTGGTGACTACTTGCATTCATCACTTCTCTAGGAAGAGTCTTATTCAGACGTTTCATGGATATGCACGGTTCCCATGCCTTTTGTATAGTCAAAAAAAATTTGCTTTTCAGGGAATGAATGTTTGGATTTCTTTTCCTTCTCATTACCCTTGCACCATTTTATTCCTCTGTTCTGCACATCCTTTTCTCGTGATCAGGATTTCCACAAGCTTTGTAGTTGATTCATAAGCAGGATGCTTCTTTCAATCTGAACTAGAAATGGTCCACAGTTCTTGCACAAATTTCTTGGTCTGGTGTGCATTCTTTTCTTGCTATTTTACTGCATCGATCCTGCAGCTTTTCTCTTCACTTAACTGAAGGGTAGTCTGCATCTTAATTCAGTTTACTCATGGCTTCATGTGCTCTGCTGGTGTCATTATCCAATATTTTAAGCTTGTTTTACCTCTTCTCCCCCCACCACAACAGCTGTGTGTGTCAGGATACACAGCATCCTAATAAGCTTACCTACCAACCCTTTTTTTCTTGAATTTACACTTTATGGCTGTATTTCTCAATCTAAATTAGAATTTTTTTAAAAAGTGAATTCAAATGGTTTGTGTCGCAAATTCCAAAATTCATACTGGTAGATTCAGTGATTTGATATTAGCTACAGATGTGTTGAACGTCTCAATAAAAGTGTCTCGGTATTTATTGCCATTTGCACTCAACTCAGCTGACAAATCTAATCCTCTCCACTTCAACATTGCCTTTTAGAAAACTACTCCATATCAACTTTTACTTTATTCAAACTGCTCAAATGCCTCCAATTTCACTGGCCTTTTAACTGATCCTAAGCTGGAACTGCAAGGCCATTGGTTGTAGTGGTAGCCATCTGACATCTGCACAAAAGATTTTCTCCGAAAGCAATAGTTGTTTTTTTTTTTTAAAAATTCAATTTAACCTAACATGAAATCCAGTTAAATTACTGCGTTTTATTCAATCACATTAGCGCCATGTCAGCACTGTGTCATGTCTTTTGATTACCCAAAGTCTATTCACAAAGTCAGGTTTGCTGTGGAGCGCAGACAGCAGAATATATTTTTGAGCATCGAACTAACAATATCATGCATCAGACATCCTGAATACTGAAGTTTTTTTTTTGCATAACAATATGACTTTAAATACTCTGGGTAACTGCATCTATACAGCAAGAAACAAAGTTAACATGTCAGATCTGACTTTTTTTTCCTAACTAGAAAACATTACAGGAGTTTAAACAGATTCAAAGCAGATGCAAAAGGTGATTTAGGGTTAATGATTATAGTCAAAAACAAAAATTGGAAAGTCTGTTTCCCCTTTACCAGGACCTGTTTAAAATCTGTTATTGGTGTAATATTTTCTCATTTGATGAAACATCACAGACCTCAAATGTTTCTTCTCTCCACCAATCCATTTCTTCTCTCCACAGATTCTCAGGACTACGTTTCCAGCATTGTTACATTTTAGAGCACCAGCACCCAAAGAATTTCTAATGTTTGTTTTAATTTATTTAATAGAAGAGAACTACAGTCAAGGACAATCTACACCCATATCCTACAATCAAATATTTCCAGCAGGGGTCAATAGTTAGTAACATGAAAAAAGGCTTATCTTCTCTAACTTAAGAACACTGGTGTCATCTCAATATCACCCTAACTGAAACCAGCTTTTCAGTACAGATCAAAGAAAGATTACATCCAAGATGTCTGAACAGTTTATTCTGGAGATAAAAATGAATACATCCAGTCATTGCAGTATACTAACATTCTTATTTGTTATAAGCCTATTCTTTTTCCTCATTTTAGAAATAGTTGTATGCCACTTAACTCACTTTGGTTATCACACTGCTAAGCAATGACTGAAGAGCTGAGTCACATGGAATCTAAATTTACTAAATGTGGAGTTGACATCATCCAGTAGTTTTTGTTCTTTTCTCCAAATAATAAACAAAAAAAAAGTCAGTAATTTCAGTCTTACTCTCATCCACCAAAACTAGAAACAATTCCTAAATGGTACGGAATTTAAAATGATTAGTTTCAAGATGTGGATTTAATAGTAAAGTGTATAAGAACTGAAAATAAAATTGATCAAATATTAGTATCAGCCACAGAGATTAATTCCTACAAGGGTGTTAGGAAGCCATAAAGTGATAAAATTTGAAGTTAAATATCAATTCCATGGTGTATTAAGGATAATCAGGAAACGAGGAATGTATGACCGAAAGTATAACAATCTCGTCGTCATTAACCTACCTCTTCATATACACCGTCACCTTTAGGATTTCATTTATGAAGGCTGCATCACAACCTATGATTGTATTTTAGACTTACTGAGTACAGCAGAATGTACTGTTCAATTACCACAGTTTGACCCAAACGTAGTGAAATCTCCAATGAACACATCTCAACCACAAACACAAACTAATGCAATTCCTACATAATGAGGGGCTGTGTAGGATGCCAACCTGAAATAATCAGGTTATTAATTTAACAAAAGTCTGTATGGACAAACAAAAACCAAACAGAAAAATCAATCCAAAAAGTCACTTACAACAGCCTACGGTGAAGGCTTCTTCAAAGAGTTTCAGAACCAAGGTAAAATGAAGGGTCACAAAAACAAATTGCTGTAAAAGCTCAGCAGACCTGGCACATTTGTAGAGAGAAATCAGTTAAAATTTCACACCCAATGACCCATCCTCAGAACTGGAAGGAAGGGTCAGTTTGGTGGATCATCAAATGATTTTTTTATTGCATTGACTAGATTTGTTCATCTTCCAACTATCTTGAAAGTTTCATCAGCATTCCAGAAATAGAACTAGAGAGCAAGAAAAAAACTATTCTCCAACTTCAACTAAATAGAGTGTTTTATTTGTCAAGAACACTCGAGTAATAAGACTAGAATAAAAAAAAAAGAGTAATAACAGAAAAAGTGCTAACTACTTTTACTGGTAGCACCAATTAAGTTGTAACTATTTATAAAAGTCAAATTGAGATATTCAATAAAAAAAGTTGCACAGAACTAGAGGGCAGACACCAGTGAAATAAAGATACAAACATGGGTGGGATTAAAGACTTTCTGCTACACAACGCAACGTTTAGTTCCTATACAGTAGCAGTGCAAATAACCTTCAGCATAATGAACTTTACAAATGTAAAGTCTAACAGTAATGCAAACATACATACAGCCTATAGTTTGAATGACGTTGTGCTTCAAGGCACCAAAGGAATCCATGTCAACAAGTATTTAAAGTGCCCCCTGTAAGTATGCTAATAATTGTGTAGATTTGATGCATTGTAATATGACTAGGAAACCTGCCAAATATTTATGTTGCCACTTCACAAATTCTCCAAGATGTTCAATGTGCTCTTCAGGTACATCTGTAAGTGCATGACTTTCTCCATTGTAGGTGGGAACATATGAGCAAGGAACAAGAGTAGATCCCTTGGCCAGAGGAAAATAACTTCACAAACTGCATCACTGCAATCATCAGTAGGTAAAAATGACATTCACATCAACAAGTATGAACAAATAATTTGTTCTCCCATTCTGTTCAGAAAATTCAGGAACCCCAAGATCCCCCCCCCCCCCCATGCCAATCCACTATTTCATTCAGAATTCTCACTTGTTGCCCATCCTTTTCACTGTTTTGTTTCATGGCGATTTAGCTTTCTTCACTACTTTACATTCTAGCACCCAATGCTCTCAATCTTCACTGTTCCCAAAACCTTACTTAGTACTGGAAGGTAATCCCTCTTCCATTCTCTCTATAGCAATCCCCATTTCAAAAGCCTTTTACACTCACTTTTCAAGCTTTTCCTTCATTTCATCATAGGTTTTTTGCAGTTCAGTGTTCCTCCCTGCTGCCACCCAACCAAGAGTGCCAGAAGATTTCTTTGGTACTAAACAATGTGATAAACAATTCCAAGTTGAAGGACAATCTTGAATACTCATGTTTAGTTTTAAATAAGTTATTCCTAGGTCAACAATTCACTAACTAGATGACAAACATTGATGTCTTATAGACAGGTTAGAGAATCACAAAAAGTAGATGGGTGAAGAGAATGACGCAGCCTATACAGGGATATAGGCAGGTTATATCCCAAGGCCCCAAGGGAAACTTCCATATCCGCCACAGATTCACCTGCACCTCCACCCACATCATCTACTGCATCCGCTGCAGCCGGTGTGGCCTCCTCTATATTGGGGAGACAGGCCGCCTACTTGCGGAGCGATTCAGGGAGCACCTCTGGGCCACCCGGACGAACCAACCCAACCAACCTGTGGCACAGCATTTCAACTCCCCCTCCCACTCCACCGAGGATATGCAGGTCATTGGACTCATCCACCGCCAAACCACAACAACCCGACGGTCGGAGGAGGAGCGTCTTATCTTCCGACTGGGAACCCTCCAACCGCAGGGGATGAACTTGGACTTCACCAGTTTCTTCATCCCCCCTCCCCCCACCTTGTCTCAGCCGGATCCTTCCAGCCCGGCACCGCCTTCCTGACCTGCAGTCTTCTTCTTGACCTCTCCGCCTCCACCCTACTCCGACCTATCACCCTCACCTTGACCTCTTTCCACCTATCACATTTCCAACGCCCCTCATCCAAGTCCCTCCTCCCTACCTTTTATCTTCTCCTGCTGAACACTCTCTGCTCATTCCTGAAGAAGGGCCTGTGCCCGAAACGTCGAATCTCCTGTTCCCTGGATGCTGCCTGACCTGCTGTGCTGTTCCAGCAATAAAGTTTCAACTATAGGCAGGTTAAGCAAATGAGCAAAAACTTGGCAGATAGAATGTAATGTGGGAGAATGTCAGGAAGAACAGAGAAGTTGATCATTTAAATTGAAAAAGAGACTGCAGAAAGCCACAGCATGGAGGGATTTGAGAGTTCTCATGCACAAAATCAAAACGGCTACCTTACAAATTCAGCACCTAAATCGGAAAAACAAAATGAACCGCAGCCGTTTATTTCAAAGGGAATGGGATAGAAAAATAGTGAAGTCTTGCTAAAACTAAATAAGGCTATAGGAAGAACACCTTGAATACCGTGAACAGTTTGATCCATTTACCTAAAGAAAAGATATACTGGCATTGGAGGCAGTCCAGAGAAGGTACGCTAGGTTGATCCCAGGTACAGAAGGATCATCTCAGGAGGAGAGGTTGAATAGATTGGACCTGCACTCAGGTTTTTGAGGAATGAGCAACGACCTTATTGAAGCATACAGATATCTTGGGTTCCTTGTTAAGGTAGACGCAGGGAGGCTGTTTCCCCTATGGAAGCATCCAGTGCCACAGGACATAACCTCAGATCACACATTTATGACAGATGAGGAGAAATTTCCTCATTCAATATATAGCAAACCTGTGGAAATCTTAGAGGTCGGATCATTAAGCATAAGCAAGACTGATTTTTAAAAATCAGAGAATCAAGGGTTATGAAGAAAAGTCAAGAAAGAGAAATTGATTATCAGATCAGCCATGATCTCATTGAATGGTGGAGCAAACCTAATGGTTGAATGGCCTACTTCTGCTCCTTTGCCTGATGGTCTTGAACATTTGACCTTGATCCAGGCCAAGTAATATTCCAACTATAGCCTGTGTCCCAACCAATAGATCAGATCAAAGCTCTGTAGTCTGTCACACCTGGTCATAATCATTGTGCACAATTACAAAGCTAATCTGTACAGGTATCACCATTCTGAATTTCAGTAGAGTCTAGCAGTTCTGAATAACAGACAAGGTTACTGCATGTGCAAGCATGGCCTCCTTCACAAATTCCCAGATCACAAATGTCAGTTGAGCCAATTTGATTCACTAGAAGTGAAGCTAGAAATAGAGAAGACAGGATTGGATACATACAAAAGAACATCTTAAATGTGTGCTCCAAATCTCACCACACCCCTCCATTATAGCTCCAATACCAGCATGTGCCTGATAATGTAAAAACAAGCAATATTCATAGAAAGCAATTCAATTATTAAATATAAAAATCTAAAGTGGAATGCCTAAACTGAAAGATAGTCAATTTCAATGGGATGGTAAAGAATCTAACCATGGTGAAATAGAACCAAAAGACTGAAAAAGGTTGCCGGTTGTTCTGCTAGATTTAAAAGGTTCTGGCGCTGGTTAGATACATTCAAAAAGAAAAGAGTAGGAAATCAAAACCAGGGGTTCCCAGGATGAAATACCAAATAGAGAATATGATGAAAAAATACAAAGATGGTGCATTATGCAGGTCAGGTAAATTCCTTGGTTGAGAACCAGATAAAATAGAACAGGTTAGAGAAAAAGAGGAAATACAAGACTGGCAAAGAAATAACAGGAGAATAGGGTTAGCTTCTTTTCCCAAGGTTTCACACGAGTTGCAATTCACGCATACCAACTTCTGCAAACAGTTAGAGCTTGATAAAGCCTGTACAAGCTAGATGACCCCTCTGATACTCTTCGCAGCATGCGATGTCGCATCAGAAGAGAGATCCTAAACAAAGGAAATACATCCCCTTTATACAGGTCATTTGGCAATGCTTACAGATACGCTGTCCACTCCCCCCCCAAGGTACAATAGTAGGAGAAGGAGATCATCCTTGGAGATAATGCAAATGCCCTAATCCTGGGGAATCGTTACGCAGACAATTTCTTGACTCAGTGATTCCCCAAGACAACGTAGGTGCGATGTGTCCTAGCTTCGGGGTGGCACTGCAAATGGGTTCTGGCTCCGCTTCTTCCTCAGAACTTAGGTGTGATAGGCCTCAGCATTGGGAGTGAGCATGCAAGCGAACTGGATTGGCTGGGGATAGCCATGAAAGTATGGAAGAGATTAAATGATAGTTTAATTTGAAAATAGTAGGAAGAGTAGTAGTAAATTACTATTTAATTAGAGTGAAAGTCATCCGCATTCCTGCATGACTGTCATCCCAGAACATTCAATTAGTGCAGTTTAATCCTTTAATATTACTTTAAAGTCTAGATATTCCCATTTCATCTTTTAACATTACAATAAGCTTACAGCAACACAAAAGGCATCATGAAAACTTTTAGCAGCTTGCAAATTTCAAGAAGATAGTAAGTGGTGGAACTGACTAGAGACTGAAAAATATGGGATATCCTTAGAGGTGCAGAAGGAAGTTAACATTCTTGAATATTGATAAAAAGTATTCTTCAGGAAAGTAAGTGCTAACAAAACAAAGCATTTGTAGAAGCAGGAACAATGGATGATATATGCAGTTAAACGTAAAAATGCATAAGGTACCCGAAAGGCTGGTAATGTTTTAGAGTGGGTAAGTTACCTCGTCCATTTGGCATCCAAATCATGTTCTGAAAGGAAATGGGATGGAGATAATGGAAGAACTTACCACAACATTCCAATCTTCCCTACATGTTGGGCAGGTGGCAGAGGAATCGAAAGTATCATATGTGCTGCTGTTATTCAAGCAAGGGTCCTGGAAAATGACTCAAAGTCATTCTAAGTTTAACATAAATAATTTTAAAAAAAGCAAAGGACTCAGCTTTGTACCCTTACATCCCCACCTCAATGAATTCCAGGCTCGACATGATACTGAGCTCTTCAATCGCCTTCGTGCTCACTTCTTTGAAGAAAAGTCCTCCCCCGCTCCACAGATCCTTTCACATCCCTCCAACATTCCACCTCTAATTGGACACCCCCGCCAGGACAATTTCCTGTCCTCAATCTTTGTTGATAATAGTCAATGGGACATTGGCCACCTCAATCTCTCTGCCCCTCTTACCCATTCCAACCTCTCTCCATCCGAACTTTCTGCCCTTCGCTCCCTTGGGTCCAACCCCAATCTGGTCATCAAACCAGCTGACAAAGGGGCTGCTGTTGTCTGGCATACTGACCCCTACCTCACAGAGGTAGAGCACCAACTCAGATTCCTCCTCCGACCTCCCCCTGGAGCATGACCACACCACTGAGCATCAAGCCATTGTCTCCAACACCATGACTGACCTAATTTTCTCCGGATGTGGTTCCCCCCCCCCACAGCTTCCAATCTCAGTCTCCCAGCCCTGGGCAGCCTGTTTCTACCTATTCCCCAATATCAACAAGGACTGTCCCGGCAAGCCCATTGTATCAGCATCCTCCTGCCCCACTGAACCTATTTCCTCCTACCTTGACTCCATCCTTACTCCTCTGGTTCACTCCCTCCCCACCTACAGCAGGGATTCCTCTGATGCCCTGCGACACATTGACAGCTTTCAATTTGCAGCCTCTAACCACCTTCTATTCACCATGGATATGCAATCTCTATACACCTCCATCCCACACCAAGACAGCTTGAAAGCTTTTCACTTTCTCAAAAAAAAGAGGCCCGAACAATCTCCATCCACCACCACTCTCCTCCACCTCGCTGAACTTGTTCTCTCTCTCTACAACTCATCCCATTTTCTCCAAATGGAAGGTGTAGCAATGGGTACCCACATAGGTCAGGTCCTAGCTATGCCTGCCTTTTCATGGGATATGTGGAACACTTCTTGTTCGAGGCCTACCCGAGTCCCCTCCCACAACTGCTTTATCGGTATATCAATGACTATTTCGGTGCGGCTTCATGCTCTCGTCCGGACCTGGAAAAATTCATAAACTTCGCTTCCAGGTTCCATCCCTCCATCACCTGGTCCATCTCAGACACTTGCCTTCCTTTCCTTGACCTTTGTCTCCATTTCCGGCAATAGTCTATCCACTAATATCCATTACAAGCTCACTGACTCCCACAGCTATCTAGACTACAGTTCTTCTCACCCTACATCCTGTAAGAACTCTATCCCTTTCAGCTCCTTCACCTCTGTGCTTTGACAAAGGGTCAGTTAGACTCAAAACGTCAGCTCTTTTCTCTCCTTACAGATGCTGCCAGACCTATGAGATTTTCCAGCATTCTCTCTTTTGGAATAAAGTGCTGGGCAAACTCAGGTTTGATAACATTTGTAGAAAGAGATATAAAGTGGAGTCAAAATTATTATTCTTTCTTCTGGTATTAGTTTAAAATAAGTGGGTAAAGTTTTAGAAATAATGATCAGGGAAAAGAAAAAAAAAGACAGACGTTTGTTTGAATTAGGGATAGGAGAAAGTGAGGACTGCAGATGCTGGGGATCAGAGCTTAAAAATGTGTTGCTGGAAAAGTGCAGGTCAGGCAGCAAAGGAGAAGGAGAATCGACGTTTCGGGCACAAGCCCTAAGGTAGGGAACTTTTATTAGGGATAGCCAACATGTTTGTAGAAGGCATTATATGATCAACTAATTCCACTTGTCTACACAAGTTCTCTGTATTCAGATACTGGAGATGCAAAAAAAAAGTTGATTTGTACTCTTAACTCCCAAAATGACTTTTACCAAAAAAGGTTCCCTCTTCAAACTATAATACTAACTTTTGTCAATACTCATTCATCATTGGGTATTTTGATCCAACCTTTCATCCTCCCAACTATGCTGATGCTTCAAAGTGGTTCAGTGAACATTGTTTTATCGTGTGCACGCACCATGAATAAAAAGGAATAAATTTCCCCAATGACCATTTAGCGAGAGAGGGCAAGCGAAAAAAAGTGGGTGGGGAGAAAGAGATGGTTTAATAACCAGTGTTCTGTTTCAATTCCAGGTCTTCCACAAATTCTCAATGTTAGATAAGTAAAAAGGCAATCTTAGATATTCAGAGAACATGACGGTAGATGTTTTGCAACTGGAAATGTGCTTCCAGTGTTGCTCAATAAACCTTAGTATGGGGTGCTTAGAATGCATGTTCACGTCCCAGAGGGTGGTAGTACAGATAGATGAGGTGGTAAAGAAAAACTTTTCCCTCCCATGGCAATCCTGACCAGAATCTACCTGTATTTTCTATGAGAAAAGATTGACAGTTAAACTATTGTTGCTGCATCTCCATGCCAACCATACAACAGCACCCTCTTCTCGGTGTAAATTGTTGTTTTTAATCCCCACTTTTGTTTTTGCATCTTAGTCCTGATGAATGCCAGATAAAAGAGGTTTAAAATTTTCATTTCCTTTTAGCAGAGTTGAAAAGGACTTTTGCACTTTAGAGTTCCTAGTTTCGTTATTAATTTTGAGTACAGGTCGTTTTGTTATAACACTTTGTCAACATGAATTCACTAATGCGATTGACAAATTAGGGATGCTGTTTTTACAATGCAAACTTTTAAAACATGTGACTGAACATGATTACAGGGCCAACACTAAGTGCTGTTTCTAAAGAAGGATTTTACTCTAACGCAGGGTTGCACAAGAACCCACTAAGTGATGTTCATGGCATCTCCATCTCCTTACTTCATCCTTTAAAGATGCTCCTTAAAACCTTTCCTTGTTTCTCCAAGTTACTTCTCAAGTCGGATTCTTCTGATCAAACCTTTAGCCAACTCCAGCACAGAACAACAAAGTCAAGTCTACTGCTTTGGATGTTTCTTTAGATTAGGTGTGCAATAGATACCAATTCTTATTATAAAAATTGAATCCCCATGTTCCAGTAATACATGGAACTGGGAAAACAGCAATAGCTTACAAAGCAAGATCTCAAATCTATTCTTCCTCGATTCTGGCTCCAAGCTGGAGGACCGGAAATAATTGTGGCTGTAACAGCTGCTTGTTTTTGAGGTATTTTAGGTGCTGCAGGTGATTTCCTCAAATTCCAGGAGCAGCAATTACTGTTTTATATGCTACTGCATTGTTTTGGAACTTTGAAGAAAGTCTAAACAAGAGCACTTTTAAAGGAGAGAAGGACCAACAGGCAGCACATGGTCAGTGAAGGGGAGACAGGGAGACAGATGCCCACACTGCTAACTGACACAGCAGTGAATCTGCACAGTTACTGCCTTGCTGTCTGAATTCATCAGACTGCATCTAGGAGAACATAAACAGTGAAATTCACAACTGATCTTGGAGTAATCTGTGTGGGAAGAGTTCACAGCATAAAAACTATTCACACATTGTTCCTAAGTGTAGCCTTGCTGTAAATCTACAATAGAGAGTAGAGTGGATTCTTTCTTGATTTTGTTTATTGAAATCTGTCTCTGGATTAAGTTTTAGAAATATAAGCCATAATTATTAAGATAGGAGAAAGTGAGGACTGCAGATGCTGGAGGTCAGCTGAAAAGGTGTTGCTGGAAAAGCACAGCAGGTCAGGCAGCATCCAAGGAGCAGGAGAATCGACGTTTCAAGCATGATTGCTGAAGGGCTCATGCCCGAAACATCGATTCTCCTGCTCCTTGGATGCTGCCTGACCTGCTGCGCTTTTCCAGCAACACATTTTCAGCATAATTAAAATAACCTGGTGCAGTGTTTTTTAAGAGCAATAAGATGGTGCTGAGTCTGTAGACTGTGAAGGAGCAAAGATGGCCTTTAGTACAGTGATATGCTCATCTTGTCAGATGTGGACTTTTAGGGAGAGTTTACATGTTACTGAGGATTATGTCTGCAAGAAGTGTCTTTGGTTGCAAATCCTATCAGATCAAATGGATCGGTTGCAGCAACAATGAGGAATTTACAAGAGCAAAGGGGGGGGGGGGGGGTGATGGATGGCAGTTATAGGATAAGAGAAAAGCCATTGATACAGTCACATAGATGGGTTAACAACAGGAAAGGAGACAGGTAGGCAACAGTCTTCTGTGGCTATCCCCATTTCAAGCAAATATGCAGTTTTGGAAAACATAGGGAGTAGTGGACTCAGGAGAATGTGGCAAGAATAGCCAAGTTTCTGGTATCAAGACAGGCTCTAATGTAATGAGGGGTATGTTGGGTTCCAAGCAATCAATTGATAGGAGATTCTCCAGTCAGAGGCACAGACAGACATTTCTGCAGCCAGCAGCGAAAAATCAATGGTGTGCTGCCTCACTGGTGCCAGGATCAAGGAGGTCTGAGAGGGTGCAGGATATTCTCAAAGGGGACAGGGACCAACATTGTACATATTGAAGCAACAACATAGGAAGAGAAAAAGGATGAGATTCTGAAGGGAGAATATGGAAAATTAGGCAGGAATTTTAAAAAAAGAGGGAGGTCCTTGAGGGTAGTAATATCTGGATTACTTTAGGTGCTACGAGCTAGTAAGAGTAGAAAGAGGATAAAGCAGCTGAATGTGTGGCTGAGGAGCTGGTGCATGGGAGAAGGGTTCACATTTTTAGATCATTGGAATCTTTTGTACAGTAAATGTGACCAGTACAAGGATGGATTGCACCCGAATTGGAAGGGGACTAATATACTGGTAGGGAGATTTGTTGGAGCTGCTCGCGAGGATTTAGAATAGCAAGGTGGGGAGGTGGGGCCCAGGGAGAGCGAGCGAGGAAAGAGATCAATATGATACTTGTACAGTTAGGAATGGGAATGAGTCAAACAGTCAGGGCAGGAAGGAACTAATCAAAGACCAAAGGTAAGACTGATAAGTTAAACTGCATTTACTTCAATGCAAGAGGCCTAACAGGGAAGGCATATGAACTCAGGGGGGGTGGCAAGAGGAGAGAGAGTGGTGTTTTTTTGATAAGGGTTGAATTGAGAAATAAGAAAGGGATGATCACCTTATTGGGATTGTATTATAGACCCCCTAATAGTCAGCAGGAAATTGAGATGCATACGTTTAAGGATATCTCAGTTATCGGAGAGAACAACAGGGTTGTTATGGTAGGGGATTTTAATTTTCCAAACGTAGTGCTAAGGGTTTAGATGGAGACAAATTTGTTAAGTGTGTACAAAAAAAAAAATTCTGATTCAGTATGTGAATATACCGACTTGAGAAGGTGCAAAATTCACCCTACTCTTGGGAAATAAGGCAGGGCAGTGGGAGTGCACTTTGGGGCCAGTGACCATAATTCTATTCGTTTGAAAACAGTGATGGAAAAAGGCTAGACCAGATCTAAAAGTTAAAGTTTGAAAATAAAGGAAGGCTAGTTTTGACACTATTAGGCAAGAATTTTCAAAAGCTGACTGGGGGCAGATGTTCGTAGGTAAAGGGTTGGCTGAAAAAAATGGGAAGCCTTCAGAAATAATGAGAGTCCACAGACAGTATATTCATGTTAGGGTGAAAGGAAAGGCTGGTGAATGCTGGACAACTAGAGAAACTGAGGTTTCGGTTAAGAAAACGAAGGAGGTGTATGTCAGGTATAGATAGGAGAGAGCAAGGTGAATCCTTAGAAGAGTACAAAGGCAGCAAGAGTATACTTATGAGGGATATCAGGAGGGCAAAAAAAGGAACATGAGATAGCTTTGGCAAATAGGATTAAGGAGAATCCAATTTTTTTAATAGAGGACAAAGGGTAATTAGGGTGAGAATAGGGCCCCTTAAAGATCAGCAAGGTTGCTGATGTGTGCAGCCTCAGGAGATGGAGACACTAAATGAATAATTTACAATAGTGCTTACTGAGGAGGGGGATGATGATATAGGGAAATAGATGGTGACATCTTGAAAAATGATCATATTACAGAAGAGGTGGTACTAGATGTCTTGAAACACAAAATGGATAAATCCCCAGAACCTGATCAAGTGTACCCTAGAACTGTGTGGGAAGCTCGGGAAGTGGTTGCTGAGCCTTTTGCTGAGATACTTGTATCATCAATAGTCACAGGTGAGGTGCTGGAGGACTGGAGGTTGGCTAACGTGGTGCCACTACTTTAAAAAAAAAGGTGGTCAGGAAAAGCCAGGGAACTATAGATTAGTGAACCTGATGTCAGAGGTGGGCAGGTTGTTGGAGGAAATCCTGAGGGACAGGATTTACATATTTGGAAAGACTAGGACTCATTAGGGATAGTCAGTATAGCTTCATGTATGGGAAATCATGTCACGAACTTGATTGAGATTTTTGAAGTAGTAACAAAGATGATTGATGAGGGCAGAGCAGTGGACAGTATGTACATGGACTGCAAAAAGGTGTTTGACAAGATTCCCCATGGGAGACTGGTTAGCAAGGTTAGATCTCATGGAATACAGGGAGAACTAGCCACTTGGATACAAAACTGACTCAAAGGTAGAAGACAGAGGGTGGTGGTGGAGGGTTGCTTTTCAGGTTGGAGACCAGTGACCAGTGGAGTGCCATAAGGATTGTTGCTAGGTCCACTGCTTTTCATCATTTATATAAATGATTTGGATGTGAACATAGGAGGTATAGTTAGTAAGTTTGCAGATGACACCAAAATTGGAGGTGTAGTGGACAGCAAAGGTTACTTCAGAGTCCAGAGGGATCTTGGTCAAATGGGCTGAGGAATGGCAGATGGAATTTAAGTTAGATACATGTGAGGGGCTGCATTTTAGAAACGCAAATCTTAGCAGGACTTATATACTTAGTGGCAAGATCCAAGTGAGTGTTGCTGAACAAAGACCTTGAAGTGCAAGTTCATAGTTCCTTGAAAGTGGAGTCACAGGTAGATAGGATAGTGAAGGCAGCACTTGGTATGCTTTCTTTATTGGTCAGAGTATTGAGTATAGGGGTTGGGAGGTCATGTTGCATCTGTACAGGACGTTGGTTAGGCCATTTTTGGAATAATGTGTGCAATTCTGGTCTCCTTCCTATCGGAAAGATGTTGTGAAACTTGAAAGGATTCAGAAAAGATGTACAAGGATATTGCCAGGGTTGGAGGATTTGAGCTATAAAGAGAGGCTGAACAGGCTGGGGCTGTATTCTCTGGCACATCAGAAGCTGAGGGGTGACCTTAGAGGTTTATAAAATGATTAGGGACATGGATAGGATAAATAGATGAAGTCTTTTCCCTGGGGTCAGGGAGTCCAGAACTAGAGGGCATACGTTTAGGGTGAGAGGGGACTGACATAAAAGGGACCCAAGGGGCAACATTTTCACGCAGACAGTTGTGTATAGAATGAGCTGCCAGAGGAAGTAGTGGAGATTGGTACATTTGCAGCATTTCAAAAGGCATCTGGATGAGTATACGAATAGGAAAGGTTTGGAGTGATATGGGCCAAGTGCTGGAAAATGGGACTAGATTAGGTTAGGATATCTGGTCGGCATGGATGAGTTGGACCAAAGGATCTGTTTCAGTGCTGCACATCTCTATGATGAACTTTTAGACACAAGTTCTATGATACCTTTTGACTTGGAAGTAAAACATGCCAAAACACAAAATTGCAGTGTATCCAGTGATTCACAAATCATTTTCCCACTACTGTTATGACAAACTTTCAATTCTATTAATCATAACACTATCAAACAGCATTACCTTTCAATCATAGTCAACCAGCTGCTTACTGAGCATCTAAATTGAAAACAATAGAAATTTTGAAAAGTAATATTTGGGACTTAAGCAGGCTGACAATCATGTACATTACATACATCAGGAGTATTGTCGTGTAGGAAGCTCTGAATTGTCAACCTTTAATCACAAAGATCTGCTACCACACCAAATCATTTCATCGATAGTACAGAATCTGAGGTTTGGTTGCCAAGACAGATGTGCTAAACCCATGTTGGCCGATTTGAGCAACTGGCACAAGAGGCAATTAAATGAGACTAACTTGGGGAAAAGAGCCATTAACTACTAACTCTTTTCCAAAGGAGTAACTAAAACTCACTGATTAAAATGTTAAACAATTTGAGTTGATAAATGAAGATCTTCACAAAAGTATTTATACTACTCAGACTCATTATGAAAGGCTTTCCAAACAAGTAGCCAGATGTAGTTAATTGAGCATAAGGTGGGACTAAGTGCATTTTCGATAAGTGTTACTGGGTATGTGATGACAATTTAGACATTCCTACAATACACACAAATGGATCCAAAGCCTTGGCTATTCGTTGGAAACTTCAATGAGCTCCCATGAGTTTGTTAACTATTTTTTCCCTTCAGCAGAACAAAGCACAGCTCTGGCAACAGCAAGATTACCCAGCTGAATTACAGGGGAAGACTACACAGATTAACTCGCACATCAAGGGAGGTGCCTAAAGTTTTTAACAATTTTGTGTAAAAGTCATGATTTGGAGGTGCTGGTGTTGGACTGGGGTGTACAGAGTTAAAAATCACAACACCAGGTTATAGTCCAAAGGGTTTATTTGGAAGCACTAGCTTTCAGAGCACTGCTCCTTCATTAGGTGGTTGTGGAGTACAAGATCGTAAGACAAATTTATAGCAAAAGTTAAGTGTGATGGAACTGAAATTATATATTGAAAAGAGATCTGAATTGTTTGTTAAATCACTCTTTTAGAAAGATGTTGGTTTCAGTTCTTTCATACTGAAATTTCAGAACTTTAAAGTTACATTCTCAAGTGAACTTTAACAACTGGTGTCATGACAGCCCAGATAATGCACTGAAGGTGAGAGTCTCTCACAGGGCAGCTGTCTGTGCCACAATGATCAGACTGATTCTAATCTAAAAAATGGATTTACAGAATCTTACATGGATTCATGCAGTTTTTGAACAAAATAAAAATGCAATTCTGCAAGTACAAATTGGAGGGGGGGGGGGCAGGGAGAAAAAAAAAGAGCGCGCGCACGAGCAAGCTAGGTCTGTGAGAGGGTGCATGTGAGTGGGGAGTGTACGTGTGAGCATATGGGAGCAAGCTGGTGTATGAGTGAGGGTCTGCGTGAGTGTATGGGTGTGTAGGAGTGTGTGTATGAGTATTAGGTCAGATGGCCAAAAGCTTGGACAAAGAGGTTGCCTTCAAAAGGACAGTTTAAAGAAGAACAGCAAATGTAAAGACAGAGACTGATGCAGATGAAGAATTCTTGAAATTGGGGCTAATGTAACTAATTCTATGATGACCAAAAAGGTGCAACAATTATGATCAGTAGTGCAGCGGAGGCCAGAATTGGAGGAATGCAGAAAAATGCAAGAGATATGGGGATACAGCAGAAAATTGAGATTAGGGAGAGGCAGAGCCATGGAAGGATTTGAAAAAAAAAGAGAATTTTGAAGTCAAGACATTGCTTAACCAGGCACAAACATAAGCTAGCATCCACAAAGATTGTTGTCTTAACTTGCTATAAATCAAGTTGCACTAAGGCAACTGAAGTTTGGATGACCATAGATTTACAGATGGTCAGCAGCAGAAAGCCTACCAAGAGAGAGTGTACTGAATTAGTTTAGTTAAAGAGATAACAAAGATATGAATAAGGATTTAAGCAGCAGATGAGTCAAAGTGGGGCAAAGTCAGGCAATGCTGGGTCATAATAGGGCAATACATTTGCATTGGTAAACTTCCTAAAAAAAGTCGAGCAAGCTTTCTCATACAAACAATGAAGTTTAAAAAATAAAAATCAGAATATAAAAAAGGTATCGCCTAAACAAATATACTTTTTTCTTGTTTGATATGGTAACAAGAATGCTCTTGACTAATGTGGAGAAACCAGCATGAGAAAAAACAAAATCTTTCTAAACAAAGCCAACTCAGCATAGCATACTTTATTGATCATTGGATGACTGTGGCATTGAATGTTTTTTTTTAAAAAGTAAAAACAATTATTGAACAAGCAAATAGTAATTTATTGTGTTTGTGAAGTGAATTTAAAAGCTGTGTCATACTTAAGGGGATACATTTTGAGCCAAAAAGAATCCTTATAACAATGAGTGAAGTAGATGCATTTGGGGTATATTACTACACCAAAAGAAGATTCCTAAAATTGGAAAAGTTGAATTTAGGAAAGACTTCAAAAAAAGACAATTTTCTATACTAAAAATGTAACGCATAAAGGAAACCGAATGAACATTTACAAAAGCAGAGGGGATAGTGAAGCACCCAACATTGCTGACACTGATGATAAAATTGTCTTTGTTTTATGGGTATTTCAAATTTATTGCAGAACCATCAAAACGCAATTTCAAGGATCTGTTCCAAATGACTTTCATAGCTGCAATATCACAATTCACTGACCCTAGAAGCTAAATTTAAAAGCACACTTTTCAAAAGCCAAACAACATTTCAACATAAACATACTTTTGAAACCTAATTACCTTGTTTATTATTAATCCTTTTATTCCAAATTACAGATCCAAAAATATTGTTGCCAAAGTCAAGTTTCAGGAATACAAATGTCTATCTACAACTGTGCTGAAAAGATAACCAGGTTCAGTAACTCAAAAGAGGCCGTTAGGAGGTAACAGAACTGTATTGAAGCACAATCTGTATTTGTATACCACGCATTCTACCATCAAAATCAAGGCAAAAGGTACAGTCCAGTTTTCATATTCAAAGAAGTGTGCAAGAGGGCATGCCAGAAGCAACTTGGGTCAAGCTGCCAAACAGCAGAAATGGCACACAATAAATAGGGCTAAACGATTACATGCTAAACAGATCAGATCCAAGCTCTGCACCCCTGCCACATCCACTCAAATGGTGGTGGACAGCTAAACAACTTTAGAGGGATGCTCCACAAATATCCCCAGCCTCAGTCACCTTCTGTGCTAAAAACCACACTGAAGCATTTGTAAGAATCTTCAAAAGGAAGGCAGAATGAATTATCCATCTCAGTCCCTTTCTGGTATCTGCAGCATCTTAAAATGCTAGACTTCACAATTCAGTTCAATCGACTCCACGTGATAAGCACAAAATGACTGGGGGCATTGGGCCTGGATAGAATATGGGCATGACAACATTCTGGTCATAGTACTGAAAGGTTGTGCCAGAACTAGTGCCTTCCTAGCCAAGCTATTCCAGTACAGTTATAAAACTTGCATCTACCCAACAAAATGGAAAATTGCCCAGGTATGTCCTGTACATAAAAAACAGGACAAACCAAACCAATTATCACACCAGTCTGCAGGTCAGTAGTGAAGTGATACAAGGGGTCTTCAACAGTGCTACCAAATAGCACTTAATAGCCTGCTTGCTGGTATTCACTTGGGTTCCAGCAGGACCACTCAACTCCTGACCTTGTTGCAGCCTTGATTCAAGCATGAACAAAAAAAAAGAGCGGAACCCCAGTGGGGAAATGAGCGCACATCAAGGCTGCATTTGACCAAGTGTGGCGCCAAGAAACCTGAGCAAAACTAAAGTCAATTAGGATTGTAGAAAACTCTCCACAGAATATCTAAAAAGGAAGATGGTTAGGATTTTTGGAAGTCAGTAAATCATTTCATCAAGAGTTCCTCAGAATAATTTACTAGGCCAATCAGTTGCTTCATCAAAA
Source organism: Chiloscyllium plagiosum (assembly GCF_004010195.1). NCBI lineage: Eukaryota > Metazoa > Chordata > Chondrichthyes > Orectolobiformes > Hemiscylliidae > Chiloscyllium > Chiloscyllium plagiosum. The sequence goes on from NC_057713.1 coordinate 27,876,608, forward strand.
GGTCAGCAGTGGGGCCACTCACTGACAATTACACACAGTTGTCAGCATCAGTGAGTCCTCAGTTACTGACATTACCCATGTCCATTGACAGAAATAGGATGATAAGCAGCAAGTAACATTAGTGCTACAAATGCTGTCCAAAACCATTTTTAACAAGATAGATTCTAACCATCATCCCTTCAAGTGCGATAGTACTATCACAGAATCCCCCACTGATAACATGCTGGGGCTAGTGGACAGAAACTGAACTAGCCATATAAATACCCTCGCTACAGGAGCGGGTCAGAGGTTGGGAAACCTGCAGTGATTAAAATTCATATAACTCCTCAAAGCCCTGCTCACCATCTAACAGGCACAAGTAAGGGGTGTGAAAGAACTTTCCAATTGCCTCTGAGTGCAGCTCACGGAACTCAATACTATCCAAGACAAAGCAGCCCTCTTAACACTCCGAACACCTTCAATATTCAGTCCTCCACCACCAATCCACAGTGTGTACCACAGTAACTCATCAGGACTCATTAGACAGTAACTTACATATTTGTAATCTCTTGTTCTACTAAAGAGTAGCAGATACAAAATGAACACCACCAAATTCCTCTCCAAGTCACATACCATCCTGACTTGGAATTAAACTAATATTTCTTCACAAGTCAGAATTATACAGCACGGAAACAGATCTTTCAGTCCAACTCCATGCCGACTAGATATCCTAAATTAATCTAGTCCCATTTGCTGGCATTTGGCCTACATGCCTCTAAATCCTTTCCACTCATGTACCCATTCAGATAATTTTATGAATGTTGTAGTTGTACCTTCACCACTTCCTCTGGCAGCTCATTCCATACACACATCTTCTGCATGAAAAGTTGCCCCTTAGATCCCTTTAACATCTTTTCCCTCTCACCTTAAACCTATGCCCTCTAGTTTTTGACTTCCCTACCCTGGGAAAGAGATTTTGGCAGATCACCCTATCCAGGCCTCATGATTTTATAAACCCCTGTAAGGTCACCCCCAAACCTCAGATGCTCCAGGTAAAATAGATCCAGCCTATTTCAGCCTCTCCCACTAACTCAAACCTTCCAACCACAGGAAACATCCTTGTAAATCTTTTCTGAACTCTTTCATGAAGGGTTTACACCCAAAACATTGATTCTTGTGCTCCTTGGATGCTGCCCAATCTGCTATGCTTTTCAGTGCCACACTTTGACCCCAAAAATCCTTTCCATAGCCAGTAGACTAGAATTAAATGTAGTATTCCAAAAATGGCCTAACCAATGTCCTGTACAGCCACATGACATCCTAATTCCCATAATCAATGCAGTGACCAATAAAGGGAACTGTACTAAACTCCTCCTTCACTACCCTGTCAAACGGTGACTCCACCTTCAAGGAACTATGAACGTGCACCCCAATGTCTCTGTTTGGCAATACTCCCCCAGAACTTACCATTAAGTGCAAGTCCTGCCCTGATTTGCCTTACAAAAATGCAACACATTCATCTAAATTAAACACCATCTACCATTCCTCAGTCCATTTGCCCATTTGATCAAGGTCACATTATAGCCTTCAGTGCCCACTACTCCAATTTTGGTGCCACCTGCAATACTTACTATTGCTCCTATGTTCACAACCAAATCATTTATGACAAAAAGCAGTGGACCCAGCAGCAATCTTATGGCACACCGCTGGTCACTGGCCTCCAGTCTATAAAACAACCCTCCACCTGAAGAAGGGCCTGTGCCCGAAACGTCGAATCTCCTGTTCCCTGGATGCTGCCTGACCTGCTGTGCTGTTCCAGCAATAAAGTTTCAACCCTCCACCACAACTCTCTTCAAGCCAATTTTGTATCCAAATGGCCAGCTCTCCCTGGATTCCATGTGATCTAACCTTGCTAACCAGTCTGTCATGCAGAACCTTGTTGAATGTCTGTGTGGACTTCAGCAAGGCAATGTCCACTGCTCTGCTTCATCAATCTTTGGAATTTCTTCAAAAATCTCAATCAAGTTAATGAGAATGGTCTTCCCACATTGATTGTCCCTAATCAGTTCTTACCTTTCCAAATACATGTAAATCCAGTCCTTCAGAATCCCCTCCAACAATTTGCCCCACTACTGACATCAGGCTCACTGGTCTATAGTTCCCTAGCTTTTCCTTACCACCATTCTTAAATAATGGCACCGTATCAGCCACCCTCCAGTCTTCCAGCACCTCACCCATGGCTACTGATGACAAACATCTCAGCAAGGGGCCCAGCAATCACTTCTCTAGCTTCCCACAAAGTTCTAGAATACACCTGATCAGGTCCCAGAGATTTACCAACCTTTATGCATTTTCAGATGTCCAGCACCTTCTCCTCTAATGTGGAGATTTAAAGATATCTATTTATTTCTCAAAGTTCTCTAGCTTCCATATCCTTCTCCACAGTAAACACAGACAAAAGACTCCTTCATTGTCTCATCCATTTCTGGAGGTCTCTCACAAAGATGGCCTTGTGAATCTTTAAAGGGATTATTCTCTCCCTAGTTAATCTTGTGCCCTTAGTGTGATGGTAGAATTTTTGAATTTTTGTTCATACTATTTGCCAAAGCTATCTCATGTCCCCTTTTTAATCTTCTGATTTCCCTCAAATATATTCCTACTTCCCTGAGACTCAAAGGGATTCATTAAATCCCAACTGCCAATACCTATCATGTCTCCTTTTTCTTGACTAGAGTCACAAGTTATCTAGTCATCCAGCATTCCCTTCATCTACCCGCCCTGGCCTTCACACGAACAAGAACATGCTGTCTCCAGACTCTTGTTACCTTATTTTTGAAGGCCTTCCACTTTCCAACTGTCCTTTTACCTTCAAACAGCCTCTCCCAATTTCCAACTTTACCTTTTAGATGAGGTGGGTGCAGTCTTTTGGAGCCTTGGACAGAGGTTGGGGTGGGGGTAGTAGGTGTGGACACAGGTTTTGCACTTCTTGCAGAGGCAGGGGAAGGGGAAGGAGCTGGGAGGCACCAAGGACATACTCTACCAAACTCTAGCCAGCTGATGCCTGGAGGAAGAACCACCTCATCTTCTGCCTTGGGACTCTTCAACCACATGGGATCAATGTGGATTTCACCAGTTTCCCCATTTCCCTTCTCTCCAACTTATCCAAGACCCAATCTTCCAACTCTGCACCTCTTTCTTGAGCTGTCCACCTTCGTTCCCACCTATCCATTCCACCCTCCTCTGCAACCTTTCGTCTACCTGTCACATGCCCAACTACCTTTCCCCAGCCCCACCCTCCATCCATTTATCTCTCAACCCCCTTGGGCCCCACCCCCCTCATTCCAGAAGAACTTATGCTCGAAAATCCGATTCTCCTGCTCCTTGAATACTGCCTGATCAGATGTGCTTTTCCAGCACCACACTTCAACTTTTTACACCAGGGCTCTCCTTTACTATTTTAAAAGCTAACAGAACTATGATCATCAGTCCTAAAGTGCACTGCACTGACACCGCAATCACTTGCCCTGCCTTATTTCCCAAGGAGGGGGCCCCAAGTTTTGCTCCTTCTTATAGGGGTTCATCCACATACTGAACAAGGAAATGTTCTTATACCCATTAAGCAAATTAGACACCATCCAAACACAACACAATGGCATTTCCAGTCTTTGATTGGAAAGTCAAAATACTCTACCATTACAATGCTATCATTCTTACAGATATCTGACATTGCCTTTAAATTTGCTTCTCAATTGCCCACTGACTATTGAGGGGTCTGTAGTACAACCCCAATTAGGGGATCATCCTTTTCTTATTTCTCAGTTCCATCCAAATAACTTGCCTGGAGTTGCTCTCAGGAATATCCTCTCCAAGTACAGGCATAAAATGTTATCCCGAATCAAAAACACCACTCTCCCTTTTCTCTTGCACCTTCTTTCTGTCATTCCTTTAAGCATCCATATCCTGGAACATTAAGCTGCCAGTCTTATCTAGCCCTGAGCCACATTTCTGTAATAGTTATAATATTCCAGTCCCATGTTCCTAATCATGCCCTAGATTCATCTGCCTTACGTGTCAGGCCTCTTACTTTGAAATAAATGCAGTTTAAAGTATTAATCTTACCTAATTCTCTACTTTGCTCTTGCCTATCTTGACTATTTCACTTATTCCTCTTCTCAACCATACCTGTCTCAGACTCCTTTCACCATCATCTCCCTGCCTCCTTACTAGTTTAAAGCCTCCCAAGTAGCACTAGCAAATCTCTCTGCCAGGATATTAGTTCCCTTCCAATTCTGAGTCCAATGTTAAATAAATGCTGGCTTAGGTAGTGATGCCCACTTCTCATGACAAAAAAAATACATAATCAAGGGCCCTATTATATGACAGGGTCGTTTAATAGAAGTGTTTACTCAAATTAGTTGAAAAAGAGACTTCCAAAAACACATCAGGATTTAGCATACAACTAATACAGCTCAGAATTTAAAAAAATAACAACAGCAAAAAAGTGTAGCAAAAATTACTGGCACAAGAGCACACAGTATTCAGTACCAAATTGCTTCTTGTATTTTTATTACAAACAACCTGCTGACGACAGGATTTAATCTACCCAAAGCTTGATAGATGGAGGTCAAGGTTTAAAACAAACTAAATAAAAACACTTATCTACAATACAGTCCTAAAAACAAAATACAAGTGTAATAAAATATTTAATTTGCCATTTGCCCTGGTCAATGAGTGGTTGAATGGCAGTAACTACATTCCCAAAATAGCACAATTACTTCCAAAATTCATTGAGAACCCACTAATGCAGGAGTTGCTTAGATTCTCCACAACAAAGCTCTGTGGTTGCTAAACTGAAGTCATTACATATGACTCATCACCCGTCAATGAAAAAAAATTTGCTTTTGAAAACTCTCTAGCTATGAGACCAATGACAACATTATAATGGCTTGGTTACCTTTACAGTTACATTGAAACCTTAATCAGATTTTATGAACTGGGAACAGGAAATTCTTCAACCATGTCAGCCATTGCACTGTAAAATCAAGTGCTTTGGAATTTACATTACAACTATTATTAGACAGATAGTGACAATCCCTGAGCTATCATGAGCTTGTTAACGAATACACAGACTTACAACAAATTAACACCAATGCTCAGTAACAGGATCACAAGGATTCCATAATCTACTGAACAAGGTAATGAATAGTCCTGTGTACGGATTAGATGGCTAGAATAGGGAATTGAGCTAATTAAGCCATTCATTGCAAGATCCTATAGCCCATTCATTATGATGTATTGATTGGTTATTAAGATCTAAAAAAAAAGGAGAATCCTTCAAGTAATACTCATCTGGATTTTCACATCTAATTGCACTCATTCCATTACATTAGCCAATTTCCAAAAACTTTCCTGTGTGAAGCACTCATTGCTACCAAAATGGATTCTTGCAAGTTGTGAATTGTATTCCATCCCACCCAAAATGTGAAATGTTCTGAATGATTTTACACTGATGTTTTACCAAACAGAAACAAATACTTAAAGTCTGAATCTCTCAATGCATCTGACAAAACTGAAGAAACAAAAAATTGATTAGTATATTTGGAAAATATATGTTACAATTTCCAGAGATCAATAACTTAAGAAATTAAAATGGAGTGAATGACTGAAGAGGAGCTATGAGATTCAAGGTTTTCGTTATAACAAATAACCAAACAAAAAGCAGCATTGACTAAATACTATTTACTAGGCAACTCACCTTGTACAGAAAAGACCCCATCTGCAACATTGTAAATGTCCAAAATCCACCCTTCCACACTTTGCTCTTAGTCTTAACTGTGTAAGTATTTCTCCAAGTACCAGAGCAAACTAGTTCTTATATTCTCAAGTACAAAGACACAGGATCAGTAGTAGAGCATTCAGCCCACAGTCTGCTCCACTATGCAAGATCATCCTTAACATGACATGGGCAATAAATGCTGGACAAGCAGGCAATGCCCATGTCCCATGAGTGAATAATAAATAACTCCACCTTTCTGCCTTTTACCCATAATCCTCAATTTCCTAACTTTTTAAAAAAAAAGTGTTTGTATCAATCGCAGCCTTGAATATACTTAATGACCAGCCTCAATAGCGCTCTGTGGCAGACAACTCCACATAGATGAGGATTTTTTTTCTGAAGGTAGTGAGTGTCTTAAACAGGCAACTACTTACACCTAGTCTTAGACCATCCCACAAAAGGGAAACAAGCTTTCCACATCTACCCTATCAACCCCCAACAAAACCTTTATGCTTCAATAAGGCCTTTTCTTATTCTTCTAAATTCCAATTAGTCCAGGCTCAACATACTCAACTTCTCATCAGAAAACCCCCTCCACACCTGGAATAAACCCAATTAACCTCTTCTGGACTGCCTTCATTTCCTTAGATAAAAAAGGAGAGAGTAAAATAGTTCACAGTTTTCCAGCTTTATTGACTAGTGAGGTGTCTAATTTTAACCAAACTTCATTACTTTTATACCCAATTCCTAGAGGCTAATACAGTCTATTTCCTTTTCTCTTGCCTGCTGAATATGGCTACAAGTTTTGTGATTCATAATTGAGGAACCCCAAATCCGTGTTCTACAGCCCTGCTCAATGTAAATATTCAGTTCCTCTGTACATAACATCACACATTCCCACATTACATTCAATTATGAAGTTTCCACCCAACTTACCTATATCCTTTTGTCACTCCATAATCCTGACTACTTACTTTCCCAAACATTTTTGTGCTAACCTGCAAACTTAACACATTCACTTTCATTATTTAAACAGTGGAGAAAAACAACAAATATTTGTTGCCATAGCACTAATTCCTGTGGCCCACTAATCACAGGTTACCATCCTAAAAGTGACCCCTTTGCCCCAACTCTGTCTTCCACTGGTTGGTCAGTCTCTATCCATGCTAATATACTACCCCTAACACCATGGGTTCTTATTAATTAGCCTTATTTATGGTAACAATGAACAATTTAGATTTCCAAATACCTTATAACTACCAGGTGGCTTAGCCTTTAAAAGGAAGTGACTGTCTTTCTCTTAAATTAGTAATTTACCTTGTAGCACTGTTTTTCTAATTTGATTAAATAAGGTTAATGAATTTACTTTTAAGAAAATATGAAAGGTGAAGTTTGTTGGAATTGTCTCGTTAATTTAGTATAAATGTTGGAATGAAAAATGCAATATGACTTGTTCTGATTTATACCTGACAAGGTGCCTGGGTGGATTGGTTGTTGGAGCTTTAAAAAATTGCCCCATGTTGTTTTACTGGGAAGAAGGTTGCAAGATATTCACACCAGCTAACAACAACCAGAGTAAGTGTGACTGTGGATGGATTGTTGGTCTTCAATCCTCAGTATTATTAAGAATGTCAGGGCTTATAATGTTGTTTACCTATTTCTACTCCCCAAACTAATTTCACAGTGAGGGATGAATGAAAGATCCCTCCCTCTAGCCAAAGCTATATTGAATTTTCAATCATAGTTGAAGAGACCGAGCTTACAAGAGTTTAAACAACCATGCACGTAGTGAATATGGAAATTTGCTGCCTAAAGAAGTACCTCTCTGCTCTTAGTTTTGTGCAGCCTGTGAGGTTCATTGGTGTTTTCAGGAAAGCCTGCAGCCCATTCTATAATGATCTATAGGCTGTTTCTTTTTCAAGATCCATCTCCATGGTAATGTTAATCAGCCATGTAGAAATGTTAATTTTTTATCATCATCATTTCAACCTTTCAACGTAGAACATCTTAAAAGTCATTTTCAAATATAATGGTGTATAAATCCTGACATTTTAGAAAAACAGTTCTACAAGGCTAAATTACTGTTAGGAGGAAAACAGTCGCTTCCTTCAAAAGGCTAAACTATGTTTTATCAAAAGTAAGGCTCCTTTACTTGAATTAGCAAATCTTCAAATAAAAAGGACAAAAAAAATCAAAGAACAAGGTGAACAGAAGGCTTCAATGTCTCTGTAGACCTTAAAGAAACTAAACAAGAAAATTACATATCGCTTTGCAAAGACGTCCTCTCCCTGTTTCACAGACCATTTTTAAGAACTTATCTCCAATACTCTTCCTCTACCTGGACCTCATTTTCTGGTCTCAGCTGCACTTCCCTCTTAGTTGAGAACTCCCCAAATACTCAATGGGTTACTACCGTAACTTTCTCCGTACGTCGATAACTGAATGGGTGCTACGTCCTGCTTTCATCCTGACTCTTCCTTATGGAAACAAATTTTTTTCACAAACCCAATGACTCCCTCAATTCTCTTGACTACACTTTCCCACACATGCTTCTTGTAAAAATGGTCTCCATTCCACTCTCCCAGTTTCCCCAACTCGGTTACATTTGCTCCGATGTGACCTTCCATCGGTTGCTTTCAACATGCCCGCCTTATTCTCAACTGATGATTTCTCCCTGCATGGTTGATAGGGACGTTAGCTATGCCCAGCACACTTGCTGCACTTGTCCTCACACGTTCTCCTTCCTCCCAAACCAAAATGATCTTATCTGCCACCCCACTAGCATCCACATTCAAAAGGATCATCTGCTGCTGTCTGAAGTACTGCCTCAAGACATCTTCACCACCCCCATCAGCATTCCAAGTGACTTTTCCTTTTGCAACATCCTGGTCCACTCCGTCACTACTTCACTACTAACATCCATCACACCATCCCAAACCGTAATATATTCCTAACCACTTGCAATCCACCCCTGTTTAACAGTCAAAACACACTTTAGAGGTAAAGCACAGACTTACTTTTCTTTCTTTCAATCTAATTTATGGCATTTGCCGATCACATTACTGTTTCCTCTATATTCAGTAGACCAAATGCACACTAGTAACCACTTTGTTGAACACCTCTGCTTTGTCTGCAAAAACAATTCTGATCTTCCGGTCACTTGCCATTTCAATACATCATCTTGCTCTTATCCAACATTTCTATCTCAGACCTGCTGCAAAGTTTCTATGAAATCCAATACAAATTGCCAGAGCACTAGCTTATTTTCTGCTTCAGGCCATGAACACTGTCCTCAGTTTGATTTACCCCACAACACCACCCCCACCACCTTAACTTGCTTGCTGGTGTTTATTCTGAGTAGAGCTGGCCTATTTTCTGCTATTAACATATACCATTAACACTTATGCCTCATCTACATCACTTCCCTACTACCATTAGCATTTAATTTGTCTTTTGCTCTAGGGTAGTTTTACGATCAGTTCCACTTGCTCCTCCTCTCCCTTAAACCTCCCTTTCTCTCCAACATAAAACCCATCACTACTGTGGCTCTTGCAGTAGTGGTAGTATCACTGCCCACAGCCCAGAAGGTCTGGGTTCAAGCCTCACTTCTTCTAGGTACGTGTCATAATATGTCTGACTAGCTGGAGTCAAAATACCTGGCACGCAACACTTTTCTTTTGCAATTAAATTGAACAGTATAATTTGAAATAGTCATGCCACTACTGTATCGTCACTTCAATTCTACAGTTGTTAAGACATATCATCCTTACAATTGGCTGATCAGCTCAACTCCGCAGATGCTTTAACATAATTTATAAACCATTATTATTTGAAATAAATAAATATAATTAATGCACAACAAATCTAACGTTTAATCCAATCACAATGTCCAACCCTCGTATTGAGTCACTTCTTTGTTTCGTACGATGAATTTAGAGGATCGTTGAATTCGTTCTCGCTTTAAATAAAATTCTATCTCCTCCAAATATTACACAGAATGTACCCGTCAGGAGCATAAAATATTAAGAGAAAATAGTCTTCTCAAATTTTCAGCATCAGTGTGGCAAATTCACAATACATTCACTTCTGCTCACAAAATATCACAAGCTAGTTATGACAGCAGATAACCTGGTATCTTAAGTACATGGTTATCAATTTCAGGTTAGCTCTATAAATAATAGATATCAAGTCTGCACACAGTCAGAACATTCCAATTTTAGCATAATTAGATTTAACGATTTTCCAAGCCCTTGGATTTGAAGATTACAAGTGCAACCAATAGGACTGAAAAAGGGTTATTTAAATAATTTAGAAATCTTTTCATTCTAAAATATTATACTTAAATTAGAATGTACACTTAATACAAAATAAAGAGTATTTTGCTGTATTCTTGCCAAATTCTGCAGAAAAGAAAATGTTACAGATAGTTGATCCGATAAATTGTTTCTAGTGACTGCAGATGTACAAGGACCAAGGTTGTTCCTTGAACCACCTGCCTACTTTTCCATATTTAAATGATTAACTGTTCATCGCATTCTAGTTCACCAATGTGAATTTCAGATCAGTTGAAAAGCTTACTTATATTTAAAAGAATGTAGAGTCAAGTGACTTCAACCCCACCAAATGCAAGCATACAATTTAACACACAAAACCCATTTTATGATTAACAAAAGAACATAACAGCATTTAAAGAAACACAGTCACAAAGTGGTTCCAAGTTTGATTCAACCAAGTTTCATTTGTATTGCAAAGAAACAACAGGAAGCAGCCCTGGATTCGAGTGGAAGTGACCTGAAAAACAAGCCAGCAGTCGCGCCTCCGGAGGCATACACTATTGATTTCTCCCTAAACTACTGAAGTAAAGTGCTTCCAAAAGCAAGTATAAATGGGTGTCATTCATTACATGCTGCATACTGCTATTTGTCATGGAGGTGCGTGGGCAGAATGCCCACACCACATGCTAGATTTGCAGCCAAAAATACTAATAATATCCATTCACTTATTTCTTTGGTATGGCCTCCATTCCCAAAACTGCCTCACACAGTCGAGTTAGTTACACTTAGAACATCAGCAGCTTCATGTGAACATATTGGCAACAACTGTAATAAAAATGCACATCAACCAACTACTCCAAAAACCTTTATACTTTTCTCCTTAAAAAACCCTTCCACTGTAATTTTAGCTAACCAAGGTATTGGAGGGTTTGACATTCTATTAAAACTTCCAGGCTTCCCATCATAAAAATTCACAACAGTAAGGCAACAGTAAAGGTAGCATGCCTGTAAAATGTACCAAGTCAAAAGATGCATATACAACATTTTCATCAGATAACTTTTAAAGTTAACAATAAGTTGCCACCCTGAGAAAATATTGTAAACAAAACATCTGTATTTTTATAATAAACTTCAGATTGTTAGATACCACATGTGCATTTACAAAATCTTTAGTCAACTACTAAAACTTTACATACAGGTCAGTCAGCACACAAAAGACATTATTACATTCATGAAACAATATTTCTTAATTGATGAAGTCTTATTTTAATTAAATGAAACATTAGCCAAGATACGCTTTAATCTTTGTTTGTTTAATGGCAGCTCAGCTCAAAATCAAAAACCACTAAACTTGAAATGCATCAACAAATGCATAAATGAGTTAAACCTTTGGCATATCAAAGTTAACTATGCATTCAATTAAAATAAAGACTACCAAAGAAGAATTGTTATTTATACCCAGCCATCAGTCAACTGGAGACCAATTTTGCCTTAGGTTTTGACTTATCTATATATTTTGGTACTGGTATACTTTATGCTAACCCATCTTTCCAAACTTCTCCCAAAGCACTGCTTGAAGACACCAAAATAAATCAAAGAACACTGAAACCATCTTCTGACATTCAGCTGGAAGTAGCACCAACAATTTTATTCTTTGAAGGATCCAGTTTTTACTACAAGTCTCCTTCCTTGCAAATAATGACTTTAATGAGTGACATTTCTTCAGTCCATACAAGCAATTTAACTGATGCATTGTATATTCAAAAATAGGTCTTTTAGATATATGTAGAATTCCTGTCCCACAACCTAAAGTCATTTCATTTTACATCGAGTTTACTGTCTCTACATACATATATTTTTAAAAGGAAATTTTAAGACAACGGAAAAAAAGTTATCCTATAAATGTTCACAGGACCAAACACGCTGCCCAATTAACCTATGCTGAAGTATGATTCAACAAGAGTACACTAAATACTCAGACACGAATGAAACCAAGAACACATCAAGCGATTTAAAAGAAAGCTCGGAGGCATTTTTTTCTGCCTGCATTTGCAAACCTACACACAAGTCTCAATCGTGTAAACTGCTCAACAAAACTAACTCTTCAAATCTACCTTTAGAGAAGAAAAGCCAATTTTTTAAAAAAAAATTAAAATCAGACACATGCCCCCTTGGATGAGAAGAAATGTCTGGGTATTCAGGAGTGTGCAAAACTAACAGGCAACGGCAACAGCACAAACCTTACTGATTCTAGGAAGAGAAAAAAAATCAGAAAATTCCCATTCAATCCGTAACTATTTTGACACCCTCACAGAATAGCCAAAACACAAAATTGTAAAAAAACAAATCAGGTTCTCTCAATCAACTTTCTTTTAAAATAAATGCTCCAATGCGTTCTAATTTAGCGATCTGCTGTGAATATGCGTCTTCCCCATGAAGAACAATTGGAAAGTTTGCGTTTATTTATGCGATAAAAGATATTGTTCTTCTACCTGCTGTCACCAGCCGGGTGGCATGGATGAAAGACGGGTCCAGACTGTCCTTCTCGGCCATCAGCTCGGGTAAGTACTTGTTATCCTCCATCCTGTGTAGCAAAAGGGGCGATTCGGATGATTTTAGTTATTCAATGTAAAAAGGGGGAGAAGAAAAATTAAAAAGCGTCCGGCTCGGCCGGCAGAATTTACCGCGACCGGTACACTTAATACTAAAAACAAAAGAAAAAGAATTGAAATATAGTACCGAGGGAAAAGAACCCCGATTCCGAAGGAGAGTAAAGATCCCGGCTCCGAGGTGTCAATGCCGCCCTCGTGTCCCTCTGCTGTTTATCTTTTCTCTCACTCAGACAAACACACACTTCAATTCAATTCACTCCTGCTCTGCTCTTTCCTCGCCCTCGTCTCTTTATTTTTTTTTTGGTTTTTTTTTCCCCCTCCCCTTCCCTCCACTTCAAGCGACAACGCAGATTATAAAGGACGATGAGGGGAGGGGGTAAGCAGAGAAATAGAAATCAAAAATAACCGTCCGCAGCCTCTCCTCCAGCTCACCGCCCCCCCCCCATTCGCGCCATTGGTCGGTCACACGTCAATCAGACGGCCGGCCGTGCTCGCTTATTGGACCGTGGCTACCGGCGGTCGCGAGACAATCCAGCCCTCGCCAATAGGAGCCGGGCTTTTCGTGGAGTCGTTTCCCCCCCCTCCCTCTGCCCCCTCAAAGTCCCCTTCCAGCCCGCTCCCCAGGCCCGTCAATCATCCTATCACCCGCCCACTACCTCGGCCCGTCGTTTCGCTCATGGCCACGCCCTTTCACTAACGTCCAATCACAGCCTTCATATTGTCCGTCGATCAATATTATCTCCGCCCCCAGGTTCCCCGGACTGTCAATCACCCCCGTTCCCCAGACCCAAGCACATGGCACGTCAACAAACCCGTGGCCCCGCCCCTTCACCTGGGCATTCCGCTCCCCTTCTGCTGGCCCCGCCAAGTAAACGGCCTCAACAGTGTTAAACTGTATAATCAGTCACTGGCCCCGCCCTCTCACCGACCTGTCAATCATCCCCAACCTCCAGGCTCAGCTCTGCTACCTGGGACCTGTCAATCAAATCCTTCACTTCGCTCCCTCCATTTACACCAGTCCATATCTCACAGCCAGTGGTAAAATAGGTCCTCAAACCAACTCTGCAATAAAGTGACTTCTCCACCAGCTTCGCCATCTCCAATTAATTTACCCTACATCTGGCGCATCTCGTTTTTACTCCCCTGGCCAATGTTTAGCGTTCATTTTGACCTCGGTGCAATGAATTGCAACATGTTTATTGATATTTTGTTAATTTCTCAAACGGATGAGGTGTTTTGACTGAGTTCGACTGAAAATAAAGCAGGGTTGATAGGTCCGAATCTTCGAATGGGGATACAATAGACAGACAATGCTTGTTGCAGTTTGACTGGAGAGAAGTAATTCAACATTACAGTGTACTTTTTGGGAAGTGGCAATACTGCCTCCCTGTGGTTTAAATTGTACTCTGCACTTTTCCCCAGATAATTACTGCGTTTTTGGATGTTAAAGTATTTGAATTATGTAAAATACGTTAATTTTATTCAGTGCTATGACTATATAAATCACTACTACTCAAAATATGCAACTATAATTAATAGAACATTAATTAGACAAAGAGAAAGCAAGACTTGCATTTTTTCTTTGCGTTTTCATAAGCTCAAGCCACCCCAAAGAGTGGTGAGCCAAGTTAAAATTCACACAACACCAGGTTATAGTCCAACAGGTGTATTTGGAAGCACTAGCTTTCAGAGCGCTCCAAAAGCTGGTGCTTACACATAAATCTGTTGGACTATAACCTGGTGTTATGTAATTTTTTTAACTTTGTATACCCCAGTCTAACACTGGCCAAATCATGACTACCACCAGCCAGTGAAGAACTTTTACAGTGTTGTCTCTTTTGCAACTTAGAAAACTTAGCAAGCAATTAGCATGTAGCAAACTCCCATGCTAGAATTATGATAGTGAGCAACTGGATTTTTTTCATAATATTGATTAAAGGATAAATATTGGCCAGGACACCAGGATATCTCCATTAATCTTGGAAATGATGCTATGGAATATTTTATAACTGTGTGAGGGTAGGCGGTCCTTGATTTAATGTCTCACCTGTAAGTTGCAAGACTGAAAGCTAGCGTGTTCTGTTTTCCAAATACAATTAAAATCTTAGTTTAGTAATTTTGTTCCTCTTTCCTCCTCTCTTTCCCTGAATGTGTTAAACCTTATTCAAGCGACATTAAGTTGCATGTCCAAGTAGCCATTATGCGAACTGGGGTGGAACAGCAACTCTCCAAAATGAAGGATGCCTTTGGAGAAGATTTATGGAGGATGTTTGGATTTATATTTTCTAACTTATCCAGATTTGGAGAAGTTAAGGGAAGTATTTTGAAAATATTGAGCTCTACAGATAATAGAATTGCTGAATTTCTTCTTGCAGAATTGATGACAACATTTGGGGTGTGGAAAAGTACATTAATGTTGAGGTAACAATGGGCTGCACACATTTTACTTTTAAGAAATTCCTTCTCCTGCACCTCATTATGGGAAATTTGGTTCACATGGACGAGTTGAACCAAAGGGTCGTTTCAATACTGTATGGTTCTGATGCCATAGAACGTTTCACAGTGTCATTTTAAATTATCAGTCAGGCTCACAGTGTGGCAGTCTCATAAATACAGCAATCTACATATATTAGGCAAACAGCAACATGCATTTACAATAGGAAAGATGTACCAGAACTATGCCTTTTTAAATTCAACAAAATAGGTTGGAGGGTCCCAAGGCAGAAGCTGAGGCCTTCTTCATCCAAGCATCAGGTGGCTAGAATCTGGTGATGAAGGAGCCCCAGGAATTGCATGTCCTTGACGGATTGGGAGGGGGAGTTGATGTGTTCAGCTACAGGGCAGTGGCATTGTTTAGCGCATGTGTCCCAGAGATGTTCTCTGAAACTTTCCGCAAGTTGGTGTCCTGTCTCCCCAATGTAGAGGAGACCACATTGGGAGCAACAGACACAGTAGATTCCCAGCTACCTTCCCCCTCGCCCCACCCCCTCCCCACCTCCCCCCACCCTCTTGGGCCTCTCCCACATTCCTGATAAAGAATTTATACTCAAAACATCACTCTCCTGCTCCTCGGATGCTGCCTGACTGGCTATGCTTTTCCAGAACCACACTTTTTGACTCTGATCTCCAGCATCTGCAGTTCAAGTTCTGTACACCAAATGACTATAACAGTATCATTTGTTATAAATTAATGTTTAGACATTCAAACACTGCAGTATTGGCCATTTGTTGTTAAACAGTCGTGGGGATTCTGAGTATCTTTTTTCTCATAGTGATGGTGAGGCTAAATGTAGCATTGGCCTCTTACTTACAACAAAAAATGCCATGCAGTATTTAGGTTTTTTTTGAAAAAAACATTATTACTCATTTATAAATTAAATCACTGAAATTTTTAACTTGTGTATTTCTTAAACAAAGCTGAAGTAATTATGTCAATAATTTTGAGATGAATGAAAAATAAAATCTGTCAGTTTTTGTGATGCTGAATGCTTCCTCACAACACTACAGCATGTTGGGCACATATGGATATACAAGTGAGGTTCAGCTGTGAGATCAATGGGCTAGAAAGTCAATCCAACTCTTTCCTTACATCAACCAACTCCTCCATGATTGTTGGGTACCATGAAAGCCGACTTTAGCACCAACCTGATGAACTTCCCATCTTTTCAGAGAGTAAAGCTCTCATTGCCTAGACTCTAGACTCATTTGAGGTAAAGCAACTTAGTTCAATTCCTTCTATAGAACTGGTCAATTTTGTGGAAATATATCCTGACCTGAGTAAAAACCTTCAGGAGACAATTAAAGGAATTTGGGGGTTTTAAAACATAGAAATTCAATTGATCATTTACATTTGGATTTGTTTCGATGGAATGGAGGTAAAACTCACCTGTTGTGTGCTCATGGGAGGGAAATCAGATAATCAGAAATGCAACAGGTAAAAACAAAATACTGTACATTCTAGAGATCTGAAACAAGTACCTAGAATGCTGAAAAAAACTCAGAAAGTCTGACAGCATCCTTGGAGAGAGAAACATAGTAAACAAATCTGCATAGTAAACAATTTCACCAGTTTCCTCATCTCCCTTCCCTCTATCTTATCCCAGATCCAACCCTCCAACTTGGCACTGCCCTCTTGAACTGTCCTACCTGTCCATCTTCCTTCCCACCTATCCACTCCATCCTCCCTCCGACCTATCACCATCACCCTTCACCTTCATCTACCTTTCACCTTCCCAGCTACCTTCTCCCAGCCCCACCCCCATCCTCCTATTTATCTCACAGTAACCACCCCCCCAACCATCCACGTTTCTGATGAAGGGCTCATGCTCCAAACATCGATTCTCCTGCTCCTCAGATACTTGCTGACCTGCTGTGCTTTTCCAGCGCCTCACATTTCAACTCTGATTTTCAGCACCTGCAGTCGTCATTTTCTCCTTATAATCCATGCCTCAACTAATAAAAGCAAGTGACCCATTTGCCTTCTTAACAACCCCATTAACCTGTCCTGCCATCTCAGAGATCTCTGAATCGCATAAGTTGTAACACTTGTCCATTCACCTCCTCACTTCCAGGCGAAGCAGTGCTTTACTTGTACTTCATTTAATCATTTCTAATGTGTTTACTGTTCACAATATGGCTCCTTTACATTGTTGAAACCAAACACAGACTGGCTACCATTTTGCATGATGAACATCTCAATTCTTAAGAATGACCTCAACCTTACTGTTGCTTGCCATTTCAAGCCATCATACTATATGGTAACATTTCTGTCAGCTACGGCCCTTCAGCATAACCCAATGCAAGCTGGAGGAACAATATTTCATTTTCCCCTCAGGCACTTTATAGCCTTCAGGACTCAATTTCAGTTCAACATATTCAGACCATGAACATTGTCTTCCATTTTGACTACATCCTCTTCTACCGCCCCAAATGCCTTGTTGACATGGAGATGTTTTCTGCAGCTTTCACACTTACCATTAACAGTTGTTCTGCATCAATATCCCTCCGATACTACCATTACCTTTGACTTCTGTACTGGCACTGTCACCTTCTATTCCAATTACGTCTTCTTCCCATTCGAAACCAGTATAAAGCTATCATTTTCCAGTCCCTTTCAGTTCAGAAAAAGAGTCATATTGGACTCAAAACTTTAACCCTGTTTGTCTATACACAGTTGCTGCCAGACCTGCTGAGATAGTCCAGCATTTTCTGTGTCTGAAATACAATACTTCAAATAGATTCAGCTTGCCGCAATAATGCTCTTCCAATGCAATCTTGAGTTGTGTTTGAGACTGGAGAGAGATTTGAGCCCATAACCTTTTTATTCTGAGGTCAGGCTGATGGGTAGTATAGTGACTCAATGGTTAGCACTGCTGTCTCTCAGCGCCAGGACCATGGGTTCAAATCCACCCTTAGTGACTGTGTGCAGTCTGCATATTCTCCTTATAACTGCACGGACCTGGTCAAGTTTCCTCATGTGGTCCAAAGGTGTGCAGACTAGGTAGATTGGCAATGGGAAATGCAAGTTTACAAGAGTGGTGTGGGATGCTTTTCAGAGGGGTGGTGTGGACTCAATGGGCCAACTGGCCTGCTTTCACATTGTAGGGATTCTAATATATTGTGAACCAGAACAGATGCAAATACATTGTATGGGATAACAATATGAAGTACCTTTATGGGACTAGTTTTATCAATTGAGAATAACATTCAGAAATAGTGGAATTCCGCTTTAATTTAAAATTCAGGAATATATAGTTTCTGTTTTAAGTGTAGTCAGCAATCTGGGAATAAATTGTGATTAAAATTATGTTGATTCTCCAAAGTGAAGTGCTGGTTACCTTAAATTATATTACATCAAAACTGCACTTCTAAATGGAGCTATTGTGTTGCCATGTCTCTGAGCAGTTATTTTCTATTAAAGCACAGATTGTCAGATGGAGAATAGAACTGAAGCCAAGATTTCACACACCTCCAATATTTTACTGAATATCATGCATATCCAATGTAACAATGCCTCTTTCAGCCTACTCCTGTGAACATTAGTAAATCCCCACTTAATATCCAAAAGGTGAATACAAATAACACCCAATTGCTAAACGACTAACACTCACTTGCTTAAATGTTTAAAGTAAGTTTGATTATATTACAGTCCTTCCCCTATTTTTGCTGTTCCCTGCAGAAACTATGACTGACTTATTTGTTCTATTGGTTTTTCAGCATCAGACACAGTTTGGTATCTAGCCAGGGATTCAGTCTCCTAGGCCAAAGTACATTTCTTTGCTGCTCTTCAATCTTCCAGTAACTTTCACTTGTCCAGCAATCAATTCTACACACTTCCTGGCTCTTTGTTCCCATTCCCATTATTATCAGTGCTTCCTTCAGTACACTATTCTTCATAAATGTCAGGACTTCACTCACTGACCAAGCCTATCTCTAAATATGAATGGCAATTGATTGATGCTTTGTCCCAGCTCAGGGCCTCATACTTGACATCTTTACCCCTTTTGTTGTTTCTTTTCTCTTTACCCCTCCTAAACATTTCTCTCATGTCATCGTGTGTCAATTAATTGCAGCCCTTTCAGGTTTTCTGTGCTCTGAAATCTTTAAACTAAATCTAAGTACTTCTTGACATTCCAACTCTCCTGCTGCTGTCCCTCTTCGATAAGTCTACATCTTTACCAAAGTGTTCATTGAGGCCCTCTTTGCTACCTCTTTATTAACAATCCATCTTATTTTGTTAACAGCTTTCCTGGCACAAGGCCGATGCTATCTAACTCATTGAGTCAACACAACCTTTCCATTGTGGACTTTGCCAGCCTTTGTAAGATCTTATGATTCAAAGCTCTTCCTATGCAAAAGCTCATCATGGATGGATGCGTCACCATACTGGATTTGGTGGAAGCCTGACTAAGGGGTGATGACAACCTCCCCCTCAATGAAATCTCCATGCTAGCTACATCCTTTACTCCTTTAAAGTATTTTCCCTTGGGTCGGGGAGTCCAGAACTAGAGGGCATATGTTTAGGGTGAGAGGGGAAAGATATAGAAGAGACCTAATGGCACAGACGGTGGTACGTGAATGGCATGAGCTACTAAAGGAAGTGGTGGAGGTTGGTACAATTGCAATACTTAAGAAGCATTTGGTTGGGTATATGAATAGGAAGGGTTTGGAGGGATATGGACCGGGTGCTGGCAAGTGGGACTAGATTGGGTTGGGATTTCTGGTCAGCATGGACGGGTTGGACCAAATGGTCTGTTTCCGTGCTGTAAATCTCTATGACTCTTATGACCAGCACAAGTATATTTGCCACCCGAGACAAACCTTCAATTAGCAGCTGTCTCTGCTCAATAGTCTGGGAGATGTCAGCAGAAATGTCATTATGTAAAGTCAGCCAAAAGGTGTGCATGCATTCTAAGGAAAAGAAAGTCCTGGGTTTAAGGAGCACAATAACTTGAGGATTCATTGCCACATAGTGACAAATTGAATTCCCTGTTATGTCCATACAGCAGAGCAACAAGCCGGCTGTGGGTCAGAGCTCTGTTGTTTAACTTCCAGTCACAAACGTAAGTAGTCATAATGCAAGAACATTTACCATAATCCTTAAATATAAATCACTGATCTGGTCAGAAGGAAAGTGATCTAAACCCCTGATGATGCCCATCATGGTCAGATGATTGCTCAATTCTTGAATGCAATCCTTCAATGAAATTCATACCTCACAAGACCCATTGTGGCATGCCAATATCCCAGCCAACCACAATCCTCCTATGTTTTGCTTTTCAGTTTAAGAACGTTTAAATTTGATTGGGCAGAGCTGCACTGGAAACAATCTCACCATATAGCAAAGCCTCACGACGGTATGATTTGTCATTTCTCTCCCCTTGGTTGCTGATGATAAATTATGGGATTAAATTGTTTGAAATGCCAGGTTTCAGTCCAAACTTTATTAAAAATCTGGCAGTTTTTAAAGGCACTACTGGAAACCTATCTCCCTAATGTAGCATTTGGCTATCTTTACTAATATCATATTATGTGTGTCAGTGTCGAAAAGTGTGGTGCTGGAAAAGCACAGCTGGTTAGGCGGCATCCAAGGAGCAAGAAAGCCGGCATTTCGAGCATAAACCCTTCATCAGGATGAAGAACTTATGCTTGAAACATCAACTTTCCTGCTCCTCAAATGCTGCCTGACCTGCTGTGCTTTTCCAGCGCCACACTCTTCGACTCTGATCTCCAGCATCTGCAGTCCTCACTTTCTCCTTATATGTGTCAGTGTCAACTGTGCCTTATACCACTACTGTGAAGCACCTTGGCCTACTTTATTAGACTAAACGCATTATACAAATACATTTTGTCATTGTCCCTTCTGAGTTTTTTTTTAGATTAGATTAGATTAGATTACAGTGTGGAAACAGGCCCTTCGGCCCAACAAGTCCACACCGACCCGCCGAAGCGAAACCCACCCATACCCCTACATTTACCCCTTACCTAACACTACGGGCAATTTAGTATGGCCAATTCACCTGACCCTGCACATCTTTGGATGGTGGGAGGAAACCGGAGCACCCGGAGGAAACCCACGCAGACACGGGGAGAACGTGCAAACTCCATACAGTCAGTCGCCACACAGTGAGTTCTGAATATAGGATCCTCGAGGGTGTTCATTTCTTTTCCCTTTTTCCAATCTTCATCTTCACTCTATTGAAATCAAGACACTGCATTATCTCCTACTCAAACCCATTCGTTCCCAGAATTTGATTCCTTAAAATCCCTTAATTTTCTTGATTTTCACTTTATTTGGCCGTCTTCTATGAGGTAAATTTAGTATTAGCTCTTCTTTTGCCTCAACTTCCCTGCCCTATGAGGTTTTGAAATGCACAAATGTGAATTCTCAACTCGGTAAGAGTTTTAAAACTCGTGAGAAAAAGGTCATTCTCAGCCTGTCGAGTAAAGGTTTTAGCACAAGGAGATGTTGGTATTGTACTTGTGCATTAGCATCAGCTGCAGTGCTGACATATGCAGAATCAAACCCAATGGCTTAACGTTCTGCAGTGTTATGTTCAGAGTGGGCTAGATCCACAGCATGGTCCAATTTCAAATTAAAGCTGGCTTCATTTAGATGCATATCAAATTAACATTTGTAATGTTTACCTGCTGCAATCCTGGCATGCATGCATGGTCAACCCACACTGGCTGTTCCTGTCAGATATGTCAAGCCACCAGAAAAGAATATAATGGATTAAACCTGATGCACAGTGTTCACATTGAATTAAATAGCTTTTATTTAGAAGATAGTCTTATGCCTATTTGAATAACTATACCTCAGTGTATTTAAAATTAAAATTTAATCTTCAAACTCTGATGAGCTCAGTTATTACCAAGTTAAATACAGTTAATCCTCCCTCTTTTGATCCTGTTGATAAAGCTTCATGGTGAGATGAGATGCAAGGATAGGGTCCAGTTCAGTTGTGCGGCATGTTTGCCCAGGCTCACATGCAGAGCGATCCTTTTAGCAAACTACTTCATAATGACTGGCATCTATGCATTCTTGCATCAGCAGCAGACTTCAGTAGAAGAAACAAAAGATTCTTAAGATTTTAAAATTGTGGTTCAAAAACTTTCTCTTTTAGACTTATAGAGTCATACAGCACAGAAACAGACCCTTCAGTCCAATTTGTTCACTCCAACCAGACATCCCAATCTGACCTAATCCCATTTGCTAGTATTTGGCTCATAAATTCTTCCTATTTATATAACAGGATGTCTTTTAAATTTTGTAATTATTGCCGCCTTCACCACTTCCTCTGGCAAGTCTTCCGTACCCGCATCACCTTCTGCGTGAAAAAGTTGCCCCTCAGGTCTTTTTTCAATCTTTCCACTCTCCCCTTAAACCTACTCCTCCACTCTAGGAAAAAGGCATTGCCTGTTCACCATATCCACGCCTCTCATGATTTTATAAACCTCTACAAGGTCACCCCCTCCCAAACTTTGATGCTCCAGGGAAAAAAAGCTCCAGCCTATTCCGCATATCCCTTTAACTCAAGCCCTCCAGTCATGGCAACATCATTGTAAATCTTTTCTGTACCCTCTCAAGTTTAACAACATTTTTTCTATAAAAGGGCAAACAGAATTGTATGTAGTATTCCAAAAATGGCCTCACCAATGTTCTATGCAGCCACAACATGACATTCCAACTCCTATACTCAATGTTCTGACCAATAAAGATTTGTGGTACTATAATCTGCACTGATGACATTTAAATGTATTTCACTGACTTTGAAGTTTCTTTACTTTTCTCTCTCTTTCTCCAAACTGCTTGTCTGTAGATGCCAAGAAAGGACCATGAATAACCTTTGCAAAAACCCCTTTTAAAATTAATGATTTGTGGAAATTTATGGTTTTAAAATATTTGCAAGGTATCTCGAGAATACAGAAACAATTAACTTCTGAAGTATGAGTGAACACTTCTCCTCACAAAATTGCAGTCTGAATGATCTAACAAGGAGACAGTCCAAGCAAATTGAATTATTTAGACCAATATTTAACATTGGCAGTGATTCAAGAGGAACCTTTCAGGAAAGCAATATTAAAAAGTTGTTTGATGGTACAGAATTTGAGCATTGCTGAAAAAAAGGATACATTTTGTTGAAAACAACAAATGCTAGAGATCACAGTCGGTCAGACAACATCCATGGCGAGACAGCAAGCTAATATTTCTAGTCTAGTTGACTTTTCATTAGAGCTCCAATGAAGATTATCTAAACTCCAAACACTAATTTGCTCTCTCTCCATGGATGCTGTCTGACCTGCTATGATCTCCAGCATTTGTTGTTTTCAGTACAGATTCCAGCATCTGCAGTAATTTGCTCCTACATTTTGTTGAAACTTTTCATCTTGCACACAATATTTACAAAACTACCATTGTAAAGAGAAATAATCTTTTCGTACTGTACATGCTACTTAATTAGCAAATGTACTCTGGTTGGTATAAAGAATACACTAGGTAGACAATGACTGACAGTTAACTATCAAGCTTTGTTTAAATTTAAACCAAACAGATTTACTCTGAATTATCAAGACATTGTGCTGAAAGGATTTTGTCTACTTTCTTCAATTGTAACGGATGATTGTGTAAGTATATGATTTTTCTCTGCAAAAAATGGGGCTCACAAAGTAGTCCCTTATCAATGAATCAGTATGCTCTGGTTATTCAGTATAAACATTTGGTCAGGCAGCATCCGAGGAGCAGGAAAATCGATGTTTCAGGCAGGAACCCTTCATCAGAATTCCTGATGAAGGGCTCCCGCCCAAAATGTAAAATTTCCTGCTCCTCGGACGCTGTCTGACCTGCTGTGCATTTCCTCCACTACTCTAATCTTGACTCTAATCTCCAGCATCTGCAGTCCTCACTTTTGCCCAGTATGAATATTTGTAAATTGTCCTGATGAGTGCATCATTCATATGAGGCAGTGGTGTCATCGTAATATCGTAATCTAGAGTCCCAAGCTAACATTCTTGGAGTATGAGTTTGAATCCAAACATGGCAGATGGTGAAACTTGAAAACATTAATAATCTGGAAATAAAAGTTTAATTATGCCTTTTGCTGATTGTCAAGGAAAAAGGAGGGAAGGAGACCTGCCATATTTACCTGGTCTGGCCTATGTGTGACTCCAGATCCAGAGCAATGTCGTTGACTCTTAACTGCTCTCTAGACATGATTTGGAAGTGCCGGTGTTGGACTGGGTGGACAAAGTTAAAAATCGCTCAACACCAGGTTATAGTCCAACGGGTTTATTTGGAAGCACTAGCTTTCGAAGCACTGCTTCCACCTGCTACAACCAACAGTATTTTATTTGTTTTTATTTCAATGTGGCTGTGTAATCTTTTTTGTCTGATTGAGATCAGAAATTATGTTTCTGACCCTGATCAGAATTTCTGAGCCATTACTTCAACTGGTTGTGGAATGTCAAACAGGGAAACGCAGTTTATTATCCTGAGAAAGAGTTTATTATTCCAACGAAGCTGCAACAATGAATATATTTAACGTTAAGTAGACAGATCTTTCAGCTCTCAGGAAATGAAAGGATATGGAGAGTGGACACAAAGGTGAAACTGAAGCCAGAGATCACCCATGGCAGAGCTGATTCTGATGTGCCATATCATCCACATCTGCTCCTATTTATAACTTCCTTATTTAAAAGTTTGTTGAAAAGCAAGTTACCCAAAAGCAGATATAGAAGCTGTGTCATGTGAGATCATTCATACATCCATGAACCAGTGTATTCATGTTATATTTTCACTTATACTCCATAATAGAATTCTGAAAAATATTTCAGCTATATCTTAAAAATTGGGTGAAACTCGTTTGCTGAGTAATTAAATAATACAGATCAGGAAAGCCCTAGGTTTCATCCTTCATACGTTTGAGTTAAATGTTTCCAGAAGGGAAGGAGTGGTATGGATGCTATAATTGACTTCATCTTATTGTATCCTGGAGTGGAATGTCTATCAGGATTACTGCAGCAAGGTTTTGATCATCAACCAAGAACAGAATTAGGCTCAAATGTCAAACACTACCCATAGGCTTATGCAATGTCCTTACAATAACAACAAAACAAAATATTGGGAAAACACAGCAGGTCAGGCAGTACCTGTGGAGAGATGTTTCAACAGAACTGAAGAAAAGTAGAAATGTAAGAGTTTTTAAGCCAGTGGAGGTAGAAAGAACAAAAAAAGTAACTCTGACAAGGTGAAGGTCAGGGCAGATTAAATACAAAATATTTTCATGAAATAGCAGCCAAATAAAGTGGTAATGAATAGGGTAAAGAACAAAAGCTGTGTCCGAATGCCTACTTAAAAGTTATCTGACTATAACATGAAAGAGATAAAGAAAGATGCCGGGTAAAGAACAACCCAACAAAATTAAGAAAGGAAACATGTAGAACACAATGGGGACAGAAGTTATGATCTAAAATTGTTGTGCCCAGTGTTGAGTCCAGGAGACTTTGAAGTGCCAAGTGAAAGGGAAGGTGCTATTCCTCAAGTCTGCGTTGAATTTCATCGGAACACTTCAGCAGGCCGAGGGCAGAAACGTCAGCACAAGGGGAGCAAGGCAGTGAATTAAAACAATAAAAATGGGCCGAATGGCCTACTTCCACACTGTAAGGAATTCTATGATACTCTGAACAACCAGAAGTTGTTTTTGTTGACTGAATAGTGGTACTTGGCTTCCCAATATAGAGAAGTCCACACTGTGAATGGTGAATACAATACACTACATTGAATGAGGTACAAGTGAACAACTGTTGTACTTGGAAGGACTAGCTGGGGCTTGGGTAGTAAGAATGGAGAAAGTGGACAGACAAGGTTTGTATCTCTTACACTTCCGTGGAATAGTTCTGTGGAAAGAAAGGACATTCAGGTTGACTGAACACAGGAGTGTTTGACATTTGAGCCTAATTCTGTTCTTGGTTGATGATCAAAACCTTGCTGCAGTGTGTTGCAGAAGGAACAATCCCTACAAAATGCTGATAAGAGAGGAAAGGGAAAGATGTGTTTGCTGATGATGTCACTATAAGGTGATGCAAATTACAGAGGACAATCCCTTGAATTCAGAGACCGGTGGGCAAGAAGGGGAGAACAAAAGAAACCTTATCATGTGTCTGAGAAAGAGGGGGATGTCACCTATTGGACCATAACCTGGTATCGTGTTACTGTGACTGCTGACTTTGTTCACCCAAGTCCAACATCAGCATCTCTACATCGAAGGTAAAGGAAGATATGATGGAAGTGCTGGTCTGGAAGTTTGCTTCTCTCTCTTCAACCTTCATTCTGGGTGTTACCATAGTTAATAATTCAGAAAGTTAAAAGTGAAATTCTGCAACTGCACAGCTTCTCGAGGAAAAAAATAAGTTCTTTGGGGTTATTTTGGAACATTTACACAAAGCATTTCTTTCTTTTATTGATGATTCGGGTTATGGACCAAACCAAATCCACCTCAAAATATTCAGAAAATCATCTAGACCCTAACATTTAGTTATTTTAAAGATAAATTTAAAGTGTTGCATTCCAGATGCAATTCTGTTGGTTAAACTATCAGATTTAAACCAAAACACACTTTATTCACCCACTATAGTTAAAATACAACAAAAGAAAAAAGGAATTGGAATAACAACTCTCATGGAAAACTTAACAGAACAATAGATATAAAAAGTGTGGCACTGGAAAAGCACAGCAGATCAGGCAGCATCCGAGGAGCAGGAGAGTTGATGTTTCGAACTAAGCTCTTCGTCAGGAATGTAGGGCGGGGCCCAAAGGGGCTGTAAGATAATTAGAAAGATTGGGGCTTGGGGGAAGGTAGCATGGAAGGTGATAGGTAGTTGAAGTTGGGTTATGATGGTAATAGGTCAGAGCGGAGGGTGGAGTGGATAGATGGAAAGGAAGATGGAGAGGTAGGACAGCTAAAGAGGGCAGTGCCGAATTGGAGGGTTGGATCTGGGATAAGGTGGGAGGCGGGTAGATGGAAAAACTGGTGAAATCGACATTGATGCTATGTGGTTAGAGGGTCCCAAGGTGAATTATGAGGTGTTCTTCCTCCAGGCATCGGGTGGCTTGGACTTAGTGGTAGAGGAGACCCAGGACTTGCATGTCCTTCACAACGTGTTCAGCAACACTTGTAAGTCCTCAGATACTGAAACAGAATATCTCCAAATGCAACAAGACCTAGACAAAATCCAGGTTTGAACTGAAAGGTGACATGTAACATTTGCACCACACAAATACCAGGCAATGACCATCTCTAACAAGACAGAATCTAACCATTGCACTCAGCACTCCACAGTGTTGTTACTTTCACCGAATCCCCCACTATCTACATCCTGTAGGTTACGATTGGCCAGAAACTGAAGTGGACTGAAAATGTGTTGCTGGAAAAGCGCAGCAGGTCAGGCAGCATCCAGGGAACAGGAGAATCGACGTTTCGGGCATAAGCCCTCTTTCAGGAATTATGCCCGAAACGTCGATTCTCCTGTTCCCTGGATGCTGCCTGACCTGCTGCGCTTTTCCAGCAACACATTTTCAGCTCTGATCTCCAGCATCTGCAGACCTCACTTTCTCCAGAAACTGAAGTGGGCCAACCATGTAAATAAAATGGCTACAAAAGCACAAAATCTACACAAGTAACTCACCTCCTGACTCCCCAAAGCCTGTCAACTATTTATGAAGCAAAAGTCAGGAGTATGATGGAACACTCTTGATGTAGCTCCAACAACACTCATGAAGCTTGAAACTGTCTGGGATGAAGCAGCCTACTTGGTTGGCTCCACTTCCACAAGCATACATGTTCTCCACCACCAATGCTCAGTTGTGGCAATGAGTACCACCCACAAGATGTGCTGCAAAACTTCACAAAGGCTTTTTGGACAGCACCTTCCAAACTCATGGCCACTTCGAGCAGTAGACATATGGGAAGAGCAACACCCACAAGTTCCCCTCCAAGCCACTCACCATCCAGACTTGGAAATATATGTTGTTCCTTCAATATAACTGGATCAAAATCCTGGAATTCCCACCCTCACAATATTATAGGTCCAACTACAACATATGGACTGCAGCAATTCAAGAAAATAGCTCACCCTCACGTTCTTAAGGGCAACTAGGAATAGGCACCAAATGACATTGACTCCCACATCTCTTGAATAAGTAAAAGAAAATTGCTAATCAGACAAACAATATAGTTATAATCAGTTTGTGTATAACAACAATTGAGGGAAATACTAACATTAACCACCACTAGGTTATCCTGATGCACATATCAATTTGAGAAAATGTTGTGATTTGCAACAGCCCACACTGCACAAATTCATAAAGAGCCGGAAGTACAGAATACATTAAACGGTATTTATTAATGATGCCAAGCTTGATTAGATTTAAGGCCAGTACATTATCGAAGGAAAGGAAATAAAGAATTCCAAAGTTTAGAAGCCCTGTCACATGGTGGCTCAGTGGTCAGCACTGCTGCCTCACAGCAGCAGGGTCCCAGGTTCGGTTCCAGCCTCGGGCGACTGTGTGGAGTTTGCACATTCTCCCCGTGTCTGCATGGTTTCCTCTGGATGCTGCGGTTTCCTCCAACAGTCACAAAGATGTGCAGGTCAGGTGAATTGGCAATGTTAAGTTGTACATAGTATTAGGTGCATTAGTTAAAGGGAAATGGGTCTGGGTGGGTTACTCTTCAGAGGGTTGGTGTGGACTGGTTGGGCTGAAGGGCCCGTTTCCACATTGTAGGTAATCTAATCTAAAATAGTTCTTTAGAGAAAGTCTGCAATAGGTATTGATTTCAACATAGTAAGGAAGAAAATAACTATCATGATCTTGCATTTCTTTAGCACCTTTAATGCCCTTTGTACAGCCTAAAGTGCTTTGGAGGCAGCTAAATATTTTGAAGTGCAGTTTCTGTTTCAGTGGAGGAAACCTGATAGCCAATTTGCAGAGACAAGCTCTCCTTATTGATGTTATAGTGAAGAGATTTTTCAGTCGGGAATAAAGTCTATTTCAAGACTTGCACAAAAAATCTAGTCTGAAATGATAGTGTAGTATGGACAAAATAAGTTCAACTTTACTTTGGATAAAATAATGATAAGATGGTTAAGTTACAGGATTTGAAATCCCAAGTAATAAAAGTAGGAAGTGTTGAAAATATTCTTGATGGTATGCTAAGAGGAAGGAAGAGCATTTTGTTAAGCAAAAAGATGATGTCCATGAACCCTGCCACCTTAGCATTTCCAAAACATTGTGTTCAACTATCAACTGAGACTCAAAAAGTGTCGCGCTGGAAAAGCACAGAAGGTCAGACAGCATCTGAGGAGCAGGAGAGTCAATGTTTCGGACAGAATCATGGTCATAATGTTGACACTATGTATGTTTGGTCTTCCCAATGAGAGAACATAGAACATAGAAGAATACAGCGCAGTACAGGCCCTTTGGCCCTCGATGTTGCGCCGATCCAAGCCCACCTAACCTACACTAGCCCACTATCCTCCTTATGCCTATCCAATGCCCGTTTAAATGGCCATAAAGAGAGAGAGTCCACCACTGCTACTGGCAGGGCATTCCATGAACTCACAACTCACTGAGTAAAGAATCTACCCCTAACATCTGTCCTATACCTACCACCCCTAAATTTAAAGATATGCCCCCTTCTAATAGCTGACTCCATTCGTGGAAAAAGGTTATCATGGTCAACCCTATCTAAACCCCTAATCATCTTGGACACCTCTATCAAGTCACCCCTAAACCTTCTTTTCTCCAATGAAAACAGCTCCATGTGCCTCAGCCTTTCCTCATTTTAAGAAAGAATCTTAAATTGAGAATATAGTATTGAATTGAAACAATGGGTCCTAGGATGGTAATAGTGAAGACAAATGGAATGTAGGGCTTTACTTCAAATGGAATGAAGTATAAAAGTAGGAAGGGTTTGCTAAAACAATACAAGACACTAGTCAGACCACATCTGAAATATTGTGAATAGGTTTTGGTCCCTTATCTATCGAAAAATCTACCAACATTTGAAGAAATCCAGAGAGGATTCATGGATATGATCCTGGGTATGGAGGGACAGTTTATGAGAAGAGATTCAGTAGATTGAGCCTTTATTTGTTGGAATATAGAAGAATGAGAGTTTGCCTTATTGAAACATACAAGATTCTTAGTTGACTTGACAAGATAAATATGGAAAAGTTATTTCCCCTCGTGGGAGGGCCTGGGATCAGAAGACTTAATCTCAGAATAATGGGTTGCACATCTAAGACAGAAATGAAGAGGAATTTCATCTGTCAGAGAGTAAGAATCTGAGGAATTCTTTACTGCAGAGGGCTGTCAAGGCTGAGCCATTATGCTTATTCAAGGCTGAGATGGATAGATTTTTAATTTGCAAGGAAATCAAGGGTTATGAGGAAAAGGCAGGAAAGTGGAATTGAAAATTATCAGATCAGCTCTGATCTAATTATATGGCAAAGCCAATTTGATGGGTTGAATGACCTATTTCTGCTTATGTGTTATGGTTTAATAGTATAGACCTAGTGTCCATAATGTTTCACTATGCCAGTGATTAGTCTGGTGAACTTCTGTTGTAATCCATCTATGATAAGTATATCCTAAGAGAAGATATCCTTGCCATAAATGGAGTGTAGTGAAGATTCACCAGACTGATCCCTGGTATGGCAGATTTGTCATATAATGAGAAACTGAGTCAATTGGGCTTATATTCACTGAAGTTTAGAAGAATGACAGAGGATCTCACTGAAACATAAACAATACTGAAAGGGCTGGACAGAGTGGATGCAGGGATGATGTTTCACTGGTGGTGGGGGGGGGAGGGGAGCGGGGAGGTGTAGAATTGAGGGCAAAGGGCCACCGTCTCAGCATACATGCTAGGCTATTTCAGAATGAGACATAGAGAAATTTCTTCACTTAGAAGATGTGAACATGTGGAACTGTCTACAATAGAAGGATATGGAAGCAAGTCACTGAATAAATTTCAAGAAGAACCAGATAAAATTCTAGAAGCAAAAAGTATCAGGAGCTATGGGGAAAAGCATAGCATAGCATTAAAATAGAGGTTCAGCCTTGATTGTGTTGAGGGGATCTGATGGGCTGAATGGCCGATCACTGCTTATTTTCTATGTTTTTTCCTTCCTTAGGCAGGATGACCAAAACTACATACGATACTCCAAGTGGAGTCTATTCAGTGTTTTATTCAATTGAAGTAAGGCTATTTTTAATTCACTCATGGGATGTGACATCACTGGCTATGTCAGCATTTATTGCCATTCCTTGATTCCGTATTGCCCTTGAGAAGATGGTGTTGAGCTGCCTTCTTGAACTGCTGCAGTCTAAGTGTTGTGGGTAGACCCCAATGCTGTTAGGGAGGGGATTCCAGGATTTTGATTGAGCAACATTAAAGGAATGGCAATGTTTTTCCAAGTCAGGATGGAGAGTGGCTTGGCGGCCAAACTGCAGGGGCTGTTGTTTCAATGTATCCAATATATTCTTGATGGTAGTGATTGTGGGATTAGAAGGCATTATCTAAGGAACCTTGATGAATTTATTTAGTGCAATTTATAGGTGGCACACATTGCTGCTACTGAACAACTGTGGTAGAGGGAATGGATGTGGTGTCAGTCAAGTGGGTTACTTTGACCAGGATGATGTCAAGTTTCTTGAGTGTTGTTGGAGTTGCACTCTTCCAGGCAAGTGGACAGTATTCCATAACTCCTGACCTGTCAAATGTAGATTGTGGGCAGGCTTTGAGGACTCAATAGGTGATTTGGCCATTAGGGGTTTCTTAGCCTCTGAGCTGCTCTTATAGCCACTGTATTTAGATAGCTGGACCAGTTCAGCTCTGGTCAATGATAACCGCCATGATGTTGATAGTGAAGGATTCCATGATAGTAATGCCAGTGAATATCAAGAAGCAATGGTGAGGTAATCTCTGATTGGAGTTAGTTATTGCCTGACATTTGTGTAGTGTAAATATCACTTGTCACTTTTCAGCTTAAGTCTGGATATTGCCCAGGTCTTTCTGTATTTGGTTATGGACTGCTTCAACATTGAAGGGTCGCTAATAGGCCTGAACATTGTGTAATGATCAGAAAACATCTTACTTCTACCTTGTGATGGAGGGAAGATCATTGATGAAGTAACTGAAGATGGTTAGATCTAGGGCACTCGCCTGAGGAACACCTGTAGAGATGTCATCATCATGCTTATATCAGGCTTCCAGGTCTACAGCTGCCTGTTTGAAGCTCGTAATTCTCTACATCTGAAAAGGTAAAAAAAAAGGTTTTTATTCCACTAAAGCAAGTACTGGAACAGGATAATCTTGAGACAGAAAAATTAATTTAACTGAAGGGAGAAGTTGAACTCATTCATGTTAACATTCATTGCATTGAATGTGGGTCTTAAAATGTAGCAAAACCAGGACCTTGAAGGTGGTGAATATCTTGGTGATATTGGACATGATAGATAAATTCAAAATGTAAAAGATGGCATTTGAGTTGAAATCAAAGTGGAATAAATCTGAGCCAGAGGCAGTTGCTGAGGGAAGAGATACAGCTGGAAATGTGAATCTTGGTAAACCCATTGTTCCTTTACTTACCCCATTACCACTTCCTGGGTCCTTTACCATCAATTTTTTTTTCATCATTTAGTCTTTTCATCCTCCCATCCAATCTTCTTCGCTTTTATTCTTTACTGTTTTTATTTAAGATCTTCATCATCCACAGTATTTTGCTTTTTAGTTCCCATAATGCAAAACAAATTCAGTAGAATCCAGTCAAGGAGGTATCAATAATATAATGATGAATTTAAAAATGAATTTCAATAAAGCATCCTTACTGTTTGGGCTGTTGTACAATCTCAATAACTTCATTCGTGTCCTTTAGGAATGTGATCGTACAATGTGGTCTCTATGTGACTCCCTTTAGATGCTAATTTTGATTCTTCATTATCCTCTGAAGTGATCAATGAACATGGGAATTAGGAGCAGGAGTGGACCACCCGTCCCTCTAACCAGCTCTTCTATTCCATCAGGTCATAGCTGACCGGATTGTTGTTTCATGGCATAGTAATTCAATTTCTTAAGATGGGCAATAATTGCCAGCCTTCTGACTAACATGCCCACACTGAGACATAATTGCGAAATGGTGAATGGAGACCCTGGTGAATACATGCCTCATTCCCACCATCTCAGCCTTCAGGATTTGGGTGAAAAGACCCACTCCAGTTCCCAACAGCTTCAGGCAGGGTAGAGCTCCTGGCAAGGCTTCTGATAGGTTGAGAAGCCTACCAGTCAGCATAACTGATTGTTTGGTGCTTGGTGGGATTTGTTAATGATGGGGCTGGAACTTGAGCCACTGCTGAAGATCCTGACCCCACACTTAGAACAGAGAGCAATAAATCCAGCCCAAGGTCTATCTATCTCTTTGACTCAGGTGGTGGTTAATGTCCCCAATGCACTCTCATCAGTAATTGAAGTTTTCGTGTGTCTTAACCAAAATTACTCCCTTGACAATTGTAATAAAAAAAATTAATTGATCATTCACCACTTTACTGTATCTGGAATCTTGCATAAATTGACTTGTGAAATCGCCTATGTAACAGTATATTACACTTCAAAAGTAATTCATTATGTTTTATTCTTTATGAAGTTTCCTATAAACAGATTACAGTACTATGTAAGCAATGACTCTTTCTGTCACACAGTAATCCAATGAATAAATAATTCTAAGCATTTATTTGTGACTTCCTGTTTGAGGGCACTTGTGTACATTCAAGGTCACTGGTGTAACTCAAGAAGCAACAATTTTCCAATTACAGGCCCAAAATGCACTCAACATTTGTTTTGTTATACTCCTGAGATCAATTTATTTTAAAACTAGGAAACAAAAATGTTTTTGCCTGCTTGCAAAACACTACAAGCCTGTTTTTGGTGATATTAACTGATATTAATCTCTTTCCAATGAGAACAGACATGAATAATGCAAAGTGAATCTGGTCACTTAATGGTGACTGTGAGGACAGATGAAATGACATAGGAATTAAATTAAATCTCATGCATTGTCAGAGATTAGAAGTTTTTTCTCTTTCAACTGGAAGATTCTTTGTGAAGCTGGTAAATATTGACTCAGGTTGCAACTTTAGTAAAGAAAACAGTACTAAGATTAAATAGGATGAAAAGATGAAAACAAATGGTAAGGCTTTTGAATTACTTGCGTAACACAATAATTCTGGAACAGTCTGCATTTATTAATCTCAGTGCAATGGCTGGTGTTTGCCTTATCACTCCATTCATGAAGAGGATGGCAAGATTTTACAATGGGCCTACTCCAAATTTGAAGAAACTACCAGTCTTATAGAATCTTGACTGTCTCTTTATTCCTTGGACATGTCAAGGATGCTACTTTCCAGCCGGGAGGGTCCCAATGAGTCAATAGCAGCATCCATTAACAGTCCAGGGTCTTAGCACAATTAGTTCACTGCTTGAGATGATCAGGGTCAGATATTCAATGCTTCTGTAATCTGGGTTGTGGGCCACACTCAGTCCTGCAGTCCAGTGCATCAAGTTTGGGGATTTGAAGTTGGTCAGTTGGGAGTCTCATCTGTCATCAGTCAGGTAGGAGACTACATTTGGAGGTAGGAGACAGTCAGTATTCAGGCTCGGCTCAATGCAAATCATGGCGGAGTGGGGAAGTTGTAGAAGTCAGTTCTGGGCATTGGAAGCAGCATGCCAGGATGCAGAAGGAATAATCATTGTGAAAGGGAGAGTCACGAGTCATAAAGAGAGATAGGCTGGTGGACAGAGGTTACTACGGTGTGGTGGTTGCAAGGGGGTATGGAGTCATCGACAAATACACCCACCATGACTTCAAATAGGGGTAACAGTACAGCAAGTTGGTTGACATGACAAAGGTGTAGGATACACTGGGCATTGGGGAAGAGTAGCACTTTTGTAGATCGGGCACTAAGATAGGATGAGGCTAGGCTAACCTACATTGGTCCTTAAATAGCAAATCATTTATTAATATGCAAGTATATTTGCAAGAAAGTGTCAGTTGTGCCACCTATGTATCTGAGAAGAGTTTTGGGCTTCCTGTCCACTACATGTAGAATAACTCCTGACTGGCAGCCTTTCTCCTGTTGCAGAACTGACGTGGTCAACGATGCTCTCCACCGCATCTCCTCCACTTCCCGCTCCTCCGCCCTTGAGCACCGCCCTTCCAATCGCAACCAGGACAGAACCTCACTGGTCTTCACCTACCACCCCACCAACCTCCATATACAACATATCATCCGTTGTCATTTCCACCACCTCCAAACAGACCCCACCACCAGGGATATATTTCCCTCCCCTCCCCTATCAGTGTTCCAAAAAGACCACTTCCTCCATGACTCCCTCGTCAGGTCCACATCCGCCACCAACCCAACCTCCACTCCTGGCACTTTCCCCTGCAACCGCAAGAAATGCAAAACTTGCGCCCACACCTCCCCCCTTACTTCCCTCCAAGGCCCCAAGGGATCCTTCCATATCCGCCACAAATTCACCTGCACCTCCACACACATCATCTATTGCATCCGCTGCACCCGATGTGGCCTCCTCTATATTGGGGAGACAGGCCGCCTACTTGCAGAACGTTTCAGAGAACACCTCTGG
>NC_057713.1:27912593-27919675 GCF_004010195.1 Chiloscyllium plagiosum
ATCACCCTCACCTTAACCTCCTTCCACCTATCGCATTTCCAACGCTCCTCCCTACCTTTATCTTAGCCTGCTTGGCACACTTTCCTCATTCCTGAAGAAGGGCTCATGCCCGAAACATCGATTCTCCTGCTCCTTGGATGCTGCCTGACCTGCTGCGCTTTTCCAGCAACACATTTTCAGCTCTGATCTCCAACATCTGCAGTCCTCACTTTCTCCTTAATTAAACATTGTGCCAATGCCAGGAAACCCAGCAAGATCCAGCAGTGGTGAGTACTTCAGTCTCTGGAAAGAGCAAAGAAAGGACATAGTGGCATAGTGTATAAATAATGACGTGAGTTTTGGTGAAGAGTGTGAGAAATCTCACCAGGCATCACAGAGAAAAACCCTTCATGCAATCAACCATGACTGATCAATTTCTAGTAAAATTCAGCCCAATGTTTTTGTTTGGGAGAGATATAGTGGCTTTAGGGTGACCACTCTTCTGGTTTTGTACTGCTATGCAGTTTGCTAACCTCAACATCATCATTTTCAGAGCCTGGCACGGAGGTCATGAGGAGGATCTTTGGAACTGATCATTCAAAAGGTTCCCTCAGATATATACCTCCTATTGACTGACATCTTTCTGGAAGTTTCATATGTTGGGATGAAAGTAATCTTTTATGAAATCCTTCACTGGATGTGAGTATCACTAGTTGGGTTTTTAGTGCTCATTTACTGCTTATTCCCAATTGCCCTGTAAAAGGTAGTCATAAGCTGCTTTCTTTAACTATTGTAGTTCTTGTGGTGTAAATTGGAGCAATAGTGCTCTTAGGATATTAATCTGGCTAGAATGAAGGTAAAATACTTCAAAGTGAAGATGGCACATGGTTTAGATTGGAACTTGCAGGTGACAGTGTTCATATGAATCTGATACCCTTGCCTTTCTGGTTAGCAGAGGTCATGGATTTGGAAGCTGCTGTCAAAGAAAGCTTAGTGAGTTCATGCAGATTATCTATCATGAAGAAGCCAATAAAGCCAGATGTGGGAATGCACAAAGGAACTATACACCAGGCAATCATTTTAGCAGCAAAACAGAGGAAAATGGATACATAACCAGCAGAATGGGAAACTTTGCTCTCTCTCTCTCTCTTTCTCTCTCTCTGCCCCCTTGTTTCCTTCATTCTTTCAAAGAGCAACAACCAATGATAAAGAAAACTGGAGAGAAGACCATTCTCTGAGAACACTTTGATATCCACAAATTCAGACACCACTGAGGAGACAAGTCATCAATGAAACAATCACGGTCTCAGGTTAAAACCGAACACATCCATGACTCCAAAGACTTTTTAAATTTCATATTCTTGATTTTTAAATATTATACTTATCATCCTTTTTAAGTTTAGTCTGGTGTTTATACTTGTTTGATGCTTATTATTTTTTTCTTGGGAGTTAAACGTAATAAAACTTCTAACTTTTCTCTGAACAAATCTCTATAATTGGCTTTCTATTTGATTCTAGTCAACTGTATGCACTAAAATTAATCTAAAGTCTTTGTTGCAGCCAACGGGGGAAAGTTAAAAAAAGGAGAACTCATTAAATATAACTTCTTTGCTTTCCCTGTACCTATGTATAAAACCCAGGAGCCCAACTACTTTATTAACTGCTTTCACAACCTGCCTTACCACCTTCAATTATTTGTGTATTTTTATCCCCAGGCCCTTCTGCTCCTGCAGTCTTTTAGACTTGGAAATTAAACAAACAGTAATTAAACAAAGCTAATTTGTTGCCTGTATGATATTGAAGTATCTAAACTCACACAAGCATGTAAATACAAATTGGCTACAA
The DNA here is from genome assembly GCF_004010195.1 of Chiloscyllium plagiosum. Taxonomy (NCBI): domain Eukaryota; kingdom Metazoa; phylum Chordata; class Chondrichthyes; order Orectolobiformes; family Hemiscylliidae; genus Chiloscyllium; species Chiloscyllium plagiosum. The sequence continues at coordinate 27,914,418 of NC_057713.1, forward strand.
AGCAGCACAGATTTCCAAACTGATCTATAGCTTTTTCTTCTTTTTCATGTCAGTAATTAATTATATTTCACATAGTGAATGAAGTTCAAATAAATCTATTTATTTTTATAGTTTTAGATGTTTTCACAATAGTTATTACATACACAGAGTAATTTTAATTTTTTTTATTGTTTAAAGCAGTTTCACCTTCTACAGTGTTTGATGAAATGAACCTGCAACAAACTCTTTTCACACACAGTGTGCAATCCAATTTGATTCCATTGAATACCATTTGGATAACTATCCCTGCAGCCAGATGACGTATTGGCAAGCTATGTGCCACCTCTTCCAAGGAAACTTAGTTTACTTCCCCATTAGCACAATATATGATTCTGTCTCCAGCCGTGGAGATCTTTTCAAGACCTTTTGTTCTCTTTAACTCTTACTTCACTGCTGCCAATTGATGGATTTGTTCAATCAATTGAAGTAAAAGTGTTATTGAGCTGGTTGTGCTTATGATATTTTCTGAGACCGGATATCTGAAAAGCACAGATGTCCAGCTCTTGAAAGCAACAACAATTATGTGAAAAATTGAACATAGCTGACACAACCTGCTCACATTCTCACATCTCCTGATTTCATTCTAAATTACATCATTTAAACCATTGAGGTTGTGCTACTTCTAGCTTTTCGAGTGGAACATCCTATACTAATCTTACAAATACTTTTTCTTAAAATGCTCTTCCATATTTACTTCTACCAACAAAATCCTTAATGCAATTGTTTCTGTTTTAGCACACATTTGTAGTAAACAAATCCATGTTCTTCCATTTAAAATCTTTTTGTCTATATTTACTTTGTTCCTATTCATCAACCCATGGAAATAATTGTTATGTATCCCTTGAAAACTTTCTATAGTTTTGAAAGCTTATGCAATGAAAAACTGTCCTATTTATTCAGCATTCTTTGCACTACAGCTCCATGAGTTTATGCTCTCTGTTACCTCTCCTGAATAACCATTATTAATGTGTAGAAGAGGAGAAACAGAGCAGTTTTCTCATTTATATTTCCATCAGCCTGCTGATAACGGTGAGGTGGACAGCCATGATAAATCCATCATGGATTCATCATTTTCTCTCTCCAACACATTTTTATATGTGTTAGAATTTCTGGCATAATTTCTTTACTTTCTTCATACAGTCTGTAGGAAAGTATTTTCCCTCATGTCACCTTTAATTTTTAATTATCTGATATCTGTGCCCTTAGGATATTACCCTTTTAGCCCAGATTCTTCATAATTAATGCTTAGTAATTTTCAACACCTCTTTCAAACCTCATTGGACTTCTTTGTTCTAAGGATGACAATTCCAGCTTCCCCAGTCCCACCATGTAACTGGAGGACATCCAGCACTCTTTAATTTCAACATTCCAGTGCTCTCTTACAAGAGCATCATCTGTGACTCACCATCAGCAATTTCATCAAAGCATGCTATTTTATAGAAAGATTTCTCCAATTTGCACTTTAAATTCCCAATTAATCCACTTACCATCGTTCTTTCAGTGTCGCTGGGTCAAATTCCTGGAACCCCTTCCCAAGCAGCTTTGTTGTCTATCTGCACTAAATGGACTGCAGCGGTTCAAGAAGGCAGCTCACCACCACCCTCTCAAGGGCAACTAGGAGATAGGATGCATATTCCCAAGGATGAATAAAAAAAATTACATAATTGAAACATCTAAATATTACGTATTCTTCTAGACATACATGAGCATTAGTTAAATTCCCCACCATTAATAAAAGTAGGAAATTATCTCCCAAGTCTGTATTTCTCTGCTCAATAACAGGTCAAAGGCAAAGCAAGCTTGAACAGATTGTTGAAGGTGCAAAAGTAGCACAAGGCTGAATGAAAATTCACATTCTCCTGGAGATTATATAAATAATGACCATTTCCTTCTGCCGTAGTGGCTGAGATGATAAGTGTAGTCGCTAGGCAGAGACTCCTCTTATTAATAATTCTAGACACAGTGGCATTGTGTCCAGAATCTCCTGAACACCAGTTGGCAGTCATTTGTCATTTGCAACTGCGTAAGGAGGAAGCATAAATAACACAGGCAACCTGCTCAAAGACTACTGGCAACATCTGTGTGCAGCTGAGGCACACAGATGGAAGACATGGTAAATCTAATGGATAGAAAATATATCAAATGACCCAAATGAAGTTTTCAAGAGGGGACTTGGCAATGTTGCTCCAGATACATCATCCACTATAGCAAAAGATTTAAATGGCAGCAAGATGGAGATAACAATTAAAAATGTTAACCTGATTTTAACTTATTCAGCCCAGTGGTGGCCCAGAGAACAATTAAGACAAAGCTAATCACTTCTCTCTCTTCCAAGATAGTAGCCACTTCCCAATCTCAACTTATGTTTTTGAACAGACAAGTAAGAAAATACTTGAGTCCTAAGTTTAAATAAATAGATTGGGACTAATGCTGTCAACAGAAACAGACCATCAAATTTATTTAAGATCTGTGTGGAGTAATAGGTCACTCTGTGGCAGAAGAGATACTGGAGATAAACGTTGAAGTTTGTTTTTACTTTAGATTTTCTGCTCAGCCTGTGGAGTCAGGAATAGGATAACCCATTTCTAATTTTTCCAGAATGTTCCAGGGAGTTAGTACGTTCATGTATCAGCTAGGACTGCGGACACATTCTTGATGCTACTGTTGTGACCTAATACAAAGATCACTACCAGACTACCAAGCATCCTCAATACTTTACTGAGGAGTAAGAAACTGGGAATAAGAATAAACATCAGATGGTCAAAATCGATCAGTTCATGGAACAAGTTATCAGTCAAGGCCTTTGATGCAGCGACTACAAATGGATTTAGACAATCATTATTTATGGAGAGGAGAGAACGAAAGAGATCAGAACTAGGTAATATCAACATCTATCAAAAAAATCTTTGTTAGGCTTTATCCTTCTCTTGGTCAAATGAAAATGGCTTCATTTTGTCCCTTGGAAAGATAAATTCTCCCTCCCTTCACCATTCAGGTGACATCAGACCAGCCTGACTTTACAATCCATTGCTGTCTCCTGTTTAAGTAACTGCATTGTCTAACAGTATCAGAATTACATTTATCAATTTCTTCTTGGAAGTGAATCAATTCGTGTAAACCAGAAGTGACTCCTATTTTCTCACAGTAATAGTGTCTTTTGACGCAATGTAATACCAGTTGCCTTGTCAACCAAGATAGGAAAAGATTGTGATCTTGAAACAGCTGCCAGTTTTGCATGGCACGCTAGCAATGACTTTTTTTATGAGCATTGATTTTCCTTTTTGTCATGCACCTCCAAAGCTAGTTTGGAGTCAGAAAACATTTGTGACAAGTCATTTCTACGTGTCACATTTCTGACATGAGAAGATACAATGATTTCCCTGATGAATTAAATGGCCACAAAAAGCAATGTATTCATGAGAAATACTGAAGATGTTATCAGTGACAGTTGAACAAGCACCCGTATAACAGCAAAAGTTTTTCATGGAATTACTATTTATAAACTGGTTTCAACTTATGATTGCCTTAAAAACAGCAACAATTCAAAATATGACCTCAGGCTTTTTCCACATTTTGTCCAGATATATATACAATATGGTTGGAAAGATGATAGATTCTTGGGTGTATGTAAACAGGGGAGTTCGGCATTTTATTTCGTTAGAGTCATAGAGTCATTGAGATGTACAGCATGGAAACAGACCCTTTGATCCAACTTGTCCATTCTAACCAGATATCCTAAATTAGTCTAGTCCCATTTGCCAGCACTTGGCCTGTAACCCTCTAAACCCTTTCTATTCATATACCATCCAGATGTCTTTTAAATGTTTAATTGTACTAGCCTCCACCGCTTCCTCTGGCAGCTCATTCCCTACATGCACCACCCTCTGTGTGTAAAAGTTGCCCCTTAGTTCCATTTTAAATTTTTCCCCTCACCCTAAACTTATGACCTCTGGCTCTGGACTCCCCCACCCCAGGGAGGTGGGGGAGTCTTTCAGTGTTTTATTTTCACAAGATGATCCTTAAATGTGACACCTTCTGTATTATCTATGTCTTTGAATGCATTTTTTAACTAAAAGTGCATATCTCATTAAAATTGAAAAGCTTTCCTCATTGCACACCTTCAAACTTGTTTATCCTGATTTATGTGAATGATAGCTGAACAAGTAGAAACTTTAAATTTTAAGATGAAAAGAAAAAATATATCAATTTGGATATGGTATTTTCTTCGATTTCACTGAATGTCAATTTCCCAGTTTGTACCAACCTTTCAGTCTTATTCAAATGAAATTGACAAGATACTTAGGAGAAAAATGAACATGCCTTCACGTCCAATTCTGGATCTCTCTGTGCAGGGTGTACCTTCTTTTTCTCATCCTCTTCCTTCTTAGCCTCAGCAATGCTAATTATTCTGCTAGGTTAAGTTGGTCAAACATAGAACATAGAACATAGAAGAATACAGCGCAGTACAGGCCCTTCGGCCCTCGATGTTGCGCCGATCCAAGCCCACCTAACCTACACTAGCCCACTATCCTCCATATGCCTATCCAATGCCCGCTTAAATGCCCATAATGAGGGAGAGTCCACCACGGCTACTGGCAGGGCATTCCATGAACTCACGACACGCTGAGTAAAGAACCTACCCCTAACATCTGCCCTATACCTACCCCCCCTTAATTTAAAGCTATGCCCCCTTGGAAAAAGATTCTCACTGTCGACCCTATCTAAACCCCTAATCATCTTATACACCTCTATCAAGTAAACCCTAAACCTTCTTTTCTCCAATGAAAACAACCCCAAGTGCCTCAGCCTTTCCTCATACGATCTTTCTACAATATCAGGCAACATCCTGGTAAACCTCCTCTGCACCCGTTCCAGTGCCACCACATCCTTCCTATAGTATGGCGACCAAAACTGCACACAATACTCCAGATGCGGACGCACCAGAGTCTTATACAACTGCAACATGACCTCAGTACTCCGGAACTCAATCCCTCTACCAATAAAAGCCAGTACGCCATATGCCGCCTTCACCGCACTATTTACCTGGGTGGCAACTTTCAAAGATCTGTGGACATAGACACCAAGATCCCTCTGCTCATCCACACTACCAAGTATCCGACCATTAGCCCAGTACCCCAACTTTTTGTTACTCTTACCAAAGTGAATCACCTCACACTTAGCTACATTGAACTCCATTTGCCACCTTTCCGCCCAGTTCT
>NC_057713.1:27921298-27936523 GCF_004010195.1 Chiloscyllium plagiosum
CTAAGTCATGCCTCACCGCATCATAATTTCCCTGCCCCCAGCTATAACTCTTGCCCTGTAGTACACACTTAGCCCTCCCTATCACTAGAGTGAAAGTCACCGAATTGTGGTCACTGTCCCCAAAGTGCTCACCTACCTCTAATTCTAACACCTGGCCTGGTTCATTACCCAGAACCAAATCCAGTATGGCCTCACCTCTTGTTGGCCTATACATATTGTGTCAGGAAACCCTCCTGCACACATTGGACAAACACTGACCCATCTAACGAACTTGAGCTATAGCTTTCCCAATCAATATCAGGAAAGTTAAAGTCCCCCGTAACAACCACCCTATTACTTTCACTCTTCTCTTGAATCATCTTCGCAATCCTTTCTTCTACGTTTCTAGGACTATTAGGAGGCCTGTAAAAAACTCCTAACAGGGTGAGCTCACCTTTCCTATTCCTAACCTCAGCCCAAACATCTGGCATGGAAGTACTAGTCTGTGGAGAAATATCAGGCATGAGGTGCTTTTCTTTTCCCATTTGAGATTGTGACTTATTCAAGTGATGCTTTTGGCTTTTATCAGGCTGCTCATATGTTGAACGAATGGTTAGTTCATTGGTGATCCTTACCCCGTATATGCAGCTCCCACCCTTCCTTGACCCCTTGCCTTATCACTGGAAACTTCCTCTGTATTCCAGTTTCCTCCTTCCATACCCTAGGATCCTTTGAGCGCCTTTAATAACTGCATCTTTGAATTCCGTTCCTACCATTCCTTTCAAGTGACAAAGGAGCAGCGCTCCAAAAGCTTGTGATTTCAAGTATAACCTGGTGTCGTGTGACTTCTGACCTATTCTTTTCTCTCTAAGCTAACTTTATCTGAACCTTCAGTTTTAGGATAATATCCCTTCTGAGCTAAGTTCCATTTTGAATTAAGACCCATGTTCCAGACAGTTTTACTAGTGTCAGCCTCTCTGGCTGCCTCACTTAGGCAGGCTAATTAATCCAGTCAGGCTTCACCACTTTAAGACTGCAGATAATTGTAACTGTTCAGAAACTGATTGACCCATTGAGGCTTTAACACAGACACTGTAAGCACATAGGCGGCACGGTGGCACAGTGGTTAGCACTGTTGCCTCACAGCACCAGAGACCCGGGTTCAATTCCCCTCTCAGGTGACTGACTGTGTGGAGTTTGCACATTCTCCCCGTGTCTGCGTGGGTTTCCTCCGGGTGCTCTGGTTTCCTCCCACAGTCCAAAAATGTGCAGGTTAGGTGAATTGGCCATGCTAAATTCCCCGTAGCAGTAGGTGAAGGGGTGAAATGTAGGGGAATGGGTCTGGGTGAGTTGCGCTTCGGCGGGGTCGGTGTGGGCTTGTTGGGCCGAAGGGCCTGTTTCCACACTGTAAGTAATCTAATCTCAATAACAAGGTAAGGCACAGGCAAGACAAGATACAAGCAAGATGGCATGTGTGTCACCTGAGGAGTGATTGAGTTGACTGGGCCTGTATTCGCTGGCACTTTGGTAGGAAAAATAGAGGCATAGACTATTTCTAAATGGGGAAAAGCTTTAGAAATCTGAATCATAAAGGGATTTGTCAGTTCCACTCCAGGATTCTCTTAATGTTAACATGCAGGTTAAGTTAAAAGTTAGGGAGGGAAATGCAATATTAGCATTCATTTCAAAAGGGCTTGAATATAAAAGCAAGAATGTGCTGCTTAGGGTGTTTACAGCTCTGGTCAGACCCCATTTGGAATATTGTAAGCTGTTTTGAGCCCGATATCTAAGGAAGGCTGTGTCTTGGAGGAGTTCCAGACGAGGTTCACAAGAATGATCCTGGGAATGAAGGGTTTGTCATCTGACAAGTAGTTGTGGTCTCTGGGTCTGTACTCGATGGAGTTTCAAAGGACAAGGGGGAATCTAATTGAATACTGAGAGACTAGGATCAAACAGCACAACACCAGTGTGAAGGTGTGACCCTTTAGAACTGAGATGGGGAGGGGGGGGTATTTCTTCAAATAGGAAATAGTGAATCTGTGGAACTCATTGCTGCAGAAGGCTGTGGAGTTGAAGCCATTTAAGATAGTGATAGGTTGATTCTTGATTAGTAAGCAAACATATTGGGCTGAATGGTCTCATTCTGCTCCTATATCTTATGGTCTTATGATCTTATTGACTTAGTTGAAGGGATTGAGTGTACTCTCGCCAAGTTTGCTGATGCTACAAAGGCAGGTAGGGAAGCAAGTTGTGAATACAAGAAAATTAATCTCCAAAGGGAAACCAAACACAGAACTGCTTCCTCAAAAAACAGCAACAAATGGAGCAAATGTCCAGCACTATTTCTGTGGTGAATAAATCATCTCTTGTCTCCCTCATATGTTACTCCACCAATTGAAGGCACAAAAAGTCTTGAGTGTGATGGAATGGTCTCCACTTGCCTGGATATACAAACTATACTCAAGAAACTTGGCAACCATCCAATTATCCATCAGATAGAATGGGTTACAGAAGCTAAAAATTTGTTGCAGATGCTGGGAGGTTATGGTCCATATCAGATAGTTTTTGTTCAGAATCCTAAAGTTATATCAGTAGTAGGTGATCAGCCCTCAGTTTGGAAAGAGGTTGCAAATACTTTTTCAGAGTTGATCTGCCAAACATTTACATGTTATATTAGCTATAACTATACGGTTCCTTTCACATATCCATTGCTGGTCAGATCATCAATTCATCATCACACAAACTAGCAGGTTGATCGTCATGGATCTGCAACATTTGGGTATGAGAAGTTCCTGGTTCCTCATTATATTCTTGAAATTCAGAATTTGCAAGTTTGTAATCCATACTAAGCAATCATGAACAGTGTTTATAAACATTCTGATTTCCAAGCTGTCCAGTTATTATGTTTTCATCTTTACCAATAACCATCCCTGCCCTCCCTATTCTTTAAGTCCTTTTCTTATAACAAAGTATATGGCCCAGATTGAACTGCAAATTATTACCTGCACTAGCATGGGTTACAGAAACCAAGAATTTGTTGCAGATGGTGGGAGGATATGGTCCATATCAGTTAGTTATTGTTCAGAATCCTAAAGTTATATCAGTAGTAGGTGATCAGCCCCCGGTTTGAAAAGATGTTGCAATTACTTTTTCAGAGTTGTTCTTTTAAAATGTTATGAGCTTTATTATCTATAATAGTATAGTTCCTTTCACATATCCATAGCTGAAAAAGCTTTCTGATTCCGTATTCCTAACTATTGTATTTATATTCACACAGATATCTCTGAAATCAGCTTTGACAAAATTCATCCATTACCTGTGTTAAATTTTGAATGTGATCTAAGTCAGTCCTTATCCACTTATCCATGACCTTATCAATACTTATTTTCTTATCATTACTTTGTATTTTTGTCCACTGACCAAAGCTGGTTGTCAAATCTAAAAAATTTAAAATGGAAATGTTTTATACTTTATCCTATACTTTTGAATCCATGGTCAATGCATAATTGAAATTTCTTGCTTGGGTCAGAGTTACTGCAGACTCTGACAGTATTTTTCAATACTTCTTCCACTTATAAATCCATGGCTAATACATCATTGAAATATCTTGCTAGGGTCAGACTTACTACAGGCTCTGATAATATCTTTCAATATTTCTTACAAACCTCACAACTATCTCTTACATCAGCTAATAATACTCCCCAATGCTTATTCTTACATCTTTTATGAGAAGTTGAACCTTTTAGAAGATGGATGAGCAAATTGCCTGTGTAATTTTAACATTACTGATATTTGTCATCTAAATTTCAACCTTAATGTCATAACATTTCTTTAATCAGTGACGATATGCTACATTAAAGGAATTAAATAATGTCCTGATTCTATAAATGTTAAATGCACAGATTTCCCAAATACAATAGTTTTGTTGCTTACCATGTCCATTTTAAACTGTGCTTCCTCTATCAACAGTAGACTTCATCATTGGAGTATTTCATGAGGCACTGCATCTGCGCTAATAAAATTATTAGTTCTGGATATTTTACAAAGAATAATCAATCTTTTTGAAAGATTTTAGCATGTTTGTTCAAATCTGAAACTAATGGAAATCTCACATTCCTTAATTTTATCCGAATCATTTTTACTCAAAGTGAATAGGAAAAAGTGAGGATTGCAGATGCTGGAGATCAGGGTTGAAAGATTAGATTCCCTACAGTATGGAAATAGGCCTTTCGGCCCAACAAGTCCACACCAACCCTCTGAAGAGTAACCCACTAAGACCCATTTCCTTACCCTATATTTACCCCTGACTAATGCATTTAACACTATGGGAAATTTAGCATGCACACCTTTGGATTGTGGGGAGAAACCTGAACACACCCACGCAGACATAGGGAGAATGTGCAAACTCCACACAAATAGTCGCCCAAGGCAGGAATCAAAGGTCCCTGGTGCTGTGAGGGAGCAGCGCTAATCACTGAGCCACTGTGCCACTTGAACCTGTGGTGTTGGAAAAGCACAAGTCAGGCAGCCTCCAAGGAGCAGGAGAGTCAATGTTTCAGGCATAAGCCCTTCATCAGGAATGTGACTCCTGATGAAGGGCTTGTGCCCGAAATGCCGACTTTCCTGCTCTTTGGATGTTGCCTGACCACACTTTTCGACTTTTTACTCAAAGCATCTAGTTAGCATTTTAGCCAATCTATTCCACACATGGTAGACATGAATCACCAATTCAATATTGCACAATTAAAAGACATTGCCACCAATGCACTGGTTTGAAACTTCTTTGACCAATACAACTTGATCTGTATCTCTATTTTCATCATCCAAATTTTCTGTTTCTTGTTTGGCTTTCAATGTTGTATTATAATCTTTGGGATAGTTGATGTTGCATGGTAGTTTGTATCCCACTGGAAACATCTTTGAGTATTTCTGACATTATTTTCTTACTGAAAACCTCAAATTTTCTTTGTTTCTCAAAATTAGCATTTCTATCTCAGTTATATTCATTAGAGTTCTCCTTTTATATCGTCCCATCTGACTGTAAATGGTGGTTACGTTAACGGCCTAGTAATCCAGACATCTGGATCAAGAGAGTCAAATTCAATTCTGACCCATGGCAGCTAAATTGAGTGAGTTTAATAAAAGTTGAATGAAATGCTGTTATCAGCAATAGTGACCATGAAGGGGCTGTTGTGATAAAAAGCCGGCTCTCTCGTGTTATTGACTGAAGGAATCTGCCATCTTTACCCACACTAACCTGTATGTGACTCCAGACACACAACAATTGGTTGACTCTTCGTAATCCACTTAATTGTACTCAAAAAGATTGCTCAGGAGCAATTGGAGATGCCAACCTTGTCAGCAAAACAAGCATTGCATTTATAATTGTGAGTTTTAAAGAGTCAAATTCTACACTCAGAAACTTAGAGTAAGACCTCAAAAGTGGAGGTCAAAGATCTGACCATAACAACTCACAAGTGAGATAGCAGATGAGGAGGACTTTATTGCGGAAGGCCTGAAATGGTAAAGGAGTGAAAAAAGGTCACTTGGCTCACCAAGCAGTAAAGGCAACCAATGTTGTGCTGATGAGTTAAGATTAGAGTGGTGCTGGGAAAGCACAGCAGGTCAGGCAGCATCCGAGAAGCAGGAAAATCGACGTTGGGCAAAAACCCTTCATCAGGAATAAGGAGCTGAGTAAATATCACTAACAATTTAGAATGCTGATTATCAGGAGAAATATAAACTCAGATAGAATAGCATGATTTTTATGTCTGTGATCTTACTTGAATATTGCTAGTGAGGTGTTGGCCACATAGTGAAGCAGTTTATGACATAGAGTTGGCAGGAAATCAGTCATCTCCCAAGGATGCATATCTCAGAGGAATTCAGTGGTAACAAATTGTTTAATTGTTAAGAGTATCACAACCAAATCTGCACTTCCCACCTGATGTCCAAAAAGGTAGAAGATAATATAATGTTTCCCCTTCCTATTGGCCAGGGCATACTGCAGTCCCAGTATGAGGAGCAGGCACTGTTTTGTAATGAAGACTGACCACAAGAATTGCTGCAAGGTTGCAAGCTGCAATGTAAATCATTTCAGGACTTGAAACATAAACTCGACCAGAGTTTATCCAATCTGTTAGCCATTTACTTAAAAATATCCAGTTAGAAATTCAAATGTGACTGATTGCATTTTTCATTCACACATGAAAATGGGCAACAGACTCTACCTGAGAGGTGCGATTTCAACAGTTTTCTTCTCATGATCTAAGAATGCCTATTTTAATTTTTATGCGCGTTTATTAGTAAATGGGTGAGGTGGAAAGCAAAGTCCAATTTTTTTTGACGTTTACTACAACAGTAATGTAAATAGACTGAAGAAGTTGTGACTGTTATCCTTGGATCAGAGGTGTATTGGGTGTATTGGAAATTACATACATCACTGAACAGGGCCCTGTTCTTTGTAGACAGAAAAAATCATGTAAGTATTCAGCACCAGTTTGAACTTGACAATATACGTGACAGGCACTCACTGGTTCACTTCTCAGGACATTAACACTGATTAATTAGAGTCAATTTGCTGGGTTTATATTTTTAACATATGCTGGCAGTTAACTGTCAATCAGCATTAATGGGTTCATTCTCCATGGCAACTCCTCTACCAATCAGAGGCCACTTGCCAACCAATCAGCAGCATCATAGAGTTATAGAGATATACAGCATGGAACTAGACCCTTCGGTCCAACTGAATGCTAACCAAATTTCCTATTCGCCTGTGTTTAGCTCATAGCCCTCTACATCGTTTCTATTCATATAACTGTCCAAATGTCTTTTAAATGTTGAAACTTACCTGCATTTACCATTTCTTCTGACAGTTAATTCTACATATAAACCACGGTCAGCGCCCTTTTAAATTTTTCTCTTCTCACCCTCTGCCCTCGAGTTTAAATTCCACTATCCTAGGGAAAAAAGACCTTTCCTATTCACCTTATCTATTCCCCTCATAATTTTACAAACCTCTATAAGGTCACCCCTCAACCTAATACTCTCTTCTCATGCAATATGAATATTGACTTTTCTCCTTGAATTTATGTTCTTGTGAATTGTCCTGATAAATGTGCTACCAAACATCTTTTAGAGTAGGCAACTTTAACCAACATTTCTCCCACAGTAAGCATCGCTAATAAAAGCACAGGTGGACTTGGTACTTCAAGTATTTTCTGCAAGTTTTGCAGTTATCCAACTTTTTTTCTTTCTGTGCCTCATCGAACTCGAGATGAGGCCTCCCCTCACCACTTGGATCCATCACATTGTTTTTCACCTTCCTCATTGCCTGGTATGCATCTGTTTTTGGCTCTCCCTACTCAACTTCAATTAGTACTGTCACGCAGCCCTTATGGTAATTTTGCTTTGCAGGGCGTTACATTATTTACTGGATGTATTTTATTTCCAAAATATAAAACCTATTGCAGGCAATAGCTAGAGGAAATACATTTTGGAAAGAAGGTTGAGGAGTGATAGCATAAGTTAAATAACAAAAGCTCAATGGAGGTTTAGAAATTGAGAGATATATATGTTCAAACATTTTTCAAGGTACCAGGACAACTTGAGAAATCTGTTGAAGCACAAAAAAGACTACAGGATTTATAAATAGATGGAAAAATCAAGGAACTTGTGGTTAAACATTATAAATCATTGGAAGAAGAATCATATCAGGTTCAAAATGTTAATTTTATTTCTCTCCAAAAATGCTAACAGACATTTTAAATTTCCCCAGCATTCTCTGTGTTTGTTGCAGACTTCCAGCATCTGCAATAATTTGTTTTTAGTATAAATCACTTGTTAGAGCTCAGCTGGATTTGCCCAATTTCAATATTGGGCAGCATGCTTTAGGACGGATCTCAGTGTTACAGAGATCGCTGCTTTATCTTGTGCTTTAAGCAAGGACTGTTCCCTATGTATTGACCTCTTGGTTTGGGGTATCTCAGGCTTTCAATGTCTGCACCCACATCGCCCATGAGATAATGGTGTCGGTGTTGCACTGGAGTACACAAAGTTAAAAATCATGCAACACCAGGTTATTGTAAAACAGATTTATTTGGAAGTACGAGCTTTCAGAGCAGCCTGGACTATAACCTGGTGTTGTGTGATTTTTAACATTGTCCCTGGGGCTATTGTTCCTTATCTCTAACTGCTAATGTAGTCTAATGCTCATTTATTTACATTTGAACTTAGTCATCAAATACACCTCTTTACTGTAGTATCTAAGACTCACTCTTCACATGCCTGTTGTACACTGGTCTCCTCTTTCTTACTGAATCTGAGCCATGTCATCAGTTACAACGTGATGATTTACAAGAGTGTCATTGTACAAATCTTCAATGAGGTTTTTTTCTTTTTGGTTTAAAATTACAAAAAAAAACAGGTTATAGTCCAACAGGCTTATTTGGAAGCACTAGCCTTTGGACTGCTGCTCCTTCATCATGTGGTGTCTTTGATGTACAGTATTCTGGGTAGTTTACTTATTCTTAGTTATATATAGTTGGACTGAATTTATGTTTGACTAGATGCATGTTGTGTTGAATTTTTTTTGGATACCATTTTCATTGCAAGGCTGAGCAAGATTTCTCCGCGTATCATACCAAGTTCACCTCATGAATGCCTACCCTGCACCCGTGATATCCCTCATATCCAACTTTTACCACAGGTTGTTCCCAGGACCTCTTGCCACTCAGTGGGTATCTGCTGAAAACCAGCATCTCTGGTGCCTGTGATATATTTAAAAGAGTGTTGTGTGCTTGGATATTCACTGGCATTCTGAAGCTGCCCTGCTTATTGGCGGACAGATTCTGAACATGGTGGAGAAGGGGAAGATGGTGCCATGATTCTATGGCAAGGACCCTAGAAGGCCTGGTGGACAGGAAGGTGCAAAAGAGACGTGTTCTCTTCCCACTGGACTGACAGAGGAGGCAATACCAGGAAACACTGGCAGCTTGGTCTGAGGTCACAACCCAAGACAGTGCAATTTTCATAATTTATATAAGAACAGAGTATTAGTAGGAAATTCAGCCTCATAAGCCTGCTCCATCATTTAATAGGATCATGGCTGATCATGGCTACGTGGATTAACCATGGTAAATGTGGAGTTTCAGGCGTAGAGTGGGATACTGTTTAGAGGGTCAGCATAGACTTGATGGGCTGAATGGCCTCTTTCCACATTGTAGAAATTCTATGCTGTCAGTCTCAGCCCTAACTTTTAACATATGGTAGCAGTTAACTGTCAATCAGCATTAATGGGTTAATTCTCCATGGCAACTCCTCTACCAATCAAGAGGCCACTTGCCTGCTCTCCTTAACCCATAACTAAATAAAAATCTGTCCATCTCCTTAAATTTCTTCAGTGTGTGTAGATAGTAACATGACTGGCAGTACCTGGATCCTGTGACCAAGAGCAGCCCCTCTTGACTGGACTGGGGACTAATTTCCAGCAGCTTCCAGCCATGGCTGTTTGGTTGAAAAAGATGGAGAATGTATTTACCATGCAGGCATCTGGCACACGCCATAGCTGTTAGATTGACATCTCCGTGTGCTGTACATAAAGGTACTCTGCCCATCCCCCTGAGAGATCCTGACTGACAAACAGTCTGTCTGTGTATCTGCACTAAAGAGCAAATCAATACAACACTACTGATAGCTTTTATCCTCTTGCTGAAACATTAAAGTGCTAATAGGCATGGAACAGCATGGCAAGGCATAGATGTCAACATGCAAGTAGGTGATATGTCAATAGGCCCCAGGAGAGTGGGCGAACAGCCTTGAAATGCAACCTGAACACTTCTGAATTGGTCTCTGTCCTTGTATGTAAAGTTTCAATGCTGGTTGATGGTACACATTACATAAATATATGATCTACCAAGCCAGGATTCATTCTGGGATCTGATTTGTCGAGTATTACCATTAGTTGATATTAGGACAGAGTTTATTTATCAAGTCTCAGCTAGAGATACCCACAAATGGAAAAGCATCTTCTAAATGCGTAGAAATTTGTCAAAAGGAAACAGTTTGCAACTGTCCCAGCCTGAATCTGATTTTAAAAAACCTTAGGGTAATAATTGTGCTGATGTTTTGTTGATGTTTGAGTATTAGTTAAGATCTTGCTGGGCTGAAAGCAATAATGTAATTTTGTATTCTCTTTCTGGTATTTAAGTCATTCCACCTTATTATTACCTTGTTTAGTATAGTTCTTTTTTTTGGCTTGAAAAATGAGGTATTCTTTGGGTTTGAAATACACTGGCAGCCTCCTGAGACTGTTCAGCATGTGATCTCATGTTCAAAAAAAAATTTGGATCTAACTAACCAGCTTTCTCTCAAAGATCTGATTTGTTCAGTTATAATTTAAGCTGGGATCATAAGCAGGGAATTCAAGGTCTATGCTGAAGGCACCATCCATTTCGACTGTTGTACCTGTCTAGCCTGTAGCAGTACTTAGATCTTCCTCCTTGCTGTTGAAGACTTCAAAATTTCCTGAAAGTCTATTTTTCCCTAACTTCGGAATCTTCTTCATTTCCAGCTCTTTTTTTGTCCAAAGGTCTGATAAAGTTTTGGCCTGCCTATGGGCTTTTCCTGCTTCTTATTCAGCTGCACCTTCAAAATGTCCCAAAGTCCTATTCTGCCATCAGAAATTCTGCTTTGAAATGTATCACTTGGACCCTGTTTTAACTTCAGGTCCTACCACTGGAGAGTTTTTTTTTGTTCCTATCTGCCACCAAGCTTTATCTTGTACATTAAACAAGTCCTAATACTTTCACATTGAGATTCTCTTCTGGAATACCTGAGGGTATTGGTGTTTCAGTAACTGCTTGTTCCTTACCTCTAAGAAATGCTATCCAACTGATCATGTACTGTGAGACTCCTTTATTCACATATGTGCATACTATGTTACCAAATATATCTAGGAGAAAATGAGGACTGCAGATGCTGAAGATCAGAGTCAAAGAATGTGGTGCTGGAAAAGCACAGCCAGTCAGGCAGCATCCGAGGAGGAGAGTTGATTTGTCGGGCATAAGCCCTTCATCAGGAATGTACCAAATACATCTCTTGAGTGTAATATCTAAAATCTCTTAGACTGGAATTTTTCCTTTTACTGATATAGTTGTGAAGGAAATTGCTAGAATTATATCAGGGATGAGAGAGTTTGATTGTTTGGGTTAAAGTAAAGAAGGTTATACAGCAAGTTGTTGTTATGACTTGCTGGATTGCACTGCCTGTAAGGCTGGGAAAAACAATTTCAATAGGAATTTTCAAAAGAGAATTGGATATTTACTTTAAAAATGAAACATTTCCATGACTATGGGCTAATAGCAAAGAATAAAACTAAGTGTAAAGCTTTTCTGGAACAATAGACTGAATAGCCTCCTTCAATATTCAATAATTCTATGATAGAGGGCATGAAATCTCTTTTCAATAGAGTGAGAGCAAATTTAAAAGTAAAAGAGATTGAAGGCTGAGAATAATTTGAATAAAAGCCATAAATACTCAATACTGTTTAATTATGGGCAGAGGGTTGTCTCTGAGATGAATTGTGTCATAAATGTTCTCTTGTGTACAGTAGTCTTTACCGAATCAAGATTTAAACAAGATTTAAGTACAGTCTAATGTTGTAATTCATTTTCACAATGAATAAACTCTAATAGCTATTAAACCTCAAACTCTGAATAAGATAAAAATTCTAATCTAATCAAGTTTTGAGAAGATTTGTATCTCCGGTTGAGGTTCTGGCTGTAGGTTTGCTCGCTGAGTTAGAAAGTTCATTTCCAGACATTTTGTCACCCTACTAGGTAACATCTTCAGTGGGCCTCTGGGCAAAGCACTGCTGATAATTCCTGCTTTCTATTTATATGTTTGGGCTTCTTTGGGTTCGTGATGTCATTTACTGTGGTGATGTCATTTCCTTTTCTTTTTCTCAGGAGGTGGTAGATGGGGTCTAACTTGATGCATTTGTTGATAGAGTTCTGGTTAGAATGCCATGCGTCTAGGAATTCTCATGCATGTCTCTGTTTGGCTTGTCCTAGGATGGATGTGTTGTCCTAGTCGAAGTGTTGTCCTTCCTTATCTGTATGTAAGGATACTTGTGAGAGAGGCTCATGTTGCTTTGTGGCTAGTTGATATTCTTTTATCCTGGTGGCTAGTTTTCTGCCTGTTTGTCCAATGTAGTGTTTATTACAGTTCTTGCACGGGATTTTGTAAACGACATTAGTTTTGCTTGTTGTCTGTATAGACGACGAGCCAACACACCCTGCAGCACAGAGGAACTACGCAGACCAAAGGAAAATCACCTATACCGTATTCAAAAAGAATGCGTACCCAATGAAAACAGACAGTCGATTTCTCAGCAACAAACCCAAACAAGCAGACAAATCCGTCCAGAAACCCTAGCCACTCTCCCCTACATCAAAGACATCTTGGAAATGACTGCCAGACTACTCAGACTCCTTGGTATCATAGTAGCCCACAAACCCACTACCACACTAAAACAGCAGCTAATGAACTTGAAAGATTCTATACAGACAACAAGCAAAACTAATGTCATTTACAAAATACCGTGCAAGAACTGTAACAAACACTACATTGGACAAACAGGCAGAAAACTAACCACCAGGATAAATGAACATGAACTAGCCACAAAATGACATGATCCTCTCTCACTAGTATGCTCACATACAGATAAGGAAGGACACCATTTCGACTGGGATAACACATCCATCCTAGGACAAGCCAAACAGAAACACACACAAGAATTCCTAGAAGCATGGCATTCCAACTGAAACTCTTTCAACAAACACATCGAGTTAGACCGCATCTACCACCCCCTGAGAAAAAGAACAGGAAATTACATCACCACAGTAAATGACATGACCACAGTAAATGGCATCACCAACCCAAAGAAACCCAAACATATAACTGAAAGAAGGAATTATCAGCAGTGCTTCGCCCGGAGGCCCACTGAAGATGTTACCGAGTAGGGTGACGAAACATCTGGAAATGAACCTTGTAGCTCAGCGAGCAAACCTACATCTAGATTCTAATCTAATATTACCCTACTCATTTTTTGTACTTTTATATTTTATTTGGAATGATTATCATAAAACTGACTTTATTTCAGACCCTGGCTGTGATAGAAGTTGATTTTTAAATAAATAACATTTGAAATAAAGGCCCTAGTTACTTCAGTAAGTGATCAGAGGCTCTCATATTTGCAAATGTGTTCATACTGCCCAACATCTGAGTACACAAGAAAATAATCTGAGGTGTAACAATGAATCTTCTTATGAGTTGAAGCTTTCAAGAGGGCATTGTATGATTACTTGGATAAAAACAAAGAGCAGAGATATGAAGAAAAAGCAGGAGATTGGCCTGAAGTAATTATGCTTGTTTTCAAGGCAGTGCAGACACAATGGGCCTAACAGCCTCCTTCTATGCCATAACTCTTGTGTGATTTGACT
Source organism: Chiloscyllium plagiosum (assembly GCF_004010195.1). NCBI lineage: Eukaryota > Metazoa > Chordata > Chondrichthyes > Orectolobiformes > Hemiscylliidae > Chiloscyllium > Chiloscyllium plagiosum. The sequence goes on from NC_057713.1 coordinate 27,934,780, forward strand.
TAATGCTTATTAATCTTGCAATATTACCTTCCAATATGTACAACGGTGAAACTATAAACTCTCCAGTGCTCTTGGTTCAATATGTATTGCTAAGCTACTTTATTTTACAGACAAAAAGTGAAGGTACAGAGTAATAGCTGTAAATGAACTGTATGGACTCAAGTTCACTTATTTTCTCAGAATTAATGGGATAATAAAAGCATTAAATCACTTACATTCTTTCTTCTGTGGGCTGTCTTACTTGTTTATTGTACTACTTCTCTTTATAGGCAATTCCTCACTGCAGTAACTGGCCTTCTGCATGATTTCTTTCAGCTCAAGGTTAAAGCATTGCCTTTACTATTTAAAACCTGAGTAAGTACTCATATATTTCTGTTTTTCTGTTTCTGGATTTTAAAATGGCAGGTTGGATTGTTCCAGAGACAACAAACAACTTAATCATACTGGATTCACATAAATCAAACTACCCTGTTATAACTTACATGAATGTTTTGTGGAACTTTGTGAATAAAAGTTGATCAATTTTTTTATTCAATACAGAGACATCACAATTAAATCTTCACACAACTCCAAATGATGCCTCCCTCTTTTCTTTGTCTCAAAGAGCTAATGGCTTTTTAAACTTGTGCTTTAAATTAGAGATTTTAAATTTTGGACTTTGTTTTAAAAGTTAACCATACCTTATTCTGGATCCTTTCTGTGAAAAAGAAACAATGGTAGAACATGACCAAGTCATTTAAGTTGCCTTCACCAATACCTAAGCCTACCCACTATCGAGAAAGGCCCAGTGAATGGTAATCGGAGCTGCTCTTTCTCCCTCAGCCAATTGATTCAGTGTAACAACTTTAATTGACTGTGGTGTGGCTAATGCAAATCAAGATTTGAACACAATCTTCGTGATCTATATGATGGTGCCTTTTCCTCGTCAAGTGTAAGATTCTTATCAGTCTTAGTACCTAGTTATCAATAGAAAGTTTGATGCATGAAATACTTTTTTTAGAGTGTTAATGTAGTGAACTGAGATCAAGTTTGACATCTTGTTCACACTTCCCACCAATGAATGGAAGTACAGCCATATTTTTCTGCTATTTGAAGTCAATCCTCACGTACTAGCGGTAGACACATTCTCCATCCAAAATACACATTTATACTTTTAAATTTTATCTGTGTGGCTATGTTACTCTCTCATTCCTCTGTGTTTTAGATTGCAAATGGAAAAAAAATTAAACAGTGTTTTGTGGCCTATGAAAAAGAGATGGTATTTCCTGTCGATCTGTTAGAAGGCTACCCACAAAAAGCTGACAATCGTGTGATATGAATCTTCTCCATATCAATGCAGATTTTATTACAGCAATAGGAAGAGGGGTTGAGTGTTGTCTAGCAACAGTGATGTTGTCAAGTAGGGTTTTGTACTCAACTATATTGAAGAATTGTCTTGGAAAGCACTGATTGGTAATCCCTTAATTTTAGAGGAAGACTAACAACATATAAAGTGAAAAATTCCATCAAGCTTTCTAGGATTTGCATCTGTGAGGACTTGAAAGGTGTAGGAGAAAGTGAGGACTACAGATGCTGGAGATCAGAGCTGAAAAATGTGTTGCTGGAAAAGTGCAGCAGGTCAGGCAGCATCCAAGGAGCAGGAGAATCGACATTTCGGGCATAAGCCCTTCTTCAGGAATGAAGAGGGTGTGCCAAGCAGGCTAAGATAAAAGGTAGGGAGGAGGGACTTGGGGGAGGGGCGTTG
>NC_057713.1:27937338-27948008 GCF_004010195.1 Chiloscyllium plagiosum
GTAAATGATGTGTGTGGAGGTGCAGGTGAATTTGTGACGGATATGGAAGGATCCCTTGGGGCCTTGGAGGGAAGTGAAGGGGGAGGTGTGGGCGCAAGTTTTACATTTCTTGCGGTTGCAGGGGAAGGTGCCAGGAGTGGAGGTTGTGTTGGTGGGGGGGGAGGGTGTAGACCTGATGAGGGAGTCGTGGAGGGAGTAGTCTTTCTGGAACACTGATAGGGGAGGGGAGGGAAATATATCCTTGGTGGTGGGGTCTGTTTGGAGGTGGCTGAACTGACGAAGGATGATACGATGTATCTGGAGGTTGGTGGGGTGGTAGGTGAAGACCAATGGGGTTCGTCCTGGTGGCGATTGGAGGGGTGTACCCTATGGAGGAGGAAGGGAATCACTTACAGCAGTTTCTGAATTCATAATTATAATGCTGAAGAATGCTGCCAATTTCAACATTACATCAGCAATACAACAGTGAATTCCAGCCCTTGGTTTAATCGATTGTTCACTGATACAGCGATCTTGGAAGCTTCACTTAACTCATCATGCAGTCTGAAAGCAATTTATCTTGTTTGAATAATAGAGTTTATAGGGTGAGTATTGCACTTGAGGTGTGTATAGAGTGAACACTATTATTTTATGCTTCATATCTTCATGTATATTTTTTCTCTTTGGGCAATTCTGGAGAAGTGTTGGAAGATTAGCAGAGCAATTATCAACCTGTTGAACTATGTCAACAACACTCCTTCTGCCATCAACAAGTCTTAGACAAGGAATTGAACCTAGAACTCCTGTCTGCTATAGACCGAATCAAAACAAAATCTGCTCTAATGGATTCCAAAGTCGACTTGAATATTTATAGTTTGTAGGAGGAGTGAATTTGATGAACCAAAAGAGCATTTCATCATCATGTTTACTGGTGTTATAGAGCCAATCTATTCCTTTTTTACTTTCTCTTGACAACTCCACATTATGATGGAGTCAGTTGCCCTCATCGTTGTGCTCATCTGCACCAAATTCTATGGCACAATGAGAAGGAAAAGGGGGAAGGTAGCCATTAGACAGCATCTATGTCCTCATAGAATTTAATATGAATTTCTTGATGTAACCCTAAACATGAAGCGACCACATTCAAATACCACTTGAATGAAGTCAAAGTGGCAATAATGAATCAGCATAGAAAGTACTGAAAAACCCATCTGTTTACAGAAACATAATCATTCAGTCTTCACTCACCCTTAAGAAAGGGACTTAAAAGGGCTGCCAACAATCTGCAATAAAGTCTAAATAAGTCACTCTATCATTATTATTTCAACACAGAGGATTTGTGGCTCTGAGATCACATGAATGTCGTTATTGGAAAGATGCCAGATTGACTTAAAGCGACCAACCTCTAAACATCTATGTGCATAATTTAAAACATTAGCTTACAGTACACTTCCTGTCTATACAATTTCAGTTCTAACAGTTACATTTTTGTAATACCCATGTAATAGACTTGCTTTTTGTAATTTCGTGACAAGGACAGTATTTATTTCTTAACTAATTGTCCTTTAACAGATCAATTAACTACGCCACTTCAGGGGAAGGTTAAGACTGAGCCAAATTGCCTTGTGTCTGGAGTCACATGTAGACCAGACTGGGTAAAGACAACAGATAGCCTTCACTAAATGATATTAGTGAAAAAGTATGAATCACTAGTTTTCTAACTATAAATGTCTATGTTCACATTTGCAATTGTTTTTTGCTACTTCACCCTCTGAACTGCTTGACCACTGGGTTACACAAGGGCTTCAGGACCCTGGAGAAGCCTTATGATGATATCATGGAGTTGCAGATAATAGAGCATAAGTAGCACAGTGTGAGTGGAGGTAGAGCCGAGGAAGAATCACATGAGCAAATGGATATGAAGACATGAAGCATAAAGATCCCGAATGTAACTATAAGTCAGAGCCTGGTGTATCTATGATTATCAATCATAGCAGTGTTTAGCATTAATGTATAATAAATAGTGTTACTTTGAAATCTAAACTTGTGGTTAGGGTCAGGGTTAAGACAATTCTTGACCTTGCCTTTTCCTTGCACAGTTTGTAAAGCATCCAAACTTGTTGCATGACATCAAACCACACAGACCATGAAAAATAGTTGAGACTACTCATCCACATTTTCCTCAGTACCTGAGCTTAATTTTAAAATAAAGATTTCAGCAAAGTAGAAGCTAAAATTATTATTTTACAACAATTGCATTTACGCATTGAACTGTTTCACCTGTAAGTTTTTAATTGATAATATAAAAACCCCACAAAGCACTGAGGTTTGTTATGATACTTATACCACAGCTGTGGTTCCATTAGCTGAACTTGGATTGTACAGTTTGAGAGAATGAAATGTACCAATTTTCCAATGATAGTACCATCTGTACTCTGTTGAGATGAAGCATCTTTCAATAGGATGAGAGTATTTTCAACCTATGAAAACCATAAGTTACAACCTTTTAATGATGTAACATTTTATGTAGTGTGCTGTTAAAAGAGAAAGTTGCAAGTCGATAGAAAATAAAGCCAGGCAGAGTATAATAAGGGTGACTAATCTAATCCCATCTGTTTCACACTAAGTGCCGGAGATTAGAATTAACATTATAATGTTCTATTAAAGCTATATATTCAAGAAAGTGAATTAAAGTGAGGAAGAGTGAGAAGGGTTGAGAGAGAGAGATGATCTTAAATTTCAATAGCTTTAAAAGGCATAAATGAATCTATTTATCTTGGTGTGTGAACCTGAATTCCTGGGAGAGGCTCTTCTAAATTTATACCCACATAAATTCCTTCTTAAATACCACAAGTAATCCAGAATGTTGAATATAATTTTATAGGAACTATGTAGCAGATGGAGTGAGGCCTGGATAACTCTCTTTGTACTAAATCGCATCACTTCTTGTAATACTTGCTGTGCAAGGGTGGAAGGATCTGAAAGGGTTTGATGGTTAAGTACAACCTATTATGGTGAGGTGATATGGCTTGGATGGATCTCGCGGAAATAAGCCCTACCATCCGGGTCTTCCTCATAGACAATGCAATAAAGATTACCATTTAATGTAACTTGCACATAGCTGCTATCATGCAACAAACTACTTCTTGTTTACGGCAAGACCCTCTTCTTGGTAGAAGACCAAAGGACTTTCCTCTACTATTCTAGATCAAGCAGGTTCAAATATCCCTACCAGGGAAGAGTTTGTTGCTGCCAAACCTCCCAGATAGTTTGGATTACACAGACTGATAAGCATTGGTAAGGAATCATCTTACGACAGCCTAAGGGAAGTCTCTATCAATCGCATAGCCAATGACTAAATCTTTAATGACATCAATTCATGTGGTGAATGATGTGTAGAAGGACTTTGTGTAAGATGGTCATGGAGGAACCTCATCCTGCTATGTATAAATTACACATTGATCAGTACAGAACAAATTTGATTATCCGAACGAGACGGGCAAGGGATAATATTTTGTTTGGATAACTGATTGTTCAGATAGTTGATCTGATTATAAACAAGCAGTAATTTATGAGTGCCAGTTATCGAACATGCCTCGGTTATCCGGAAATGCACGCCATAATGCCTTTTAACTGATAACTGAATGCTGAGTTCCTAATGCCGTTTTTACGAGACCTTGAGATCTTGTTCGGATAATCAAGGTTGTACTGTAAAATGTTTCTGGATACAAGCACACTCTCCATGTCTGCCTTTAAGGTGTGTTCATCTGACTTATACCATGTCACAAGCCAGCAGCACAGGTGCTGCACGACGGCACAGTGGTCAGCATTTTTGCTTCACACCATTAAGGACCTTGGTTCAATTTCAACCTTGGGTGACTCTCTGTGTGGAGTTTGCATATTCTCTCCATGTCTGCATGGGTTTCTGCCAGGTGCTCTGGTTTCCTCTCACAGTCCAAAGATGTGCAGGTTAGGTGCACTAGCCATTCTAAATCGCTCATTGTGTCCAGGGTTGTGCAACATAGGTGATCTAGCCCATGGTAAGTGCAGGGCTACTGTGATAGAATGGGGCCCTCTTTGGAGGGATGGGGCAAACTTGATGAGTTGAATGGCTTCTGCACAGTAGGGACTCCATGAAACTGATAATCTTAAAGATTACTTGATATGTTTATCTATTTAGTTGGGTAGAGACTAAAGAAGTTTATTTCCTTGGGGATTTTTATGATTATTGATTGTAACTTTGTTGGTTGGATTATTGTTAGATGACGTTGAGGGTCCACTGTGAGGAATCATTGATGGATGGTTTCTCCCTCCATTCCCTCTGACAATATTTTCCCATGTGAAAATGTTATTCATTATTTTACTGGCTCCAAAATGCATCTCCCAAAAGACTTCCCTTAAAACAGTGTTAGTATGCTGGATATTTTCTTAAAATATACATTTAGGTTACAGTATGTCATTATTGCACTTTGTTCTTGACCTCTTGCATGTGGTTGCTATCACGGAGTAAATGGCTTCTTGTTTGAGACTTGTTCATTCTTATGAGGGCCTTCCTCAAGGTTAACCAGTTTGCAATCCAGTTTTCCATAATGCAATTCTTTAATATCACATTTGCCAGGGCAGCTTACTTAATCATGTCATTAATTTTCACTAAATCACTGTGTTTTCTGGGAGCGCTTGGGGCTCCAGATTGGACTCTTAAAACCAATCAAGCCCCCACTGTAAATGTATTATAATATCGCCAACTATAAAAAGACTTCACTCCCTTAAAGTTCAAATCGTGTCCAACAACAAGCTGATTTTCTGTAATTCAATGTTCAGTATGCAGGGAGCTGTAATGATTCATTTATCTTTTGTCAGTCTGTCCCTTTACAAAATGGGAGCAGAATGAAGGAAGCAGGTTTGACCTTATCCAGCAATAGTGCGTTTATGAACACCATCAAAAAAGAGTGAAATAAGGGAGTTCAACGTCAAAGCACACATCAGTTTCAAAAGTTAAACTGAACAGGCCAGTTATATATTTAAAGGGAAATTCTTCATGAGTTCATAGAACTCTATTCAGGAATTCCCCCCAAAATGTATCGCAATTCATGGTGGTCTGCTGTGGCTTCAACAATTTGATCTTCAGGAAGACCAGAAAATTACAGTACTCACATGGTGTGGGTGTTAGGAGGATCTATTGGGAAAATGCTAGTATTCATTATTAAAGCAGAATTAGCAGGACACTTAGAAAAGCTTAATGTAAAGAAACAATCAATGTAGTTTTGTGAAAAGGAAATTATGTTTTCTAAATGCGTTAGAGTTTTTTGAGAAGGGTGTTAAAGATAAAATTGTAGATATAGTGCATTTGGATTTCAAGAAGGCATTCAATAAGGTACCACATTAAAAAGTTATTAAGCAAGATGGATGCTCCACAATATTGGGTATAATGTATTGACATGGGCTGAGGATTGATTAATATGCAGGAGACAGAATCGGGATTAATAGATTTTTTCAGATTGTGGACTACAATGAACTCCTACAAAAGAGGAGTTGAGACCTGGGGCAGATCAAGATGATGTTGTTGAATGGTGGGGCAGGAAATGAATGGCCTATTCTTGCTGCTGCATCTTACATTCTAATGAGAGAAAATCAGAAGCTAAATTGCCTGAGACAGATAGACATAGTCAGGAGTTGATACGATAGGATTCTAGACAGTTGATAAGAGAGAATTGAGACAAATTCTCTCTTGTGATCTGAATCTAATTATATAATTTGTCTGAACAAAAGTAAGATTTATTAAGTCACTCAAAATTACTGAAAAATTGGAGTGGCTGAAATTAAGTTAATAATAAATCAGCAAACGTTCCTGAAAATGCTTAACCTTATTTTTATGAGAGATTTTAGAACATAGTGAAAAACAATACTTGCTATCATTAACTGGCAATAACTTTACTGAGCAGTAATAGTTTTAATTTGTGTACAACAAGCAAATATACAAGCTAGCTATCCTGGTCCATACACCTCTTGAATCCCTGAAAACAGAACTCCAGTTTGGACCAGTACTGGCATTTCCAGTTTTACCTGTCTTCACTGGTTTTGCCCTCTCACACTCAATTATTAATCGCAGTTTCACTTTCTCAGATCATTCTGAGTTGACAGAAAAAGTATTTAAGAACTATTTAGATGAGCACTTGAAACTCGTAGTGTACAAGGTTCGGGGCCAAGTGCTGAGAAATAGGATTAGAACAGATATGTGTTTAATAGTCAGTCTGGACATGATGGGCCGAAGCATCTTTCTCCATGCTGTAAAAACGTGGTGACTCTCACTGCATTAGGCATTTCCTGAAATGTCATTTAAGGAAGAATAATATCAGCTACAAATATTCACAAGTAACAATAAAGATTGTGCTTTTAGCTTGCGTTTGGTGTTAGAAATTTAGCTCCTGTTACTGGAATGTTGAGGTCAACCTTATGCAGTCATAAACCCATAAGACTCAGACAGATGTGCAAACATCAGAGATTAGAGAATCTAACCTTCAACCTGCATTCCTAGTAAGGGTCTTTATAATAACACAGGGGCAACATGAGGTCTGTCTTCTACTGTAGACCCCTGAGATGATGATATATTTCACACAGGTGTGTTGGAATGCAATGCGCCTCCATTATTTTAACTGGGACCACTCTTTTATTGTAGTGGGAACCCAGATGATAATTTCAGAAACCAGTTTAATTAGATTACTTACAGTGTGGAAACAGGCCCTTCAGCCCAACAAGTCCACAATGACCCTCTGAAGAGCAACCCACCAAGACCCATTCCCCAACATTTACCCCTTCACCTAACACTACAGGCAATTTAGCATGGCCAATTCACCTAACCTGCACGTTTTTGGACTGTGGGAGGAAACCGGAGCACCCAGAGGAAACCCACGCAGACACGGGGAGAATGTGCAAACTCCTCACAGGCAGTTACCCGAGGCGGGAATTGAACCCAGGTCTCTGGCGCTGTGATGCAGCAGTGCTTGCCACTGTACCGCCCTCAATGACACAATTATTATTTGAACCTAATCTAGGATCTTCACATTGGCATTTTTTGAGTCAGGGCCACTGACGAGACATCAGCAGTAGGAATTTAGGCTCAGAATTCCCATTTGCAATATTGTTCCTGACTCACTGCTTGATAATCCATCTGCTTAAGTCAGGATGATTGAGGGATAAATCTTGATAAGGATACCAGAGAGCACTCTTCAAATAATGTCAAACAATGTTTTATGTCCATCTAACTGGCTGTAAGGGATTCAAAATTAGAAAGTATTGGAGTAAATCAGGAGAAGTGGCAGCATCTGTGGAGAGCAAAAATAAAGTTAACATTTCGAGTTATAGCATCATAGAGATGTACAGTATGGGAACAGACCTTTCAGTTCAACTCATCCATGCCGACCAGATATTTTAAATAAATCTAGTTCCATTTGCCAGCATTTGGCCCATATCCCTCTAAACCTTTCTTATTCATACAACCGTCTAGATCCCTTTGAAATGTTGCAATTGTACCAGCTTCCGCCACTTCCTCTGGCAGCTCATTCCATACACGCAGCATCCTCTGCATGAAAAAGTTGCCCCTTAGTTCCCTTTTATACCTTTCCCCTCTCATAAACCTATGGGCCTCTAGTTTTTGATGCTCCAGGGAAAATAGCCCCAGCCTATTCAACTTCTCCTTATAACTCAAAGCCTCTAGCCCTGGCAACATCCTTGTAAATCTTTTCTGAACCCTTTCAATTTTCACAACCGGTGACCTTTCTTTCAGAACTCAAAATGTATTTAAGGGTATAAGGGATCTCAGTTGAATGACTGAGAGGTCTCTGACAATACAATATCCCTGCAATATTGCATTGGACTGTCAATCAAGATTTTGTTCTCAAATCTTGGAGATCCACATTCTTCTGATTCAGAGTTAACGATTAACTGGCCTTTAACGATCAGTTTTATCCCAAAGCAACATTTTCCACATGGCTACTGTAGTATTAGATCATCCATGATCAAGTGTTTTCTTTGAATCATAGAATCCCTCCATACAGAATGAGGCCATTTGGCCCATTGTGTCTGCACTGACCCTCCAAAGAGTCTCCCACCCAGACACTCATCCCAGCTCATGACCCCACTTAGGGATTTGGCTAAGCCCCTAACTTGCTTATCCTTAGACACTATGGACAATCTAGCATGGCCAATTCACCTAACCTGCACATCTTTGGTCTCTGGGAGGAAACCGGAGCACCCAGCAGAAATCCACACAGACAAGAGGAGAATGTGCAAATCCCATATAGACAGTCACCCAAAGCTGAAATCAAACCTAGATCTCTGACGCTGTGAGGCAGCAGTGCTAACCACTGGGCCAAATGCCCATCATACCAAGTAACAGCTTTACCACTTCCATGTCCCTTACATGACTCTCTCTTTCTATCTCTCTTTCTCTCTCTCAGGAGAAACCAGCCTCCAGAAAGGTAGAAAGAGTCAAGGCGGCTGGTATTCTGCCCAACATTCTTGCCGTCACCTCTTATGTGGAGGGAATTCTGACTCTGACTGCCCCGAGTGACTTGACTGATGATGTCCAAACCCCTGCACTGGTATCAGAAGTTGCCCTTGCTTTAGTATGCCGAGAAAAAGCTTGACATGACTGAGGCCTGCTGACAGCTTTAACAAGCTGCCTTTCTGTCTACACTAAATGGCACAGTCAAGTCATTCTGACTGAAGGAGCAATGCATCCAACAAGAAAGAAAGACCATGCAAGGTAGGGATGCTCAGAGCATCCAGGTAGGCTCAGAGTGAGTGAGTGCTATAACAACGAGCAAAGAGTCAGGAGATGCAGCCTGGTCCAATCCAGAAGCATGGTCTATTTCCCTGAGCATACAGTGTCCTTGCTGCAGCAGCACAATAGTAGTTGCCATAGCAGCACTGAAGTGCAAAGGTATCTTATTAGTCGAGCAACGATGTGCCATCAGTGTTTTTAGCAGTGACACGTGTCACATGCCAATGTTCATGGAAGTGGGGTGTATGAGGATGGTTCCCATGAAGTTGGCTCTGTGACGTTAATACCCAGCATCCAGTATAGAGATTCTTTTGATAAAACCTTAAGTTGTCTCAGGACTGTGATCTGAAAGAGGTTCTGAGATTACGTATTAATCAATTGAAACCTACATCCTCATTCTAAGTGATTAAAGACTTAATAGCAGTCTAGATTTGTTGAATACATCACATCGGTTATATGACACTTTGGTCTTTTACAATACGTTCTGTGTCCTATGATCCAACCCCACTAGCTGCCTCATGAAGGAGCAGAGTTTGGAAGCTTGTACTTCCAAATAAACCTGTTAGATGATAATCTTTCATACAATGACAGGCCTGCAATATTAATAGATTCATCTTATCTCCATCTTTAAAGGCGTATTTTATCTAGGTCTACTTTTAATCTTTGTATCTGTACTTTACTTAATAACTGCATTGCTTCTTTACTTAATAACTTGTGGAAAAACTTTTGTAATAAACTAACCTTTAGCTTGTTTGAAACTAACATTTTACGACTAGCTATTTTTAAATTGTTAACAATGTAAAAATCGAAAGGCTAACCGAGTTGTACAAATTTGCTGTTCATGGACAAGTCTATGAAAACTTCTGATGCGGTTGTAACAGCATTTCTGCGCCATGTCTCTGTGTACCATCTCTGTGTCACTATGGTTTACATTTTACTGAAAAACTATAGTATGTGGAAAGGCGTGTGACAAGGCTTCTGCAGAAGCACTGCCTCCTGATGGCCTGTTCATTATAGAAATTGCATTAACATCTGGCTCTGTTAACTCCCAGCTCCTGTGGGTTGAAAGCAACCTTCTTCATGTTCAATCTGCTCAGAGTCCAACTACAGCTCTTTCTCCATGGTTACCTGTTGCTCCTCTTTCTCACAATAATGTAAAGTGCTTGGTATGATTCTCACCATAAACCATGAACTTTGCGAAATTTAAAAAGTGAAAATTTGGAAGTCCAATGCAAGGATTCGAGCTGAGGTTGAATCAAATGAATTGAACATATAGCATTGGAACTTCAGGCTACTAAAGACACTATAGGCTTGCTCTGTCATGAGAGAAAATGGCTGCTGGTGGTTTAACATCAGGATCACCACACTTCATCTAAGCGGAGAGGCTGAGACGGAGGGTCTGCATGGTAACCTCAACAGTACAGGAATTGAACCGAGACTATTGGCATCATTCTCCATTGGAAACTTAGCCATCCAGACACCTGAGCTAACTAACCACACCTGCCTAGTAATCAAATTTAATGAGGCTGCCATAGCTGATATTCAGGAATCTAGCAGAAAGGGACAGTAAATATAGGCCTGTTACCTCCCTCAAGCTGGGAGAAAGTGAGGACTGCAGATGCGAGAGATCAGAACTGAAAAATGTGTTGCTGGAAAAGCACAGCAGGTCAGGCAGCATCCAAGGAGTAGGAGAATCGATGTTTCGGGCATAAGCCCTTCTTCAGCAATGAGGAAGGTGTGCCAAGCAGGCTAAGATAAAAGGTAGGGAGTAGGGACTTGGGGGAGGGGCGTTGGGAGTGTGATAGGTGGAAGGAGGTTAAGGTGAGGGTGATAGGCCGGAGAGGGGGTGGGGGCGGAGAGGTCAGGAAGAAGATTGCAGGTCAAGAAGGCGATGCTGAGTCTGAAGGTT
>NC_057713.1:27949167-27998875 GCF_004010195.1 Chiloscyllium plagiosum
ACACTGATAGGGGAGGGGAGGGAAATATATCCCTGGTGGTGGGGTCTGTTTGGAGTGGTGGAAATGACGAAGGATGATACGATGTATCTGGAGGTTGGTGGGGTGGTAGGTGAGGACCAGTGGGGTTCTGTCCTGGTGGCAATTGGAGGGGCGGGGTTCAAGGGCGAAGGAGCGGGAAGTGGAGGAGATGCGGTGGTGAGCATCGTTAACTACGTCTGAGGGGAAATTGCGGTCTTTGAAGAAGGAGGCCATCTGCGTTTTTCGGTATTGGAATTGGTCCTCCTGGGAGCAGATGCGGCGGAGGCGAAGGAATTGGGAATATGGGATAGCGTTTTTACAGGGGGCAGAGGTGTAATCTAGGTAGCTGTGGGAATCAGTCGGTTTATAGTAAATGTCCGTGTTGAGTCGGTCACCCGAGATAGAAATGGAGGTGTCTAGGAAGGGGAGGGAGGAGTCTGAGACGGTCCAGGTAAATTTGAGGTCGGGGTGGAAGGTGTTGGTGAAGTGGATGAACTGTTCAATCTCCTCGTGGTAGCACGAGGTAGCGCCAGTACAGTCATCGATGTAGCGGAGGAAAAGGTGGGTGGTGGTGCCAGTGTAGCTGCGGAAGATGGACCGTTCCAAATATCCTTCCATATCCGTCACAAATTCACCTGCACCTCCACACACATCGTTTACTGAATCCGATGCACCTGATGTGGCCTCCTCTAATTTGGGGAGACAGGCTACCTACTTGCAGAATGTTTCAGAGAACACCTCTGGGACACCCGCACCAACCAACCCAACCGCCCCGTGGCTGAACACTTTAACTCCCCCTCTCACTCCGCCAAGGACATGCAGGTCCTTGGCCTCCTCCATCGTCAGATCATGACAACACGTTGTCTGGAGGAAGAATGCCTCATCTTCTGCCTAGGAACCCTCCAACGACAAGGGATGAATGCAGATTTCTCCACCTTCCTCATTTCCCCTCCCCCCACCTTATCTCAGTCCCAACCCTCAGACTCAGCACCGCCTTCTTCACCTGCAATCTTCTTCCCGACCTCTCCGCCCCCAACCCATCTCTGGCCCATCACCCTCACCTTAACCTCCTTCCACCTATCGCATTCCCAACACCCCTCCCCCAAGTCCCTACTCCCTACCTTTTATCTTAGCCTGCTTGGCACACTTTCCTCATTCCTGAAGAAGGGCTTATGCCCGAAACGTTGATTCTCCTACTCCTTGGATGCTGCCTGACCTGCTGCGCTTTTCCAGCAACACATTTTTCAGACTTCCCTCAAACTGCTAGCAATAAAAAAAACTGGCTATTGTCTCTATGTATTACTGTAACTGTGTGTGTAGATTTTGGCCCCTACCAGCTGAACATTAGGCATTTCTGGACAAAGACATCGTGAAGGTTAGGAAGGATCACAAAATGTGCTCAATTTCTCTTCCATTAATGTGAATGAAATATAGACATAAAAACACAGAAACTAGGTTCAGTTAATGGATGAGTCAGAGAGGAAGGAAAGCTCAGATCGTGTGCAATCTTCACAAACAGTAAACCTATTCCTTGCAATAGTCATAATAAAGCTCAGAAAGTTAAATCATGATGGCATATTGCAGAAATTTGGTTTTGTGCGTAGAAGATCCAGAAATAATCTGACAAAATGATTTTAAATGTGGAAAGGATTTTCAATGAAGTAGTTACAGAGAATCTATTTTTATCCCCTGGTGTGACTTGGATGTTGTCAACTGGGCCAGCGTTTATTGCCTGTGTCTAGTTGCTCTTCAGACGGTAGTGCCTTCTTGAACCACTGCAGTCCATGTGTTTTAGGTTGACCACAATGTCCTTCGAGAAGGAATTCCAGAATTTTGACCCAATGACAGCAATATATTTCCAAGTTAGGATGGTGGTGTTTCCAAGTATCTGCTGCCTCTAGTCCTTCGAGATGATATTGGGCAATGGACTTAGAAGGTGCTGTCTAAAGAAACTTGGTAAATCTCTGCAGCGCATTTTGCAGAGGAGTATAAAATCTGGAATGGCCTCCCTACAATGCAGTGGATACTGACCAATTCAAAATTTCAAATGTCTCTATGAGTAATGCTTGGTGTTAAACTGCTATGAAGAAAAAGATGGTTTCAATCCAACCTTTCATGTCCTTTCATGGACATAATATCCAATTTTTGAAATATCCTGCAATCACTTGGAGAATGAATGCTCTTGGGACATCCTGAATGGTGAGCTCATTTAGAAAATATGTTCTGTTGTTGGGAAAGTTTCACTGAAAATGGTTTTGGTTTTATATATAGCTTTAAAAAAAACAACAAATGCTATGGTATGACAAAGTCAAATATCTGAAGTGACATGTTTTGTAACAAAAATAGGTAAGCGATTAATCCTCTTTTAAAACACAGTTTAAGTCAGTAATAAATTATAGATAGAGAGGTCTGTAACATCAATTTATATACGAAGATATGGTAGTTTAACGTAATTTTTGAAATCCTAAGGAACCTCACAGGAGCATTATAAAACAAAATATGACACTGAATGTCATAGTTAGGTATTAGGTCAGAATGCCAAAAGGTTAGAGGTACATTTTTCTTCTTGGGTTCCCTGCCTGAAGGCTGGTCCAAACTATAACGCTGTGAACTTCACCACAATTAGCTGAAGGAAACATGTCCTAAATCCACCCGAGCTGGAATGGGGTGTGGGGTGGGGAGTCAAACTCAATATGCTGTGGCAGCAATCTGATCTGTCGTGGTCATCCTGTCAACTGAGCCAATCAGTCCCCATCCCCAGAAGGAGACCAACTTGCTGTGGCACGACAAACGTTTATGCACATGTTGTAGATTAAAGCTATGGCTTGCAATAGTAGAGACTCTAATTAGCTCTGTTGTCTTACAGAAAGGAATTGCAAAGCTTAGGACTTGGCCAACTGAAGGTATAGCCACCAAATGGTGGGGATATTAAAATTAGGGATGCAGAAGAAAATAGAACTAGATGAGCACACATGTCTCTGAGGGCTGTAGAGCTGGAGGAGAGTTCAGAGATAGGGAGAGGAGAATCCAGCGCGGGATTTGAAAACAAGAATGACAATTTTAAAATCAAATATTGTTTAACCAGGAGCCAAAGTATTTCAATAAGCGATGGTTGGTGAATGGGTTTGGTTGTGAAGTTTAAGATGTGGGTCACAGAGTTTTGGATGACCCCAAATTTACAGAGGCTTGAAAGTTAGAGATCAGCTAGTTAGAGTGTGTTAGAATAGTCAAGTCTTGAGATAACAAAGGCATGTGTGAGGATATAAACAGCCAATGAGCTGAGACAGGGACAGAGTCATGTGATGCTCCAGGAAAGTAGACCCACAATGCCGTTTCACTCAGTGACACAAAAAGATTGATACCATATTTCCGAGTCAGGATGGTGAATGATTTGGAGGGAATTTGCAAGTGATGGTGTTCCCTTATATTTGTTATCTTTGTCTTTCTAGATACAATAATTGTCAAAGAAACCTTGGTGAATATCTGCTGTGCATCTTGTAGATGGTCCATTACAGAGCATCGATGGTGGTGAGAGTGAATGTTTGTGAATGTGGTGACAATCCAGCAGGCTATTTTGTCATGGATGGTCTCATGCTCCTTGAGCGTCCTTTGGGGCTGCACTCATCCAGAAATGTGGAGAGTATTTAATTACACTCCTAACTTGTGTCTTTTAGAGAATGGAGTGACTTTGGGGAGCTTTTGGCTGCAATATTCCTAGCCTCTTATCTGCCTGTAATGCCCAGACTGGTTGCACATGACCGTGCAGGACTGACTGTGGCCAACAGCCTGGACTGGAATCAAATGACTTCTTGTCTGATTTTAGTGGTACCCCATAACTGACCATTAACTTACAGAAGAAGAAATATGTTTGCTGCATATGTCCAACATTGGCATAGAATGGTGCTGGACAGCAACATGTCCACCACTTTGACCGTTCAGTGCTTTGACCTGGGACAGCTTCTGGTTTCCTTCTTCTGCACCATGAAGCAATGCAGACAGAAAATGCTCTGACAACACAGATGCTAGCTGCCTTTGGGTAAGTGCAAAGTGAGTGAGTGCTGAGAAATGAAGCTGAGAGCTAGAACATACAGCCTGTGTAAATATACAAAATGTGTGTGTACAACGTGACCTGAATGAAACATGTAAGTCTCAGTTGTTGCTGAGTTCCAAAGTCAAGACCTGAGCAGCAAAAGCTATTTGTGAGTTGGCTTGACAACAGGCATGACTGTGTGGTGAACTTGGTGGTCTGCCAATGCTGTCTTTTGTGGGCAAAGGATGGAAGAGGATGGTGTCCATGGAGCATGCAGATTTGTCATGATGAAGATCGAGCTGGTTGAAGGGCTAGCAAGGCAAAGGATGAGCTGCCAAGTTTCTCAGAGAAGGAGAAGAAAATTGGAAGCAACATGGAAATGAACTGAGTTGGGCTATTAATCATTTGCAAATGCTTGGGAATACGATAGTCATTAGCAAAACTCTGAAGTCACCATTTAAGCCTTAAAAGGAAAATTGGACAATTTTCTCGACGTCAAGATTGACTTTTTCCTTTTTGCCTTATTTCCCACCTTTCTTGTCAGTGTCCATACCACACAATGAAGTGGAAACTTATGCCCAATGAACAGAGAGTCAAAATGATATAATACTGAAGAGGTCCTTTGACCCATTGAATCTGTGGCAACCTGTTTACAGTAATCCCACTTTCCAGCACTTGGCTCAAAGCCTTGCAGGTCATGACATTTCAAGAGCTCATCCACATACTTTTTAAAGGTTGTGAGGTTTCCCACCTCGACTGCCCTCCTAGACAGTGCTTCAACTAACTAAACTTGTTATTTTCAGAGATCACATGCAGTTTACGCTACACCATGGATTCACCTGCATTAATCAATCAAAAGTCCAAAACAGCACCACCCCTTGAAACTGAGTGCTATTCAATCACCTCATTACACTCCACCCCACCCCACCCCAATCAGCTGTATGAAACAGTTTCCATCTCTAACTCATTTAATTTTAGCTTTGGTCTCATTCCAGGGCTTTGAATACTACTCTAGTAAGGTTGGGATCCAAGGAGAGATTAGATTAGATTCCCTACAGTGTAGAAACAGGCCAATTAGCCCAACAAGTCCACACCAACCCTCCGAAGAGTAATCCACCCAGACCCTTTCCCCTACATTTACCCCTGACTAATGGACCTAACACTATGGGCAATTTAGCATGGCCAATTCACCTAACCTGCACATTTTTAGATTGTGGGAGGAAACCAAAGCACCCGGAGGAAACCCACGCAGGCAAAGAGAGAATATGCAAACTCCACACAGACAGTCACCTGAGGCGAGAATTGAAGCCAGGTCCCTGGCACTATGAGGCAGCAGTGCTAATCACTGAGCCACCGTGCCACTGCAAATGGCCAATTGAATATAAAATTGGTTTGATGGGAGGAGACAGAGAGTGGTGGTAGGGGGCTGTTAGTCAGACTGGTGCCCTGTGACCGATGATATGCTACAAAGATCAGTGCTGGGCCCATGGTTGTTCATCATTTTTATAAATGATTTGGATGAGAACATAGGTGGCATGGTTAATAAGCTTGCAGTTGACACCAAAATTGGCGGTACAGTAGACAATGAAGAAGGTTATCTCAGAGTCAACAGGATCAGCTGAGCCAACGGGCCAAGGAATGACAGATGGAGTTTAATGCAGATTGTCTTCTAACTATGGTGGGAGTCTAAAACTAAGGACACAGGCTTAAGGTGAGAAGGGAAAAATTGAAAGAAGACCAGAGTGGTAATATTTTCATGAAGATGTTGGTGCGTGTATGGAACAAGTTGCCAGAGCCAGGTGGGTGGAGGTGGGTACAACTGCAACATATAAAAGGAATCTGGATGGGTACATGAATAGGAAGTGTTTAGAGAGATATGGGCCAAATGCTGGCAAATGGGACTAGGTCAAATTGGGACATCTGGCTGGCATGGAAAAGTTGGACTGAAATGTCTATTTCTGTGATGTATGACTCCATGAATCTGTGAGTGCTCAGTAAATTTGCCAGAAATACTAAATATTGAAGATTTGGTTTGTGAAAATAATACAATGTGACGGACATGATATCTATAGATTTACAGAAGAAATTTGATACAGTGGGCTTTAATAGACTTGCAGACAAAGTGAGAGCTGTGGAGATGGAGGAGGAAAGCATAAATTGGATAATAAATTAGCTATGTATAAGGAAGCAGAGTGCCATGATCAACCAAATAGCTCTAAATGGGCAGCTCTTGTCAGTACTTGGCCTGTGCTGTCCACCTGTTCACAACATTTATTATTAAATTTACAGATAATGTGAATTCACATATGAAAAGCAGAATAGCTAAGTTTGCAGATGAAATTCTTGCAGAAGTTTGGATATTTGGAGGAAAGGGATAATGTACAAGAATATCAGTGAAATTGTACAATTATTAAAGGTTAAGAAATGTTAGGTTGATAATAATATGATTATAAAACATAAGTGTTGCTGTTCAGTTTGGTGGAAGACATCAATGTGATAGTTCACTAAAGTTTCTTCAGTTGCAAGGTCAAATTGATTTTTGCTTTTTTGTGAATATCCATCAAGCATAAACAGAAGCATAAATCAGGATTGACGCTTTAAAAAAAAGTCATGAGTGCCTTGTGAGAACACCATTGTGACCATGTTTTGGATGAACACTGATGTTTTATGATGCTACAGCTGTATGTGTGGATTGTGCTTCATCATTAGACTTAAGCCTGCATTGTTGTCCCATCATGGATTCTATCTCCCATGGGTTCTCTTGAATATTGAATATCTGTTCAGCAATTTCAAAGGGCTACTCTATCCACCTCAATTTCTCCTGTTGCATCTCTATCTTATCCTTATTTAAGAGCAACCCTTGCTTGCACACAAAATGTCCTTTTTATGCATTCTGGCATACATTTTACTGAATATCACTTTTTAATGTTTTTCTCTTCTTCAAGTCCCAATAACATCTCTGGGGATGATAGAGTAGCAGGATTATGGACATTTAGCATATTTATTTCTCATTATATAACAATTAGAGGATTTAAAAATTAAGGCAATTAAATGAAAGCATAGAACAGCTACAAAGATAATTCAGCTTTTAGATCATTGCATTACAAATAAATAGTGCTGAAAGTGATTATGTTCTCAATGGGATAGAGATAAAATTGAAACATAATCCATATCTGTGCAACATTGAAAGAAATTGATGAAATAGTTAGAAATAGATGCAAGGTATAAATTGGCAGCAGTTCATGTTTCCCTATCAGTTCTTTCAGTGTTTAACCTTTCTATATGACCAATAACTCTCATCACATGGCTCCACTCATTCAATGCTGCCCCTCTTTTTTTCTTGACTCTAAAATTGTTTCAAAATGTTTTGCCTCTAATGTTTTGGAGAACTTCATGCATTTATTGTAGATTTCTAGTATTTTCATAATATTTTCTTTTTGCTTTAGAAAACATTGAGTATCTCTCCACCAGATGTGTTAGTTATTTTAAATTGGTCTGTCTTTGTCTTCACTTAGCACAAATGAATTTATCATTTTTTTGCTTGATGAAATTATTCATAACAGCTTTCTTAAATTATTTTTTCACCACTTTTATTCTGCGTCTTCCTGTTATAACCTTTTAGCTTACTTTGAAGTATTGTTCCAGGTTTACTTTATCTACACCCTTTATTATCAACATAAACCCTAACTCAAACAATCTCTGACTGCTCTCTTATTATCTAAGTTCCATACAATTCAATTTATTGAAAGTTTCAGTTTCATATACCACACCAAGTCCTGTTGATTTTAGGACATGTCTTCTCTTGCTAAGTTAATGTCCTGGCAAATCACTTATGAACATATTGATCTTATAAGTACAACATGCATTTTCAATTTTTTTTTAAAACAAGGAAATATTACGAACACATAACTGTGGATATAACTCAGTTGCTATCAGAAAAGAGAGAAAGAGAGACCCTGGAATATTCGACCTGGTGAGGAGCCAGTTTCAAAAGTTCAGGTTTAAAAGGGAAAATACACCATAATTTAGTTTTAAACTCCTGGGAGTATTTTTCAGACTGTGAACATTCTTGGAGGAAAAATCATTCTGTGCACAACACATGTTTTGTGATTTACCCTTTTTAAGAATACATAAGAGAAAGATGTTAAAAGCAAGTTCAAATTTGTGTGTGTTCATAGATGAAAATGTGCATGTGAGGTGTTTTGGTGTCCCTCTGGATTGAGGTTTTATGTGAACTAACCTGGGTTCAGGTGTTAGCGTTCTTTGAAAATCACAGTTGAGGAACCACCTGCTGGTGATCTTTGCATTGTAGACAAATGATGTTTCATCTTGAGAGCTGGAAGCCAGTCTAAAGAAAATAGAACAAAATAATTTTGTCTAATCTGCAAGACAAATCGTCACAAAATCAATTGTTTATCTATCAATGTTCTATCATCTATTCTTTACAAATCACCCATTTATTTTTCATTTTCAATTTTTTTTGGGCATTCTTGCCTCATTGCTGATTTGTATGTACATTATTATATCTTCTCAGGTTTAGTTATTAATAAACTAATTATTTTGTTAACACAATAAAGACAGGCCAGATTGTCTCCTTTCAAAAACATAAATTAAATTGACCTAAGTGGAAGGTATCCACAAAAGAGGAGATCCTTTGAAAGCTAATCTTGTTGCCACCAACCAAGAGGGTGAATGAACAAAGAAGAGGCTTTCTGGAACTGGATGTAAAGAAACTGGAACTTCAATGACCAGTATCCTAAACTTGATGATTACAACATGTAATAAAAGGGTGTGTTGCTCTGGTAATCTGGACACTTTTTGACTCTTCAGGAGAGAACAGGAGATCTATGATAATCGTGGTTTGATTTACTGCTATTGCACTTGAATGGAAAATTTACTGGTTGATAAAATGAAAATAGCTAGTGCAATTCAAATAATTCTGAAACCATAATAACCTGAGAAACCTCAGCCTGGCCTTGATTATAATATGAGATTGACCCTTGGTCCTGAATTTGTCTGACTTAAGATGC
Organism: Chiloscyllium plagiosum; assembly: GCF_004010195.1. Taxonomy (NCBI): domain Eukaryota; kingdom Metazoa; phylum Chordata; class Chondrichthyes; order Orectolobiformes; family Hemiscylliidae; genus Chiloscyllium; species Chiloscyllium plagiosum. Next base: position 27,958,246 of record NC_057713.1, read on the forward strand.
TCATCAACTTTTTTTTTGCGTACATCATGTAATCCTTGGGTTTATAGCCATTATCTTTGACTTGTACGATATGCTGCTTCTCAGAATTTAGCATCTTATTATTCCCAAGTTAATGCCTGATTAGTCACCTTGTTAAGTTAGTTAACGTCATTATTTAAGGGAAACAGGCACTGTCTTTTAATTGGAGGAGAACGTGAGGTCTGCAGATGCTGGAGATCAGAGATGGAAATGTGTTGCTGGAAAAGCGCAGCAGGTCAGGCAACATCTAGGGAACAGGAGAATCGACATTTCGGGCATTAGCCCTTCTTCTCCTGAAGAAGAGCTAATGCCCGAAACGTCGATTCTCCTGTTCCCTAGATGCTGCCTGACCTGCTGCGCTTTTCCAGCAACACATTTCCATCACTGTCTTTTTATTGCTAAGCACATATAAAGAGGGTGCCATTGTGACACTGGTGGTTGGAAGAGGGAGATAAAAAGAAAGAAGTCAATAATTTTCAATCTCACTGACTGGATTCTATTAACATCTGATCATTTTGCCCTAGCACTATACATCATTCCTTCCATCCAGGCCCTATTCTGGGGAATTTTCTCTCTTTGGTCCTCCAGTTCTCCAAATGTCACTGACTTTCAAAGCTTCTTACAAATTCAAGCTTTGACTAAACTCAGCCCTTTTTTTGGTCAGCCCCTACTTTGATGCAATTAGCCTCTGTCGCATGTTTTCTATTTTAAAGCTGCTATGGAAATGTGAGTTGTTGCTGTATAAGGTCTTCACTTGGCAAATGTTTTTCAAATGCAAATAATTTTGGTGTAGTCGTGCAAAAATAGCCAAAGGGGTTAATTTTATCCTCACTGAAAACATAATCAACACTTAACGCTTCCATTAAGACCTGAGGGGTTATGCTTTGACAGAGATCATGTGACTGAACATGTAATGAAATAGCTTTGTCTTTATATTAATTGTACTAAAAATAAAGTATGTTTGTTTGCATTGGATTATTTATTGAATGCTTCATCGCTGCCCATTCCAAAAGTATTTATCTTTAGCTGGTTTTGCACATGCTAGGGAATATACAGTCTTACAAAGCAATGGCATAACCTCTGCCTCTGAGCCAGAAGGTTTGGGTTAACATTGAATTTGACAGCAATGCAAAACCAAATAGGTTGGGTTGTCAACTTGTAAATCCTTCCAACATAAATCAAAAGCAGATTGTAAAAGCAGGAGGGATTCTTGGTCCACCATGTGATAAAAATAAATTGAAACCCTGACAATTAGTATCCTAAACTCTAGGATTACAACATGTACATAAAAGTGTGCGTTGCCACAGCAACCTAGACTCTTTTGACTCTTCAGGAGAGAACAAGAACTCTTTGATCATTGTAGTTTGATTCACTGCCATTGCACATGAATGGAGAGCTAGCTGCTTGATAAGGGAAAATAGTTAGTGCAATTCAAATAACAACGTTTCAGTTCAATTCCTGCATCTCAGCTGATTGACATGCAAGAAATTTTATAGTTTGTGGATTTGATGAAGTGAAGACACAAATTGGAGGAGATTCCTGTGGCATAGTAAGAATGTTTCTTGCTCTAGACTAGAAGGTCCAAGTTTAAATCTCAACAGCTCTGGAGGAGTGTAATGACATGTTTGAACAAGTTGATTTTCATTTAAAAGATAGTCAATGCTTCTGACATTTCTCTAGGACAGATCCTTTCTTAAGTTACATGTAATGTAATAGTTTTGGTGCCAATTAGGAGGAAGAAAAATGACACATGTTGGGATCGTAAGCAAAGGTAAAGCTTTGACAAATTATTGGTAAATCTTTTAAAATAGTCTGTTTCTCAACGTTCAGAACTATTTCAATGTCAACCCTGCTTCAGGGAACGCATTCTTCCTCCTCAGCCAGAAGGCTGGAGAATCAAATTCAGTTTCAGAGACATGAAAACACAATTCAAACTTGAATGGAGAGTTGTTATTTCACATCTCAAGAGCAGATAGGGCTTGAATCCTGGTCTCCGAGGTAGGGACACTACTACTGTACAATGAGTCCTAATCTAGATGAGTGCTTCTTTGTCATACAAGCAAAAGATCCCATTGCCTTATTTGAAGGAGGTAATAGACCTGGTCAATTGTTAGCCCTTAATTAAATAACCTGGTCATTTATCTCACTGTGCAGAAATAGGATATTGCTTTGCTTATATTCCAAAATGAGTATACCTCTGACTGTTAAGCAATTTAAAATATTTTTAGTATATGACAGGAGTGATATAAATGCTGTTTTACTATTTTTCTTCCAAGGTATGTAATCAGTCTTTGGCTGGCAGAATATGGAGATTGATGTTTCTTTGATATCACTATATAAAAATAAGTGGTTGGCTTTTAAGCATCAGTTTTGTGTTGTATAGCAGTGCTAGAGGAAGATTTCTTTTGTTATTTTGAGAAGAGTAAAGTCTGTAATTATTGAGAATGCACTGTTTTGCTATGTACAGCCTCAGTTATCTAATTTGTCAAATAAATTATCAGTTTATGACTTGATTGTCAATCTGATAGGATTTTTATTCATCTTCTGAAGTTGAAGTGACAATTTGGCAGCACGTCGTACATTTCAATGCTTTTGATTAAGTAGAGAAAGTTTTCTGTTCAAGCTTTGGATCATACAATGTTTACCTAGATGTTGGATTGCTAAATAAGCTCTCTGGTTAGTGGAGTTTAGTGCAAAACTGCATACCTCTTCAAGAATTCCTCTTGGGCAGTACTTCAGGGTCCATTCCTGTTCATCTGGTTCTGAGATGGCTAATAGGTCCAATGTGAGATCTACAGGTTTAGCCACAGTTGGAAGAGTGGAGAGGTATGTACTCTTTCCAATGAACATATTTGGTGCACTCCTAAGCAAACCTCCTCCATTTTGTTTGATCACAGGTCAGGAATCCCCATGAGTTTCCAGGGATTCTCCAGTGCTCAGTTACTTACTGTAGCTTGTCCAAATCTCTGATGTGTACTGTTACCCAGTAAAGCATGACCTTAGTCTTGGATTTGAGCTCTAAGTCCTCAATTATTCTATTTGTAAGAGGCAATTAGAGGAATGAAGAATTTTGACACCTATATCTGTCTTCATTGAATGAAGGTTCCCAGCATATAGGAAATGGTCCACACTTTCCTGGATCTCATCTTTGATTTTAATTAATGCGAGGGATGTTGTGCTATGAGAGTTGATTGAAAGAGGACCTTAGTTTTCTGGGTGTATGGGAAAGGATCACTTTTTCACATGCTTTTGGAGAAGGAATTGAGTTCAAAGTTTGTGAGAAGATTTGTAGCTCAGGTGATTGTTGTTGTAGTTCTGTTCGCCGAGCTGGGAATTTGTGTTGCAGACGTTTCGTCCCCTGTCTAGGTGACATCCTCAGTGCTTGGGAGCCTCCTGTGAAGTGCTTCTGTGCTCTTTCCTCTGGCATTTGTAGTGGTTTGAATCTGCCGCTTCCGGTTGTCAGTTCCAGCTGTCCGTTGCAGTGGCCGATATATTGGGTCCATGTCGATGTGCTTATTGATTGAATCTGCGGATGAGTGCCATGCCTCTAGGAATTCCCTGGCTGTTCTCTATTTGGCTTGTCCTATAATAGTAGTGTTGTCCCAGTCAAATTCATGTTGCTTGTCATCTGCGTGTGTGGCTACTAAGGATAGCTGGTCGTGTCGTTTTGTGGCTAATTGGTATTCATTGATGTGGATCATTAGTTGTCTTCCTGTTGTCCTATGTAATGTTTTGTACAGTGCTTGCATGGGATTTTGTACACTACATTGGTTTTACTCATGCTGGGTATCGGGTCCTTCGTTCTGGTGAGTTGTTGTCTAAGAGTGGCTGTTGGTTTGTGTGCTGTTATGAGTCCTAGTGGTCGCAGTAGTCTGGCTGTCAGTTCGGAAATGCTCTTGATGTATGGTAGTGTGGCTAGTCCTTTGGGTTGTGTTTTGTGCAGTCTTTGCATGGGATTTTGTACACTACATTGGTTTTACTACATGAAGACCAACTAGCCACGAAACAACATGACCTTAGTAGCCACACGCGCAGATGACAAGCAACATGAATTCGACTGGGACAACACTACTATTATAGGACAAGCCAAACAGAGAATAGCCAGGGAATTCCTAGAGGCATGGCATTCATCCACAGATTCAATCAATAAGCACATCGACCTGGACCCAATATACTGACCACTGCAGCAGACAGCTGGAACTGACAACCAGAAGCGGCAGATTCAAACCACTACAAATGCCGGAGGAAAGATCACAGAAGCACTTCACAGGAGGCTCCCAAGCACTTTGGATGTCACCTAGACAGGGGACGAAACGTCTGCAACACAAATTCCCAGCTCGGCGAACAGAACCACAACAAGGAATTGAGACTCTGAGTGCACGTGATCTGAGTGAAAATGATGCATCATTTGCTTACTGCCACTAAATGACAGAAGGGCTTTTGGAGTGATCTTCATTTTGGGTTGAGGTGACATAGGTTCATAGGTTGAATCTCCATTCAGTTCTCCAAGTTAAATCCATGTCTGGGGGATATTCGCTGTAGCACAGATGCAGTATTGCAATGAGGAAAACAGAGAACAAGTTTTGTGTGATGGTATATGAACATGTAAATATACAAATCAGGAACAGGAGTAGGCTATTCAGCGCCTCAAGCCGGCACTGCCATTCAATAAGACCATGGTTGTTCTGATTGCAAGCTCAAATCTGCATTCCTGCTGAACCCTGATAACCTTTCAACACCTTGCCCGACAAGAAACTAACCACCTCTGCTTCCACCACCTATAGAGGAAGACACTCATGTTCCTCTAAGAGAAAAAAGCTTAGCTCTGTTTTAAAAGAGTGGGTTCTGATTTTTAAACTGCAACTCTGGATCCCAAATTCTCCCTTAAGAGGTAATATCCTCACCACATGTACTCTGTTAAGGATCTGCAATCAAGTCACCTCCTAATTTTCTAAACTCCAGCAGATACAAACCTGCTGATGTTTCCACATCAGACAACCCGCCCCATGCCAGGTATTAGCCTAATAAACGTTCACCGAACCTCTTCCAAAGTATCCCATCTTTTGGGTGGCACGGTGGCTCAATTATTGTAATGCTACAGCAAGGGCATTGTGCACTCAGGTGCACACACTCAGCTCATGGACTGGATCTGGATGTACCTCCAGCATTTCACTCTGTCTTCCATCATTCTCTGACGCTGAACATACACAGATGCTCACAGCATCACAGCCTTGCCATGCCATATACTTTGTGTTTTGCTCCTTCAGCCACAGATTCCAGACACTTACGATTGGTGCTTTGCCCTACTGTTTGGCGTAGACACAAAGCCAGGAAACTTGTCATGATTGTCAGCAAGCCTCAGTAAAGTCATGAGGGATGGCATTCGCTCAGGAAGTCCCAGCACAGTACATCAACAACAGGTTCCAATACCAGTTAAGATGCTGCTCAGGACAGTCACAGTCACAGATGACCTCCTCACAAGGGGAAAGAAACCAAAAAAACTATCAATCTGCTTTACCTTTCTGCCCTTTTTTGTACTCTGCCATGGGATGTGAGTGTTGCTGGTGGGGCCAGCCTGTATTGCCTGCTCTGGATTACCCTTATGAAAGTGATGGAGAACTGCCTTCTTGAACTACTGCATTTGATGTGCTGTAAGTAAACCATGGTGCCCTTAGAGACGGAATTCCAGGCTTTTGGATTTTGTGGGCTGTTTTTCTCTTGGAATGAGTGAGAAGCAGATATTAAAAGAGATGAAAGTGGATAACAGATCTAATACAGTTGGTACACATGGGGAAGGGTAACAGATCTAATAATGTTGGTACACATGGGGAAATGGGTAACACATCAAATATTGTGGATGCACATACAGGAATGGGTAACAGATCTAATACTGTTGGTACACATGAGGAAATGAGTAACAGATCTAATACTGTTGGTACACATGGGGAAATAGGTAACAGATCTAATACTGTTGGTACACATGGGGAAATAGGTAACAGATCTAATACAGTTGGTACACATGGGGAAATAGGTAACAGATCTAATAATGTTGGTACACATGGGGAAATGGGTAACACATCAAATATTGTGGATGCACATACAGGAATGGGTAACAGATCTAATACTGTTGGTACACATGAGGAAATGAGTAACAGATCTAATACTGTTGGTACACATGGGGAAATAGGTAACAGATCTAATACTGTTGGTACACATGAGGAAATGAGTAACAGATCTGATACTGTTGGTACACATGGGGAAATAGGTAACAGATCTAATACCGTTGGTACATATTGGCAATAGGTCACAGATCTAATGCTGTTGGTACACATGGGGAAATAGGTAATAGATCTAATACTGTTGATACAAATGGGGAAATGGGTAACACATCTAACACTGTCGGTTCACGTGGGGGAATAGGTAACAGATCTAATATTGTTGGTACACATGGGGAAATGCGTAAAAGATCTAATACTGTTGGTACACTTGGGGAAATGGGTTACGATCTAATACTGTTGGTACATATGGGGAAATGGGTAACAGATCTAATACTGCTGGTGCACATGGGGGAATGGCTAACAGATCTAATACTGTTGGTGCACATGCGGAAATGTGTAACAGATCTAATACTGTTGGTACACATGGGGAAAAGAGTAACAGATCTAATACTGTTGGTACACATAGGGAAATGAGTAACAGATCGAATACTGTTGGGACACATGGGGAAATGGGTAACAGATCTATTACTATTGGTGCACATGGGGAAATGGTCAACAGATCTAATACTGTCGGTACACATTGGGAAGTAGCTGTGTAGAGGAAGTGTTGACAGTGTGCAGATTAAGTGATGTCAAAGATTGGGGTGGGTCTCAGTAAATGATGTTGCAGTCAATAATGAGCATGGGAGAGCATGTGTTTTGCTGTGACATGGGTGCAGATACAAACATAGAGTGTGTGTGAGGTAGCAGACAGAAAGTGGTGCACCTTACTCTGGTGGAGTGGAAACGAACATTGACCTTCTTCCTACATTGCTGGGCATTCCTCTTGCTGATGGCTGGATAGAAGAAAAATCACTGGACTCAAAATGTTAACTCTGCTTTCTCTCCATAGATGCTGCCAGACCTGCTGAGTTTCTTCAGAAATTTCTGTTTTGTTCCAGGCTGACAATAATGGTCATGGTTCAAAGTGCCCTTTAAAAGATGCCGTGGGCTCAAGTATGCCGGTGTGTTCTGGGATATCCACTGAGTGGTGGTTGTCCTGGGGACAGCATCGGTTAAGGTAAGTCAGAGGGTGGATGTGAGAGATGTCATAGGCGCACTGTGGGTAATTAATGAAGCAACTTCGGTCAAAAACAGTGAGAAAACTCATTGTGTCTCACAGTGAGAACCTCTCCATGCAACTCCCCCGGGTCAAAAAAGCAAAAATCCATTCCCCTGCTGTCTGGTTCCTATCTTTACTGAGAGCTGGGTGTCAGTGAGGTCCATGTCTTGCATTCCAACAGAGAATAGGCAGTAAATAGTAATCAGTTTCTGAGGGCTGTTAAATTTAAAAAGATACTCCACAAAGCTTCTTTATTAAGTGGCAAGAGTTTCCTTAAGCCTGAAATAAAATAGGATAGTTGCTATTATTTGCCATTTATCTTTGAATTTCCCACAGAGTGAATGTCAAGTATTTGGGACCAATCCACTGTCATATGATTGGTTGACTAATGATGAAACATTTGTATTAATATTGTAAATGGTGTATTTTAGCTGTTATACTGTTTTCTTGGGTTAGATCAACCACTTTTGCAGCAACAGCTGGAGCAGTAAGACCGAGGACCAGGGGGCTGCCGGGAGGTAAATTAATCCTTTAATAGCTTATCTCATGAATAGACGGAGTGCATGCTGAGCAGGAGCGGACACAAAATAGCTGAGTAAGTGAGATAATATATTTGGGCAGTTGCTTTACCCGAAACACTGCTTAGGTAATGTCTCCCACTCATCCTCCTCCTTGAACCAAAAAAAAAGATCCTGTGCACCAATTCAGGAAACGTCGAATCTCCTGTTCCCTGGATGCTGCCTGACCTGCTGTGCTGTTCCAGCAATAAAGTTTCAACTCTCCCACTCATCCTCCTTGAACCAAAAAAAAAGATCCTGTGCACCAATTCAGTAAGGTTATTGTCTTTTCAATAGTCTCTGGGAATTCAGAACAGTGGGAATGGATGTTAGAGCAGTTGCATGCTCCTCCTGTAGGATGTGGGAGGTAAGGGTCCCCACTGACTTCATCTGCGGCAAGTGCACCCAACTCCAGCTCCTCAGAAATCACATTAGAGAACCGAAGCTGGAGCTGGATGAACTTCAGATCATTCAGGAGGCAGATGAGGCAATAGAGAAGAATTACAGGGAGGTAGTCACACCTCAAGTACTGGAAAAGGGTAGATGGATTACAGTCAGGGGACAGAAAGGGAACAGGCAGTCGGTGCAGGGATCCCCTGTGGCCGTTCTCCTCAATAATAAGTATACTGTTTTGGATTCTGTTTTGGATAATGTCGGGGGGAGACAACCTCCTGGTCAAAGCCATAGTAGGCAGGTCTCTGGCACTGAGCCTGGCTCTGTGGCTCAGAAAGGAAGTGGGGGGAGAATAGAAAAGCACTAATGGTAGGAGACACAACAGTTCGAAGAACGGACAGGAGATTCTGTGGTCACGAGCAGGACTCCCAGAAGGTATGTTGCCTCCCAGGTGCCAGAGTCCGGGATGTCTCTGATCGAGTTGACAAGATTCTGAAGGGGAAGGGGAGCAGCCAGAAGTTGTGGTGTACATTGGCACCAATGACATAGCTAAGAAAATGGATGCGGATCTAAAATGTGATTTCAGGGAATTAGGTTGGAAGCTAAAAAGCAGGACAAGCAGAATAGTAATCTCAGGATTACTACTGGTGCCACGTACCAGTGAGGCAAGGAACAGAGAGCAAGTGCAGCTAAACACATGGCTACAGGGCTGGTGTAGGAGGGAGCACTTGTGGCAAGTGGATTATTGGGGTACCTTCTGGAGAAGGTGGGACTGTACCTGAATGATGAGTTGCACTTAAACTGGAGGGGCACCAAAGTACTGAGCAGGAGATATGCTAAAACACTTCAGCAGAGTTTAAACTAGCTTGGCAGGGGGATGAGAACCAGAACTACAGATCAGAAGGGAGGATAGTTGAATGGGTAGAAATAGAATGCAGAGAGTCTGCCAGGAAGAATGCACAGTTTATAGGGCCAAGGGATGGGTTAACGTGTGTCTGTTTCAATGTAAGGTGTGTCAGGAATAAGAGTGATGAACTTAGATCATGGATCAGTACTTGGAACTATGATGTTGTGGCCATAACGGAGACATGGATTTCACAGTGGCAGGAATGGCTGCTGGATGTTCCAGGGTTTAGATCTTTTAAAAAGAACAGAGAGGAAGGTAAAAGAAGAGAGGGAGAGTAGCATTGTTAATTAGAGAGTGCATCACAGCTGCAGAAAAGGAGGTTGTTCATGAGGGTTTGTCTACTGAGACAGTATGGGTGGAAGTCAATAACAGGAAAGGAGCAGTCACTTTATTGGGTATTTTCCATACACTCCCCAGTAGCAGCAGAGAGATGGAAGAATAGATTGGACAGCAGATCTTGTAAAGGTGCAAATGTAACAGAGTTGTTTTTATGGATGACTTCAACTTCCCCAATATTGATTGGAACCTCCTTAGTGCAGATGGTCTGGTTGGAGCTGATTTTGTCAGGTGTGTCCAGGAAGAATTCCTGATTCAATATGTAGATAGGCTGACTGGGGGAAGCCATATTGGATTTGGTGCTATGCAACGAACCAGGCCAGGTGTCAGATCTTTCAATAGGAGAGCATTTTGGTGACAGTGACCACAACTGCCTTACCTTTACCATAGCCACGGAGAGATAAAGGAACAGATAATATGGGAAGGTACCTTCCTCCAATCAACTTAAAATTATGACCCCATATGACAACTATTTCTTCCCTGGGGAAAAGTCTCTGGCTATCTACTCAATCTATGCTTCTCATTACCTTGCACACCTCTATCAAGCCACCTCTCTCCTTCCTTCTCTCCAGTGTGAAAAGTCCTAGCTTACTCACCTCTCTTCATAAGACACCCCATCCAATCCAGGCAGCGTCCTGGTAAATCTCCTCTGCACCTTCTCTAAAGCATCTACATTCTTGCTATCATGAAGCAACCAGAACTGGACACAATATTCCTAGTGTGATTGAACCGCACAGCTTTAGAGAATTACAGGGTTGCTAGGAAAGAATTCAAAAATGGACTGAAAAGAGCTAGGAGGATGCACAAAAAAGCTTTGGTGGGAAGGATGAGGAAAACCCAAAGGCATTCTACACTTACATGAAGAATAAGAGAATGATCAGAGAGAGGGTAGGGCCAATCTGGGATTTTGGAGGGAATTTATGTCTGGAGTCTGAAGAGGTAGCTGAGTTTTTTGCTTCAGTATTCACTAGAGAGAGGGATCTTTTTGATAATGAGAACATCGTGGACCAGATTAATAGGCTTGAAGAGATTGATAGTAAGAAAGTGGATATGCTGGAAACTCTGGGAAGCATCAAGATAGATAAGCCCCCAGGGCCAGACCAGATCTATCCAAGGTTACTACAGGAAGTGAGGAATGAGTGTACTGCATCTCTGGCGATGATCATTGAATTCTCACTCCCCATGGGAGTAGTACCAAATGATTGGAGGGAAGTGAATGTTATTCCTCTGTTCAAGAAAGGGAATAGGGAAATCCCTGGGAATTACAGACCAGTCAGAGTTACATCTGTGGTAAGCTAGGTACTGGAAATGATTCTGAGAGATAGGATTTATGACTCTTTGGAAAAACGTTCAGTTAAAAATAGTCAACATGGCTTTGTGAGGGGCAGGTCATACCTCACAAGCCTTATTAAGTTATTTGAGGATGTGACAAGACAAGTTGGCAATGTTCAAGCAGTGGATGTAGTGTATGTGGATTTCAGTAAAGCATTTGTTAAAGTTCCCCACGGCAGACTCATTCAGAAAGTTAGGAGGTATGGGATACAGGGAAATTTGGCTGTCTGGATGCAAAATTACCTGGCCGAAAGAAGACAGCAAGTGGTAGTGGATGAAAAGTATTCCGCCTGGAGGTTGGCGATCAGTGGCATCCCGCAGGGATTTCTTCTTGGGCCTCTGCTCTTTGTAGTTTTCACAAATGACTTGAATGAAGAAGTGGAAGGATGGATTAGTACATTTGCCAATGATACAAAGGTTGATGGTATTGTAGATAGTGTTGAGGGCTGTTGCAGGCTACAAAAAGACATTGACAAGATGCAGAGCTGGACTGAGGAGTGGCAGATGGAGTTCAACCTGGATAAATGTGAAGTGATTCATTTTGGAAGGTCAAATTTGAATACTGAATACAGGGTTAAAGACAAGATTTTTGGCAGTATGGAGGAACAGTGGGATCTTGGGTCCATGTACATAGAATCCTCGAAGTTGCTACTCGTATCGATAGGGTTGTTAAGAAGGTGTATGGTGTTTTGGTTTTCATGAACAGGCGGATTGAGCTTAAGAGCGGCAAGGTTTTGTTGCAGCTCTATAAAACTCTAGTTCGATCACACTGGGAATATTGCGTCCAGCTCTGGTTGCCTCATTATAGGAAGGATAAAGATGCTTTAGAGAGGGTGCAGAGGGGATTTACCAGGATGCTGCCTGTGTTGGAGGGCTTGTCTTATGAAGAGAGGTGAGTAAACTAAGGCTTTTCACACTGGAAAGAAGGATGAAGAAAGGTGACTTGATAGAAGTGTACAAGGTAATGAGAAGCATAGATCATGTAGATAGCCAGAGACTTTTCCCCAGGGAAGAAACAGCTGTCACATGGGGTCATAATTTTAAGTTGATTGGAGGAAGGTATAGGAGAGATGTCAGAGGTAGGTTCTTTATGCAGAGAGTGGTGGGTGCATGGAATGCACTGCCAATGGTGGTAGTAGAGTCAGAGACATGAGAGACATTTAAGTGACTGCTGGACAAGCACATGGATGGCAATAAATTGAGGAGCATATAGGTTAGGTTGATCTTACATTAAGATAAATGCACAGCACAACATCATGGGTTGAAGGGCCTGTACTGTGCTGCACTATTCTATGGTCTACGTTTTATGTTCTATTAATGAAAGTTACATAAGTAGATGAAGAAAATTTTACGTAATTTATGCCTGTGGTTCCATTCCATTTAATGTGTTTGTTTTGCTGCAATTTGCTTGAAGTTGTCTTAACTTGCGAAACAGATCACAGAAATGTAATTGCAAATTATCTTCAGTAAAGCTTCATAGAATCCCTACAATGTGGAAACAGACCCTTCGGCCCAACGCGTCCACACCGACCCTCTGAAGAGTATCCCACCCAAACCCCTATTCCCCTGCCCTATTACTCGGCATTTACCCCTGACTAACGCACCTAACCTGCACATCCCTGAACACTACGGGCAATTCAGCTTGGCTAATTCACCTAACCTGCACATCTTTGGATTGTAGAAGGAGACCAGAACACCCAGCAGACACAGCAAGAAGGTGCAAACTCCACACAGACAGTTACACAAAGTTGGAATTGAACCCAGGTCCCTGGCTCTGTAAGGTAGCAGTGCTAACCACTGAGTCACCGTGCCGCCACAAGCAGTTTGAAAAAACATGATAGAGTCAACCCACAAAGCTGACAGATCCTCAAGCATGGATTCACCTTCCCTTAGTGCTTTGGTGAATTGGATTTGTTTGCAAGCTTTAGATAAAACTCTTAACATTAATTTGTTTGGTTTGGGAGGCAGTACACATCTTTTATAAGTTTATAAATGCAACTTTTTTTAATCTTAGTTTACGAGGAAACTATTGTGCTCCATTGTCACGACTGAATGCTAAATAAATTTCTAAAAAGTATTTTTCAGTACTTTAAATTTTCACATGGATTGACATTCTGATTAAATATGCTTAATTTTCATGTTAAGTCTGTTTTCGACTGCATTTAACAAACTGCACCAATTTCCCACTCTTAGGTATATCAAGGAATGTTTCAAAAGCAAGACTTAAAAAACACCTGTTTTAAAACACGATGCAATTGCATTGATTCATGGCAGATTTTGATTTCAACATTTGAACAGAATTCAAAAGAAAACTACTCCTCAAAATTGCTTCAATTTACATCCAGAACAGCATTTATGTCTAAAATAGAAACTCAACCCTTTTGTTCCATGTACTGTTACAGGTTGGCAATATACCTTACTCTGTGCCTCTATATAGGTTAATAAGGCCCTTTGTTCTCAACGCCTATTACAGGCTGACAAGGCATTTTGTTCCATGACAGTAAGTGTTCAGTGAAAAATGTGAAGACAAAATGTCTCATCATGCTGGCTGGTTATAGACTCTTTAGAACAATCATAACAAGTAGCATCAGAACTGACAAAAACAGGAGTTGGGAAACCCATTAGGTTACATCCATCAGGAAAAAGGGAGTAGTGAGAAATGAAAGAGTAGTTCAGAAGGACATTAGATTAAAATTGTTTTTAAATCGATCTTTTGAAGTGAAACATCCTAAGAAAGGAAATTGATGATCGAAACACATATAAGTGTTCAACATGTATGTTTTAAATCTATAATATTATTTATTAAACTTAAAATCCATGAAAGGAGACTTTTATGAATTTCTACTGCTTTAATCACTTGAAGCACATATTTGAGAACTCAGATGTGTTCCTCCCACATTTTCTCATTCATTATTAATAATAAATCATGAGGAGCGCACACTTGAATTCCTGCTATGTGCTTTAGTCAATGAACTTCCACTCTGGGGAAACAGTTTTACAAAAGTACACCTATAGGGAAGCATGAGTAAAGGTTTATATCTCGAACAGTATTGTGTGTTAACATAAGGAATTCCTTGAATCAGAGCAAAATGCATGCAGTTAAATCAATTTAAAATGAGGCAGTTGCAGGCATAAAAGTGATATTTGTAAATTTTGCTCTTATTTCCTCAGATTTAAGACCATAAGGAATAGGAACAGAAGTAGGCCATTCAGTCCACAAAATCTGCCCCACCATTCAATGAGATCATGGTTGATCTCAAAATTTTCAACTCCACTTTCCTATCTTTTCACACTAGCTCTTGATTCACTTCCTGGTTAAAAAACTGTCTGCCTTAGCCTTGAATATAAATAACGACCCAACCTCAACATCCGCCTGCGATGAAAGATTTCATAGATTCACTACATTTTATGCAAAGAGATTTCTCCTCCTCTCTGTCTTAAGTGTGCTTTCTGTTATTTCCAGGGACACTTTTGCTCAAAATTTACAGGGACTTTTGTGCGTGGACAGGGACCTAACTCATTGAATGGGCCAGACTGTATCTCAGTGCTGCTCGTTTGCTCTCTTACTGCTCTCTAATTAGCATCTTCCTTGCTCTTGTAACCATTGTGTTTATGAGGTGAGGTCAGTTGAGTTTATGGTCAAAGACGTTAATATTGTGAATTTAGTAATTGACACCATTGAATGTTAAGGGGCAGTTGTTCGATTGTCTCTTATTGGAAATGGTCATTGCCTGACATTCATGTGGCTCAGATTTTACTGGCTTGAGCCAGGGCCAAAGGATGGCATGCTGGTCACTACACCTAAGAAAAATATGACAGATTCCGGAACAGCAGGATCAATAGCCCACCCAGAAGCAGTGGCAGGCTTCTCTGGCAATGAGGAGCCCCCCAGCTCAGGGAGAGGTCTCAGTCACAGCTCTCCACAGGTCCCCATAGGATGCAGTCTTCCTGACCCCATTTCCTGGGGCTGAGGAAAGCACTCTGCCCTCATGGCTCCTTATATCCCAGGACACGGTTATGGAGCTATCCCGAATGCTGGAGCAGGAATTGAGGGCTGCAGGACCAAGAAGCCATCCTCCCTTGGCGTCTATGAAGGTCAATAAGGAGCTGAGCTTCTGCATAATTGGTTCCATCCCGGGTGTGATGGGTAATTTGTCTCAGTCCTGGCTTCCACCAATGCCTCAGGGCAATGAGAAATGTGCTCTGTGTAAGGATCCATTCAGGTTCTTTTTGTTTCCTCATGACGAGCAGCAGAGTTCAGAAACCTGGCTGACTTCCCCCCAGTGTGTCAGTTGTACACACTGACAGAGTCGTATCACAACACAGAAGATTTGCTAACAGGAAGGAGTTCCATACCATTCATATTCAGGTGATCTGTGAGCACTGCTTCAAATTCTGTAGCACCCCCATGTACTTAGGCCGGCTGTAGCTCATCACAGCTAATGTGTGTGCTGTGCTGATTGAACAGAGAATAAGGTGAGAGAATGGGGTTGGATGTATGAGAGATTGTGAGCTGTTTGGGCTATGTAGTGTGCATAGTGTAACTTTTCAGTTGCGCTAGCAGTACATTGGTTGTGAGAGGCAAAGCTAGATTGTCAATTCTTCTCCTAGTAGACAACGGCCTTCCAAAGATGGCATGTTCACAGGATCACTGGCTTTAGATGGATATCTTCTGAGAGACAAATTACTGTGGGAACAGTGAAAAACAAGATAGGGCAGAATCAGTTGGGAGAGATACAATGAGCTTTGTAAGATTTGGCGAGAAAACCCACTAGGCCTCGTGGTGAAAAACTGTCCAAAAAACTCAGCACAACATAAACGTGGGATTCGGCCCTTTTTCTGGGTTCTTCTAATGTCCACTCAAAAGCAATAAAACGTTTAAGTCATTGTTAACCTCACCATCACTTTCATCTACTCTCACTTAAATCATTAAAAAGAAACTTGTAAGTTATACAATTATAAAATACCTCTCACAACTTCAGCTTGTATCCAGAGTTCTTCACAATATTAATGATCTATTTTTCGAAGTGTAGTTACTAGCAAAATGTAAAAATTGTGACAATCATTATGAGGACAGAAAACTCCTACAAACAGTGCTGTAATGACCAGATAATGTGTTTCTCCCTTATTAGTTGAGGGATAGATTTGGCTAGCTCACAGAATAAACGCCCACTCTCTGTTTAATTTTTACTTGCACCTGGGAAGACACATTGGAGCCTCATTTCAACACTCGTACAAAGGTCTGCATCTCCAACAAGACAGAACTCCTGCAAAACCTTACTAGTGTTTTAACTTAATTTTTTTGTGCTTAGGTGCTTACAGATTCTGACTCAGAGGCAAGAGCGTTAACAAAATTATAAAGTGGTTAAAATTAATATTAATTCTTTACAATTGATTGAATATTTGAAAGATGTATCAATATTCATAGCAGTGTTTTATTTAAAAACTTGAATAAATGAACCTGCAAAAGTTGTTAACTGTTAATATTAAATTATTCAATGGAGTAATGGACCTAAACACTTGTACTTCAACATGCTTCAGTCAATAAACCATATCTACAAAGTGAATAAAAATTGAATTTCAGGAACTTCAAACTCCTGCTATTGACCTCCAAACAGTATAAATACAGCAACCACATCCCTTTATTATTGATTATGTTTCCTCCAATATGGATTTTATCTCCTAGGGCCTAATATTCATATGAAATGGAAGAAGTCAACTATTCCCCTCCCTGTTTTAAAAGCATAGCTTCTCTGCTCCCATTGCAAAGTGTTCTGTTACGTAATAATCTTTCCTGGATCATATGGACACCCAAATCAAGAAGTTGCACTGCTTCATCTGTCATCTCCAGACTAGCTTTTCTTCATCATTGTTGGAGGTCTTATGTTTTTTGTCTGATACCCCAGCCAGACAAGTTGGCACTAATATCGAGCAATATTGATGAATATTTGCCTCACTGATGGTCAATGGACCAAAAGATCAATCATTTAGTGGTGACAGATGTTTCCCATTTGCTCCAGGAACCTTTGCAAGTCAGTGTGATCTGAAAGGTGCTTTTGATCAGCCTGGTATGCAATAAGAAACTTATCAATGCTGATAGCCTGCAGTGCTTTTGTTGATTTCAGTGCAGCAATGTGGTGTACTAGTAAATTGTGTGGATTTAGGTAAGTTAAATAAATTTAAATAAATAGAAAATGCAATATCTGCTGTGATTTTCTCAACAGGTTAGTCTGAAAGTGTTTAAATACTGCAATGGATTTCTGTAAATGCAGATTTAAAAAATAATTTTATTTCAAAGGTATTGCAGTACTATATTACATTGACACTGATTCAGATGCAATTTCACTGTACATTCCACATGGATACTGGAAGCTCATTTTGGGAAAATGCAGGCTTCCACCATGAAACATTAAATTAAATGTAATAGGTTGGATGTGATATTTCTTGATATGTACTCTCAGCACATGCTGGTGGTACCTCAGGAACTGATTTTTTCTAAAGCTTTCATGTCTTGGAGTTCCAAGCTTCAAAGACAATGAAGTGTTTTAACATATAATCAATGTTATAAAGCCAGGAAATGTGTCACCAATTTGCATACAGCAGAGGCCAGTAAACACCACCGTGACAAATGTCTAGTTAATACTCTTTGGTGGCATTGGATAAAAGATATAAATGGACGAGAACATCAAGTGAATATCCTTGCTCATTGACTCTAGCTATGGATTGTTAATACCTTACTGACAGAAGAGGCCTTGGTTTAAAGACTCATCCAAAAGGTGGCATTTCAAACCATGCAACTTTGCCTCAATACTGCATTGATTTGTTATTCTAGATGGTCTGCTATGAATCCATTACAAGTTTTCAGAGCACTACAACAGCCACAATTTTTCCAGATAACCATGGAACATAGAACATTACAGCACAGTACGGGGCCTTCAGCCTTTGATGTTACGCCAACCTGTGGAACCAATCTGAAGTCTATCCATCCTACACTATTCCATTTTCATCCATATGTTTATCCAATGACCATTTACATGTCCTTAAAGTTGGGGAATCTACTACTGTTTCAGGCATGCCCCTATTACTCCCTGAGTAAAGAAACTAGCTCTGGCATCTGTCCTATATCTATCACCCCCTCAATTTAAAGTTATGTCCTCTTGTGCTAGCCAACATCATCCAAGGATAAAGGCTGTCACTGTCCACCCTATCTAACCGGCAGATTATCTTATATATCTCAATTAAGTCACATCTCAACCTTCTTCTCTCGCAGAGAACAAATGAGGTACGAAGGTAAACTGGCCAAAAATATAAAGGAGGATAGTAAAAGCTTTTTTAGGTATGTGACAGGGAAAAAAATGGTTAAGACTAAAATTGGGCCATTGAAGACAGAAACAGGGGAATATATTACGGGGAACAAAGAAATGGCTGAAGAGTTGAATTGGTACTTCAGATCTGTGTTCACTGGGGAAGACACAAGCAATCTCCCAGAGGTAACCGTGGCTGAAGGACCTGAAGTGAAGGAATTTATATTTGCCAGGAATTGGTGTTGGAGAGACTGTTAGGTCTGAAGGCTGATAAGTCCCTGGGGCCTGATGGTCTGCATCCCAGGGTACTGAAAAAGGTGGCTCTAGAAATCATGGATACATTAGTGATTATTTTCCAGAGTTCGATAGATTCAGGATCAGTTCCTGCAGATTGGAGGGTGGCTAATGTTGTACCACTTTTTAAGAAAGGAGGGAGAGAGAAAGCAGGAAATTATAGATCAGTTAGTCTGACCTCAATAGTGGGAAAGATGCTGGAGTCAATTATAAAGGATGAAATTACAACACATCTGGATAACAGTAACAGGATAGGTCAGAGTCAGCATGGATTTATGAAGGGGAAATCATGCTTGTCTAATCTTCTGGAATTTTTTGAGGATGTAACTCTGAAGATGGACAAGGGAGATGCAGTGGATGTAGTGTACCTGGACTTTCAGAAAGCTTTTGATAAAGTCCCACATAGGATGTTAGTGAGCAAAATTAGGGCGCATGGTATTGGGGGCAAAGTACTGACTTGGATTGAAAATTGGTTGGCTGACAGGAAACAAAGAGTAGTGATAAACGGCTCCCTTTTGGAATGGCAGGCGGGTACCAGTGGGTTACCGCAAGGATCAGTGCTGGGACGGTAGCTTTTTACAATATATATTAATGATATAGAAGATGGTATTAATCGTAATATTAGCAAATTTGCTGATGATAGGGTGACAGGGTGAAATGTGAGAAGGATGTTAGGAGATTACAGGGTGACCTGGACAGGTTAGGTGAGTGGACAGATGCATGACAGATGCAGTTTAATGTGGATAAATGTATTGTTATCCACTTTGGTGGCAAGAACAGGAAGGCAGATTACTACCTAAATGGAGTCAAGTTAGGTAAAGGGGCAGTACAAAGAGATCTGGGTGTTCTTGTACACCAGTCAATGAAGGCAAGAATGCAGGTACAGCAGGTAGTGAAGAAAGCTAATAGCATGCTGGCCTTCATAACAAGAGGAATTGAGTATAGAAGAAAAGAGGTTCTTCTGCAGCTATACAGGGCCCTGGTCAAACCGCACCTGGAATATTGTGTGCAGTTCTAGTCTCCAAATTTGAGGAAAGACATTCTGGCTATTGAGGGAGTGCAGTGTAGGTTCACGAGGTCAATTCCTGGAATGGCGGGACTATCTTATGTTGAAAGATTGGAGCGACTGGGCTTGTATACCCTTGAGTTTAGAAGACTGAGAAGGGATCTGATTGAGACGTATAAGATTATTAAAGGATTGGACACTCTGGAGGCAGGAAACATGTTTCTCCTGATGGGTGAGTCCCAAACCAGAGGACACAGCTTAAAAATAAGAGGTAGGCCATTTAGGACAAAGATGAGGAGAAACTTTTTCACCCAGAGAATGGTGGATGTGTGGAATGCTCTGCCTCAGAAGGCAGTGGAGGCCCAGTCTCTGGATTCGTTTAAGAAAGAGTTGGATAGAGCTCTTAAGGATAGTGGAATCAAGGGTTATGGAGATAAGGCAGGATACTAATTGAGGATGATCAGCCATGATCATAATGAATGGTGGTGCAGGCTCGAAGGGCAGAATGGCCTACTCCTGCACCTATTGTCTATTGTCTATTGTCAAATGAAAACAGCCTCAAGTCCTTCTGCCTTTCCTCATAAGACCTTCCCTCCATACCAGGCAACATTCTAGTAAATATCCTCTGCACCCTCTCCAACGCTTACTCATCCTTCCGATAATGAGGTGACCAGAACTGTATGCAATATTCCAAGTGCGGCTGCACCTGAGTTTTGTCCAGCTGCAGGATGACGTCATGGCTTCAAAACTCAATCCCTCTACCAATAAAAGCTAACACACCTTATGCCTTCTTAACAACCCTATGAGCCTGGGTGGCAACTTTCAGGGATCTATGTACATGAGCACTGTGATCTCTCTGCTCATTCGCAATACCAAGAATCTTACAATTAGTCCAGTATACTTTATTCCTATTGCTCCTTCCAAAGTGAATCACCTCACACTTTTCCTCATTAAACTCCATTTGCCACCTCTCAGCCCAGCTCTGCAGCTTATCTATGTCCTTCTGTAATCTGCAATATCCTTCAGCACTATACACAACTCCATCGAACTTAGTGTCATCCGCAAATTTACTAACCCATCCTTCTGTGCCCTAAGTCATTTAAAAAAATGACAAAGAGCAGTGGCCCCAAAATAGATCCTTGGGGTACACCACTAGTAACTGAACTCCAGGATGTACATTTCCCATCAACCACCACTATCTGTCTTCTTTCAGCTAGCCAACTTCTGATCCAAATCACTAAATCACCCTCAATCCTATGCCTCTATATTTCTGCAATAGCCTACCATGGGGAACCTTATCAAATGCCTTATTGAAATCCACGTGCACCACATCAACTGCTTTGCCCTCATCCATCTGTTTGGTCACCATTTCAAAGAAGTTGTTGACAGGTAGGATCAAGGAAAACCATAAAGCTTTTTATAGGTTTATCAGGGATAAAAGAATGATTAGAGAAAGATTAGGGCCAGTCAAGGATAGTAATGAGAATTTGTGCATGGAGTCTGAGGAGATAGGGAAAGTGCTAAATGAATATTTTTTTGTCAGTATTCACAGTGGAAAAAGATAATGTTGTTGAGGAGAATACTGAGATACAGGCCCCTAGACCAGATGGGATTGAATTTCACATGGAGGAGGTGTTAGCAATTCTGGAAAGTGTGAAAATAGATAAGTCCCCAGGGCCAAATGGAATTTATCCTAGGATTCTCTGGAAAACCAGGAAGGAGATTGCAGAGCCTTTGGCTCTGATCTTTATCTTGTTATTGTCTACAGGAATAGTGCTAGAAGACTGGAGGATAGCAAATGTTGTCCCCTTGTTGAAGAAGGGGAGTAGCACTGGTAACTATAGACCAGTGAGCCTTACTTCGGTTGCGGTTAAAATATTGAAAAATGTTATAAGAGATTGGATTTATAATCACCTAGAGAGGAATAAAGGTTTGTGAGGCACAACCTACCCTTCACAAAACCATGTTGGCTATCCCTAACTGATTTATTCCTCTCTAGGTGATTATATATCCAATCTCTTATAACCTTTTTCAATATTTTAACCGCAACCGAAGTAAGGCTCACTGGTCTATAGTTACCAGTGCTACTCCCCTTCTTCAACAAGGGGACAACATTTGCTATCCTCCAGTCTTCTAGCAGTATTCCTGTAGACAATAACAACATAAAGATCAGAGCCAAAGGCTCTGCAACCTCCTTCCTGGTTTCCCAGAGAATCCTAGGATAAATTCCATTTGGCCCTGGGGACTTATCTATTTTCACACTTTCCAAAATTGCTAACACGTCCTCCATGTGAAACTCAATCCCATCTAGTCTAGGAGCCTGTATCTCAGTATTCTCCTCAACAACATTGTCTTTTTCCACTGTGAATACTGACAAAAAATATTCATTTAGCACTTCCCCTATCTCCTCGGAATCCATGCACAAATTCTCATTACTATCCTTGACTGGCCCTAATCTTTCTCTAATTATTCTTTTATCCCTGATAAACCTATAGAAAGCTTTATGGCTTTCCTTGATCCTACCTGTCAACAACTTCTCATATCCCCTCCTGGCTCTTCTTAGCTCTCTCTTTAGGTCTTTCCTGGCTAAGTTGTAATATTTGCCATCTCTGCCAGTATGTAAAATCAAGTAAGGCTTGTTTGAGTTAGTTCACTTAATGCAATTCTCCTTTGTCCTTGCTTTGGCTTGGGCCTATCTATTGATTACTGTAGAGGATAAATCACTCGAGAATATCTGCAGAAGAGGCATATTTCTTTGACAACAAGCAAGTTCATAGCACAATCGCAAACTGTGCAACTGCATTTTTACAAACATCTTATCGATCTGGCCCGGATACATCTGGTCCCACTGAAACCTCAAGCAGAACTTTAGTCACGGACTGTGTGTGATATAAGTTGAACTGGTGTAGTGAATGTAAGGTGAACACTAACTCTTTCAAAAGCTTATTTCAGATGCTATCGAATTTGCTCTTTTGTTGATCATGCTCCCTTTTAGGAATGATCATGCTGGGTGCACATTTATTACTTGAAGAAGGAAATTAATTGTACACAGTTTGCTCAAGTGCTCCCAGCAGGAATTGCATCTGTTGGGAGTGCACATGGGAATTGGATGTCCACAGTCAATGATTTTCCCTCCAGTCATTGACTATGGGTGTACAATTTCGTGACACGCAGGGTTTTGTGCCCTCCCTCATGGCAAATGTGGTGACAAGGGCGTGTTTAGTCTAAACACATCCCTGGGTGTTTATTAGCAGGTTCCCAGGGCATGGTCCCTTGTCAAAGGCATCTAGCACCTGATCAAGCATTGGGAAAGGTGCACTCATAGAGAGCCATCTCCGACTTTACTGTCGAACCTCCCTCCTCTCTGACCACTCTCCCGTGACCACCTTCAGGTGAAATCCTTCTTGCTGTCACTGTGCCTGTGTCTCTTCTTGAATTGGCTCTCATTAGCCTTTGCAATTCTCTTCCCCAGTGGAGGCTGGGTCATAAAATATATTCAAGGTTAAGTTGATCCACGGGCAAATTCAGGTCTATTAGGAGTGGGCAGAAAAGTAGAGTGAGCCACACATTGAGTTCTCCAATTTCACTTAACCTCTCTTCCCATCCTCCCAACTCGCTTCCCAGCCCCTCCCTCTCACATCTATTCCTCAGATCGACTCTTCCTTCCAGCTACCAACTGGATTCATTCTTCCCATCTACTAACCAGGTCTTACGCTCCATCTGTGTTCACCAATCCCTACTTCACCTCCCCGCTCCCCCCTCCACCCCCGCCCTTATCTGCAGCTCCCCTTACACCACACTCAGTCCTGAAGAAGGGCTACACTTGAAACGTTGACTTCTCCACCTCCTGACGCTGCCCGGCTTGATGTGTTTTTCCACTCTCCTGTTTGTCTACCTTGGATTCCAGCATCAGCAGTTTTTTTGTCTCTACAATCAGATCAGCCACAATCTTATTGAAAGATGGAGTTGGCTCCATGGTATGGATTTATTCTCACTCCTATATTCTGCTGTTATGCTTATTGATAACCTTTAGTCATTCTTTTACATTGTCCTGTCTGGTTCAGTTAACTTCATTCAGTTGAAAAAGGGAAATATTGTTTTTAATTCAAAAAAAGGCTAAAAGTCATAAAACATTTCAGAACAAATCTCTATTTTATTGAGGTTGACAGGCTGCAGGGTGAACAGTACTATAGGTGAAGAAACACAACATGAGAAATTTCTTTACATAGAATATAATCATAGTTATAATCAGAGAGTTAAGATTTGTTGTAAGATTTTTTTAAAAAGTTAGGATCTATGTGAGCAAACATGTTTGCAAAACAGAACTTTTGATAATACAGGTCTGCTATGTTACCAAGGTAACATGAGTTCAAAGGTAAGCAAGGTCAAATTTTATTCATTCCCGGATGAACAAAGTTGGATGCCGACAAACAGATCAATATGCATGTACTGCCTTGCAAGCTTAGAGACCAGTAGATGTTCAGAGACTTGAAGATATCCTCAGTAGAATTTTCCAAAGTATATTGGACTTAAGTTCAGACAGCCAGAGAGTTATCAATTTTGCAACATTTCTCTTCTTTCCTGAACTTCAATGTCTCCTGAAAACCCTTTCCATGTTTACATCACAGACTTGAGCTTTCTTTCTTCAGCTATGGTTGCAGATAGCCATAAAGAAGTTAGATATGCAAGTGATCGCAAAACAAAAATGTGAATTAAAGTTAGATGACCTAGACATAGAGGTCACTACAAGTCTTGAAATGTTAAAATTTCTTCATCCATAAAGACATTAAACTGAAATCCGACAAAGTGACTTTTATGTTGGATTGAGTAGATTGCCTCAATTGGTTCAAGGTCTGCATTGAATTTTCACCAAAACTGGTTATGCATTTTTCTGATCCTTCCATTGTTGTTTATCCTGTCTTATTTGAGTACAAATTTCCTTATTTTTTTTACATTGTCAATTCATTTACCAAGTTAGAGATACTGCAGAGTCTAGAGCAAACTGATTAGCTCAGATATTTAGTGTGTGTTTCAGAATTACATTAACACGGCAAATTCAATTCCCATTCCAGCTGTAAATTTTCTTTCTTCTTTGTTCTCTTTACTTTTTTCTCCCCCTTTTATGTCAGGTTATAAAAAAAAAGAAATAGATGTTTCCCAGGCCTGTATATAAAAACAAATGTCTTGATGTAAAGCAGTCAGGTTCAGGAAACCTGACCAATTGTGTTTCATCTCCCCAGAAATCAGCATTAGCGTCTCTAGTTTCTGGTTGGAATCCAATAACTCTTGATGATGAGAGAAATTGAGGGTTTGGTTATAGACAGGATAGATCGAGTGAATCCTTAGAAGAGTATAAAGGCAATAAGAGTATGCTTAAGAGGGAAATCAGGTGGGAAAAAAGGGGACATGAGATAGCTTTGGCAAATAGTGTAAAGGAGAATCCAAAGGGTTTTTACAAATACATTAACGGTAACTAGGGAGAGAATAGTGCCCCTCAAAGATCAGCAAGGCAGCCTTTGTGTGGAGCAGCAGGAGATGGGGAAGGTAATCAATGAGTATTTTCATCACTGTGGACAAGGACATGTAAGATACAGAATGTAAGGAAATAGATGGTGACATCTTGAAAAATGTTCATGTTACAGAGAAGGAAGTGTTGGATGTCTGAAAAACATAAAAGTGGATAAATCCCCAAGATGTGGTCCTAGAACTCTGTGGGAAGCTAGAGAAGTGATTGCTGGGCCCCTTGCTGAGATATTTGTATCATCAATAGTCACAGGTGAAGTACAGGAAGACTGGAGGTTGGCTAACGTGGTGCCACTGTTTAAGAAAGGTGGTAAGGACAAGCCAGGGAACTATAGACCAGTGAGCCTGACATCGGTGTTGGGAAAGTTGTTGGAGGGAATCCTGAGGGACAGGATTTACATGCATTTGGAAAGGCAAGGACTAATTAGGGATAGTCAACACGGCTTTGTGCAAGGGAAATCATGTCTCATGAACTTGGTTGAGTGTTTTGAAGAAGTAACAAAGAGGATTAATGAGGGCGGAGAGGTAAATGGCTATATGGACTTCAGTAAGGCGTTTGACAATGTTCCCCATGGGAGACTGGTTTGCAAGGTTAGATCTCATGTAGTACAGGGAGAACTAGCCATTTGGATACAGAACTGACTCAAAGGTAGAAGACAGAGGATGGTGGTGGAGGGTTGTTTTTCAGACTGGAGGCCTGTGACCAGTAGAGTGTCACAAGGATCGGTGCTGGTTCCACTGCTTTTCGTCATTTATATAAATGATTTGGATGGGAGCATAAGAGGGGTGACCTTATAGAGGTTTATAAAATCATGAGGGGTGTGGATAGGATAAATAGTCAAAGTCTTTTCCATGGGGTGGGGGAATCTGGAACTAGAGGGCACAGGTTTTGGGTGAGAGGGGAAAGATATAAAAGAGACTTAAGGGCAACTTTTTCATGCAGAAGGTGGTACGTGTATGGAGTGAGCTGCAAGAGGATGTAGTAGAGGCTAGTACAAGTGCAACACTTAAAAGGTATCTGAATGGGTGTATGAATAGGAAGGGTTTGGAGGGATATGGGCCGTGTGCTGGCAAGTACTAGAGTAGGTTGGGATAGCTGGTCGGCATGGACGAGTTGGACCAAATGGTCTTTTTCTAAGCTGTACATCGATATGACGGCACGGTGGCACAGTGGTTAGCACTGCTGCCTCACAGCGCCTGAGACCCGGGTTCAATTCCCGCCTCAGGCGACTAACTGTGTGGAATCTGCATGTTCTCCCCGTGTCTGCGTGGGTTTCCTCCGGGTACTCCGGTTTCCTCCCACAGTCCAAAGATGTGCAGGTCAGGTGAATTGGCCATGCTAAATTGCCCATAGTGTTAGGTAAGGGGTAAATGTAAGGGTATGGGTGGGTTGCGCTTCGGCGGGTCGGTGTGGACTTGTTGGGCCGAAGGGCCTGTTTCCACACTTTAATGTAATCTAATCTAATCATGACTCTACGACTCTAACTCATTTTGTGTCCAATTTTAGGCTTATTGTCACTTGGTAGCTCATGTACCTAGCAAACATTGTAACATTCCCCATAGATACCTTTTAAAGAACTCAAGATAATTCATCCTCTGAGTTTTTCAACCTGCTCGAACTGTACTCGCTGCCTGTTCAAAGTGAAAAATTCAGCACAAAACTACTCAATGGCACGCATTCATATTCTAGTGTTGTGATTTCTTTCATCTATGAAGTGGGAGAAAATAAACTTCTTGCATTGTGAAATTTCAACATTATGCTTGTTTCAACATCCGCTTTCCACAAAACTGGTACCATCAGTGGGCAGGTGAGGCCTAGCGCCAACTAATACCTCTTACCAGAGGAATTCCCAGTTAAACCAGTTGAATTGGTAATATTTGCCGCTTGATCCATTCAAGATTAGTTTAAGTGGTGATAGCCATTCTCAGTGTGCCATTTGAGACTGTAGGGGGAGGTGAGGGTTAAACTGCTAGTGTACATTTCTGGTCCCCATATTTCAGAAAGGATGTGGAAGCATTGGAAAAGGTGCAGAGGAGATTTACCAGGATGTTGCCTGGTCTGGAGGGAAGGTCTTATGAGGAAAGGCTGAGAGACTTGAACCTGTTCTCATTGGCAAGAAGGCTGAGAGGGGATTTGATAGAGACATACAAGATGATCAGAGGATTAGATAGGGTAGACAGTGAAAGTCTTTCTCCTAGGATGATTAGTTCAGCATGTACAAGGGGGCATAACTACAAATTGAGGGGTGATAGATTTAAGACAGATGTCAGAGGCAGGTTCTTTAGGCAGAGAGTAGTAAGGGCTTGGAATGCACTACTTGCTAATGTAGTCAACTCAACCACACTAGGGAGATTTAAACAGTTCTTAGATAAGCACATGGATGATTTTGGGATAGTGTAGGGGGACAAGCTGAGAATAGTTCACAGGTCGGCACAACATCGAGGGCTGAAGGGCCTGTTCTGCACTGTATTGTTCCATGTTCTCTGCTTCCATTGTGAAAGTCTTAAATGAGAACCTACAGCTGGATGTCAAGCCACTGATACTTTAAATTCATGATCCATTAGAAAGTGAAGAAACTTAATTCATTCAAAATTAATTCAGTCAATTATAGAATCATTTATGAACATCAGAATAAATGAAAAGAAATCAGTCCCTTTCTATTTCAAAATGGTGTGTGTGGGTGTATCTGAATGAATGCTCCTTTGGATTAAGTGCAATTTTAAAGCAGAATTGAGGTTTTATAATTCTTCATTTGTCCAGACAATAAACCCAGGCAATAAAAAAAGTCTGACTATGGCTGTACAAATTTTATTGCAAGGAACAGAAACACAACAAAATAGAAGTCCTTAAATTATAGACACAGCACCACAAATTTGCACCTAATTGATACAATTCATTTTGGCTTTGAATTTTAAATTTAGGTCTTCCCATTGATTGATTGATCAGCCTTTCAACCTCTTTCAGAACAGACCCTTTACACAGGTCCTGAATGTGAAGGAAGTGGTGGCAGGAACTATAAATGTAAATGGGGCTAAGTCTTATTAAAACTTTAAAAGTCGCAAGAATGGCCCATGTTAGGTAGAATGAAAGAGATTGAAGGAATTAGATAAAATATGAAATATCTATCATCGAAAATGAAAGCAATTTATGATTAAAAATAGTTTATAAATTACATTTGACAGCTCTCAGCTTCCTTAGCAAGGATAAGGCAAGGTGAGAGCTGTGCACTGGGGAGTGCCACCAACGCTCCCATCAATGAAGCTGTCCCTGAGCGTGGTTGAGGCCCAGATGGCAACAGCCAAGAACTTGACATGAATTTTAAAATAAAAGGATCTGGCTGTGGATTGAGCTCCTTCAGTGCTCAGGGATCTCGATCTCCTTTTCCCTCTCATGGCTATTGCATCTGTAAGGAAAGCCAGGAACATTTCAGGATTCTATGTGGAAGGTTTGAATATAATAAGGATTCCAAATGACTGTCAATAATACAGACTTTGCATGAATGCAGATGCCATCATTCAAACTGAATGGATGACATTACAATATTATAGAGTCATAGAGTCATAGATGTACAGTATAGAAACAGACCCTTTGATCCAACCCATCCATGCTGACCAGATATCCCAATCCAATCTTGTCTCACCTGCCAGCATCCGGCCCATATCCTTCCAAACCCTTCCTATTTATATACCCATCCAAATGCCTCTTAAATGTTGCAATTGTACCAACCTCCACCACTTCCTCTGGCAGCTCATTCCATACACGTACCACCCTCTGTGTGAAAAAGTTTCCCCGTAGGTCTCTTTTATATCTTTCCCCTCTCATCTTAAACCTATGCCCTCTAGTTCTGGACTCCCCGACTCCAGGGAAAAGACTTTGTCTATTTACCCCATCCATACCCCTCATAACTTTGTAAACCTCTATTAGGTCACCCCTCAGCCTCCGATGCTCCAGGGAAAACAGCCCCAGCCTGTTCGGCCTCTCCCTGTAGCTCAAATCGTCCAACCCTGGCAACATCCTTGTAAATCATCTCTGACCCCTTTCAAACCTCACAACCTCTTTCCGATAGGAAGGAGACCAGAATTGCATGCAATATTCCAACAGTGGCCTAACCAATGTCCTGTATAGCCGCAACATGACCTCCCAACTCCTGTACTCAATACTCTGACCAATAAAGGAAAGCATACTAAACGCCTTCTTCACTATCCAATCTACCTGCGATTCCACTTTCAAGGAGCTATGAACCCACACTCCAAGGGTTCAGCAACACTCCCTAGGACCTTACCATTAAGTGTATAAGTCCTGCTAAGATTTGCTTTCTCAAAATGCAGCACCTCGCATTTATCTGAATTAAACTCCATCTGCCACTTCTCAGCCCATTGGCCCATCTGGTCAAGATTCTGTCGTAATCTGAGGTAACCCTCTTCGCTGTTCACTACATCTCCAATTTTGGTGTCATCTGCAAACTTACTAACTGTACCTCTTACGCATCCAAATCATTTATGTAAATGTTGGGCAAGTTTATTATTCCAATCACACTCCCCTGCTGAAATGAGTCATCTTCATTTCTGAAGGTATGAATGAAAACTGGAAATGATTTTAATATATTGGGAAAAATGTGAAAATCAAGACCTTTCCATGTATCAAAATTGTCATATGCTCTATGCCTGCCTGTGCTGGAGCAGTATTCTTGTTCCAGTGAAAAACAATGGTATATAATTCTTCTATCAGAGATTGCAAGACCACTTGCTCAACCCTAATAGATCTATCATTTTCTTGTTACAAGCAGAAGAGAGGTTAATAAAACAGGATGCAGAACTTTCACTCACCAAGCTGCTGACCACCAAGGCCAGGTCAGCTCACTTTGGACCAGGAACCAGACCTTAAACTCAACGGACTGGATTTCTTATGGGGAGGTGGGGTGTGATTACGGGATGCTAAGCTGCGAACGCTTTAAATAGCAGCTTCTAAGCACAGTTGCTACAATTTCATAAACTGATCTGCACAGTGGTGTCTACTGGATTGGAACTGAAAAAACTCATTCACAGCTGAAATCCTTTGCGCGTCAATGACTATATTCAACATGTTGGAGTTATTCACCAGGCCCCATTTCCTCTCCAAGTTAGTGGTGTGCATTGGGAGTGGAGCACCAGCTGTGTGTGCTTCAGCTTTCTCTACAGTCCACTGCTTGAGGGCTTCCAGCACTTTTAATAACTCTTTCCAATTTCCATCAACCGCTGGGCTTCATGCTTGATTGATTCTGGGTTAAACTACAGGCTGGTGCATGAAAGCTAATTGACCACCTGCATTACGAGGCCAGGCTAAAGACATGGCATATGCAATAAAACATAGACAGCCAGATGGAGAAACTTTGCAAGCAGAGCCCCTTGGGGAAGCACTGGCCAGCTGAGTCAAAATGGAGATTGGTGACAGATGTTATGGTGCATACTTTCCGAATTATGTGAGTCTGAACTAGACCTTTCTTCAATGAGACAACTTGAAACTGGCTTTGAAAAACAACGATGTGTACATTTCAACACATGTAAAGCCCCCTTGAAATTGTTACTTATGTAATTTTTATAATTTTGTTATTGTAAAGCAGTTTTTTTATAAAGGGAGTTTAAAGTAACACAGATGCCTTGAAATAAATGGCAGTTGTGAAAAATAGCTGTAGCCTGTGAAGAAGGAAACTTAACAAAAAGGCAAGCCTGGAGGGACACGTTACCTGGAAAAGGCAAATCTATGGAGCAGTTGATATTTTAAAATAAGACATCATGTCAAGAGCATGGTACTTAAATCCCCACTCATGAATTGGAAGATATCAGCTATAGTGTATAAGATCAAATTGTTTCACCAACAGACATTTCCTGGATTAAGGAGAAAATGAACTTAAGAAAAACAGTCAGTATAAACTAACATTGCACTAGGCAATGAGGAGACTCACCAGATCAACACACATCAAGGATCAGGTCCTTAAGAGTGCTGGTATTGACCAAGATTGGATATTGCTGTCAGCTGGGTTCAGGGGCTCCTGCGAGGTATGGGAGCAAGGAATGAAGGAGGCTGCAAGGGATTGGTGAAGAAACTTAAAATTAGGAGCTCTGCCATTCATCATAATTTTCTACCGCAACATCATGCTCATCCACTTTCCCTTAACCCCTTTATTGTCCAGAAATTTATCAAATTCTTTTGAAAGTACTTTCAGTGATTTAGCATCTGCAGTCTTCTGTGTTGCAGAAATTTGCAGGTCCCCCATCCTCTGAATGAATGAATTTCACCTCACCTCATTCTGTATGCTAAGGCTGTTATCCCATGTTCTGCACCCATCTTCCTTGCTATCCAGTCCTGTCCATATTGTATATGCTTCAAAGAGGTCCCACTTCATTAACTGAAACACCGGTGAATGTAGATCCTGTCCACCCAATCTCTCCTCATAAACTAAATCTTCCATCCCTGAAATCAGTCTTTGCTGGAGTCCCTCTATGACAAGTATATCTTTTCTTTCAGGAAGGAGACCAAAACTCCACATGACATCCCAGGTGTGGTCTCACCAAGGTGCTATACCAGTGCAGAAAGACTTTCTTGCCCTTGAACTTCAGGGGTAATGAAAGCCAACATGCCACTTGCATTTCTAACTGTTTGCTGTAGCTGCATGCTTGCTTTCAGTAACCAGCATACAGATCCAACATTTTATGAAGCAGTCTGAAAGGAGGTGAAGAAGATTGAGCTTGTAAAGCTGTGAAGAAGAAGGAAACTGGGAAGCTGCATCATGGTGACAAAACAGGTTGCTCAGGATAGAGAACAGTTTAGGAGCAGGCATAAGCCATTTGTACCATCGAGTCTGCTGAAATAATGAATGCTGAAATAACCAGGAATCAAATAAACTAAGGAAGTAAACTTTTGAAAAAAGAATGTGGAATATCTTGCTTACAGCTACAATAGTTCAAACAATACTATGTGGGGGAACTGTAGTGGATGCTGTTTTAATTAGCACTGTCAACTGTTAATTTAAAATCCAGGGTTATGATTTGAGATGCGGGAAACATAGCAGTAACTGTCTGTTTAAAATCCTCTGACTTTGTCTCTGCAATTGAAAAGTGCATTGGTTGTGAGCTCACCAGCTTGTTGAAGGAGTGTTCAGGGTAATGGTATTTTTTTCTGAGCAGAAGTGTGTCAGTTATTTTATTTTTAACTTATTTCTATGATAGTGTGCCAATTTAAACACTAAGGTCTAGCATGCTGAAATATAAGCTTTCAATTGTTTTTATAAAGAGAGCATAGAGTTAAAAAAAATGCTGAAACTGTATAAAAGGGCTTGATGTATTTTTGATTTTCAAATTCTGTGCACCAGAAGGGTGGGAAAGCTTTCTAAAGTGTTTCTAAGAGGTTTGCTGGAATAGCTCCAAAACGTGAGGGATTGCAGAAATACTGGGGCTGTTCTTCGTACAGCCAAGAAACCTGGAAAAACTCGAGATGCATAAAATTAAAAAAGGTTTTGATGAAATAAATAGTAATTATCTTCAGAAGCTGAAGGATCAATAATCAAATACCCCAGATTTAACTTAAGTTCAAGGCAAATGAACCTCAGGGGACACAAGGGAAATCATCTATACTAATAGTGATTAGGTTCAACACCAGTCCAACGCCAGCTCCTCCAAATCAACAGTGATTAGGATCTGGAGTGTACTTCTTCCTTGATATTGAGGAGGATACAGATTCAAATTAATGTTCAAAAAGAAATTGGTTTACTACTGAAAATGAAAGGGAAAGCACGACCATTGAGGGGTTGATTGCTAGTTGGTGGCACCATCTGGCTTTCTCTTCAAGAAAGATGCTGCAGACTCATTGGCTTAATGGCTTCCTTCTATAATATATTATCCTGTTGGATAGGACTCAAAGTACATTGCAAGGTGCTTGGAAAAATTCTGGGGATGGAAGATAAGGGACTGAGGATTGGCAAGCTCAGAACAAGTATCTAAAAATGGCGATGAGTCACAAGAGGAGGAACACTAGGAGAAACAACAGTAACTGTAATCAAAGGAACACCCACACACAGCAAACATCGAATAAGTCCTTAATGTGAAAGGAAAATGTAAAGTGGACCTGGGTAAGAACCATATTCAGATGCTTTTTGCACAAATATTTCACATTGTCATTGTGGCTCACCTCGTTAATATTATCTTGCAAATTGAAGTATGTACACTAGTAGGATTGAATGTGCACAGACAGTGATAAGCATTCACTCAAAAGCAAAGTAAATATGAGAACAATGGCTAAAATGTTGCTTATCTGTACCTATGTGGAAAAATGGGAATCTATGCATTGTGGTTGAGCTGACTGCTTAAAATGGCTCATCTTTCAAGTTCATAGGAAATCAGAATGGGTTCCATAAGGTCATAAAGTATAGGAGTAGAATTAGGCCATTTGGCCCATCAGGTTTGCTCTGTTATTTGATCATGTCAGGTGTTTCTCAATCTCATTCCTTGCCTTCTCCCCTTAACCTTTGATCCATTTACTAATCAAGAACATATATATCTCTGTTTTAAATACATTCAGTGACATTGGCCTTTACAGCCTTCGCTGATTCCTCATTTTCTGACTGAAGAAATTCTCCTCATCTCATTTCTAAAAGGTCAAGCCTTCACTTTGAGGCTGTGCCCCTGCCCCAAAGGCAACTGAGTATCTATTTCCATTCACAGCTCTTTCCCTCTTCACCTGATACGCTGACAAAATAAAAATCTGCAAGTGTCCATGGACGTAGGTGAAAAATATAGTTCTGCATTGCAGACTACACTCTATCATGAAAAGAATCCACATTAATTAAAAACAGATTTTGTTTGTGTTTCTGGACACTTCTTGACAGGTGTTAACATAGATTCAACTTCTTAGCATGTTGATATTTGTTGATAGGATAATGCTTGTTGACATTTACTGGTAGGTCTTGGCAGGTTTGAAGAAGCCTGATAGTTGCACAGGATTTATGCACCTTTTATGTAAAATCTTCTTTCCAGTTAACAATCCCAAAAAGAACTCCTCCCAAAGGATCTCTGACCTGTACCCCACAACATCGACAAGGCTACCTTAGGTCTCTAGAGGGGTATTCAGGCTAAAAGAAAGAAATTTACTTCAAACAGTTCTCCTCTTACCTCGTGCAAGCTCACACTCTTGTTTCCAAACACAAGGGAGTCCAAAATACAATTTCAGTGAAGTTACCTAGTCAATAAAATGACAAAATGCCCTCAGGAATAATTTTATATGTGGATTATGAACCACCCACGATTTCACCCCATCCACAAAAATGAGAAATACCAGGTTCATATGTGAAACTTTTGATTCCCAACTGTTTCTGGATCATTCACTGTAATGGAGATGCTTTCTACCATGGTGAAAACCAGAGTTGAAATCCCTCGATGCAAGAGATATGATATAATTGAACATCGTGCTATTGAAGTGGTTATAATTAGATTAATGCACAAATTAACTTAAATAGTACAGCAGCTGTAAATGGGTAATTGCTCACTGTATCAGCCAAACTAGCTAAAAAGATAGAGCCAGGATGACAATGAAAAGAAAATGCAGTGAAACCAGCAAATCCAGTCCATAAATGATGAGTATAGTAGGTTGGTAAGAAATTTTCCATCCAATCTTCATTTATCATCATCTTTGAACAGTCAAAGATGTACTCTGATAAAGGAAGATATAGTTGCTGTACAAAGGCAAGCAAAACTAAAATTGGGTCACTTGCAAGTATGACAGAAGGTCAGAGATGTCAATCATTCATTGGGCACTTGATATCTTACAGAGCTTACTAGGTCTAGCCCAAATCGTCAGAGGTCAAGATCATAGATGTTGCAATTCTTAGATGAAACCAAAGTCAACGTAGAGTTACATGATGTTATTGAACTAACTGACTTGTTGTGCCACAGAGATCAGAAATACATCTCTGGATGATTAAGGTACAGTGCTGCCACTACCCCTCCATTCTATGACTAAATAATTATCAGTGGTAGAAAATTGACAACTGATAAATCCTCATAAGAAGAAGAACTTAATTTATATAACAAGAGATAGTTCATTGCATGATGGCAATAAGAACAAGTTAGATTGACATTTTAGACATAGTATTAAGACTGTCAGGACCCAGGGAAAACATTTGTAACCCCTTTGGGACCTCACACAAGACTGTCCGATTTCTTCTCCAAAACCTGTGTGACATCATCAGGCAGGGTGGAGCATAATGCAACTTCAACATTAGATATTACAGTGCCATTACCTTTCAGAAGAACAAGGTTCAGCGGAGAAAATTCGGATGTCATGTGGACAGATGGACAGGTTAACCAAAGTTCGGAAATGTCAGTGAATCAAAACAATCTTGAAAATGATCACAGTTCTAAGCGGAAGTTTACAATCACAAGCTTTCATTGAATAAATAGACATCTCAACATTTTTGAGATTCTTGGCTTCTCTAATTATAAATGATTTTTGTATTTGTTCACGGGATAGGAGCATTGCTGGCTAGATCAGTATTTATTGCCAATCCCAAATTGCCAGATGGCAGTTAGGAGTCAACCACAATGCTGTGGATTAAAGTTATTGATTAGCAGGTTTGTCCAATAAAGTTATCTGATAAAGTATTCTAAAGCCTTGTTGATCAACTCTTTTAACAAAGGAGCAGAACTAATATGATATGGAATTTGGGGTAAGAGTATCTTAGGGATAAAAACAAGGTAAATGGAATGAAGGTATAGATATGATTGAATGGTGAAGCAAATTCCCCGACGATTTACTCCAGTTTCTAGTTCCCTGGTACACTGGAGTTATTTTAAGAAAGTGCAAAAGCATACTCAGCAGATTCCCTCACAGACCGTGTTGTGCACAAACTGTGAGTGCGATGAATTTCCCTCTTTAATGCTTCCCCTTGAGCTTAAAAAATAGACCTGTCAAACTGCTAAGATATTAGTGTTAAATGAAACTTTTAGCAGTGATAGCAGTTGTCACCCGACCAAAGTACGCTAGCCTCAAAGGCACTGAGGTCAATTATCCAATACTGATCCAAAAGTGGGAAGTGCTAGTGATAGTCTTCTCAAGCTGAAACAAAGAATAAGTCAGGCAGCCACTGGTGTTTTTTCTTGATTGTGTGAGTATGATGGTCAGTGGCAGAAAAGCTGTAAGCATTACGCATCTCTCATTTCCTTGCAAATGTGCCTTCCCTTTCAATTCAGCATGTACTTTCATTCCACATTAGCTCTGGATAGGGAGGAGAAAGGAGTCGTGATTTAATTCCAATACTGAGCAAGTAATGGTGGTGTGGGACTTGGAGAGGAATTTTGATATGAAATTGTTGCCATAACATTGCTCCTACTTCCTCTCAGTGGTATGGTTACAGAAGAGACGGTATGATGGCTCAGCAGTTAGCGCTACTGCCTCACAGTGATCGGGACCTGAGTTCAATTCCATCCTCAAATGGCTGTCTATGTGGAGTTTGTACACTCTCCCCATGTCTGTGTGGGTTTCCACCAGGTGCTCAAGTTTCCTCCCATAGTCCAAAGATGGGCAAGTTGGGTGGATTGGCCATGCTAAATTAACCATGGTGTTCAGAGATGTGTAGGTTAGGTGTGTTAGCCGTGGGCAGTGCAGGGTTACAGGGATAGGATAGGGGGATGGTCTGGGTGGAATGCTATTCAGAGGGTTAGTGTGGACCCATTGAGCTGAATAGTCTGTTTCCATACTTTAGGCATTCGATTAAATAAATTCTATAAATGGAAAGTTGGTGATTTGTTGTAGTGCATCTCTAGATCATGCATTATGTCAGTGATGAAGAAGATAATGGAAGTTGCTGGAAAAAGCTCAGCAGATCTGGCAGCATTTGTGAAGAGAAATCAAAGTTAAAGTTTTGGGTCAAGTGACCCTTCCTCAGAATGCAGAATGGGCTATTAGAGGAATTTTATGCAATCATGAGAAGGTATCCCAATCTTGATCTTATGCGGCAGGAAGGATATAGCTGAAGTAATAGAAAATGGTTGGGGTGATAATATGTTCGGAAATATTTATCTATCTTTCATTTTTTCAATAGAAGCAGCTTGCTTGTTTCCTAAATTAAGCAAAACGGCTGTGTACTCTTTTTGACCAAAGTGCCAGCTACTATTACAGCCTGTTGTAAAGTTCCAGGCAAACATGCTGCCTTGTATGAGTATCTCCAATCAATCATTTCAAGGGATTTTCTATTTCAATGGGAAATAGAGCACTCAGACTGCTGCTTCTTGTAAGTCAGGTGGAGTTTCCTGATATTTTTCAATGTCTGTGTATGAGTGGCCCTTAGCGAAGGTTGTTGTATCGATCAATGAACAGGACGTATGATTAGTGGGAAAGCTAGCATTTGAAACTAATATTTTATACAATACAAACAGGAGCAGACTCTTCAGCCTACCAAGCCTGCAATGATTCCTCAATCTTATTAATACCCACTACTTATTGCCTGTATGCAGTATCTACCCATCCGTTCCACTCCTGCTCATGTACCTATCAAGATGCGCCTTAAACATTGCTAATATGCTGGCATCCACTTTGAACCTTCACTGGCAGTGTGTTCCAGGAATCCACCACCCTCTGTGTGAAAAAGTTTCCTCCACACTTCTCCCCTAAACTTTCCCCCACTCATCTTGAACCTGTGCCCTCATTTAGTTGCTCTTTCCACCTTGGGAAAAAGCTGCTGACTATCCATCCAATCTATGCCTCTCACAATTTTGTAGCCTTCTGTCAGGTCACTCCTCAACCTCCGCCTTTCCAGTAAAACTATCTGAGTTTATCCAACCTTGCCTCAGAACTAAATCCCTCCAGACAAGGCAACGTTCTGGTAAACCTTCTCTGCACCTTCTCCAAGCAAACGGGTCCTTCGAGTAGTATGGAGACCAGAACTGTAAGCAATATTCCAAATACGATCTACAACTTTAACATAACTTGCCAACTTTTATATTCAATGCCTCTGCTGATGAAGGCAAGTGTGCTGCATATCTTCTTGACCACCTTAACCATCGGTGTTGCCACGTTTGTGCATCTGTGGACCAGTACATCCAGATCCCTCTGTAAGTCAATACTTCTGAGGGTTCTGCCATTTGTTGTATAATTCACAGCTGAATTTCATCTTCCAAAATGATAAGTCACTGGTTTAATTTAGTTGTAATCACAATCAATATATTAATTGATTCATCTGATATTGTACAGGCTACTTCAATATAGCCAATGTAGGTCTTGACATTCTAGCATCATGTGATTTTATTTAGCTTTGTTTGACAAAGAAATGCACCATGGGATTGAGAACAATGTGAAAACAATAGTCTAATGCTTTAGATTTATAAATATAAGGTTAAGGGGTAGCTGTTTAATTTTGGAACCAAACTTTTAAAAGAGATGGTATACTCCCCACCTTATAACTACCATCCTTTGCTGTTTATTTGGAGCCTCTACACCATTTGTTTCCTTCAACTCTCCTCCATCTCTGTCAAGAATATTTTTCAAAATTCCGACCTCGAAACGTGAAATTTGCTTCTCTGTTCACAGACATTGAGTTTCTCCAGCATTCTCTGTATTTGTTTCAGATTTCCAGAAACTGCAGTCTTTAGCTTTAAGTTGGGGCTGAGATTGTTTCCAGTCCCAGGGAAAACAAAAATCATTCTTTGGGATTTTTGTGAGGACAATTTCTTTTAGTCAGCACGGACACAAGATCACTGTACAAATTAAGGTTTCTTGAAGCGAGAGTACTATCTTGCTTTTAAAATTCTTATCCTTGTTTTCAAATCTGTTCATGGCCTAGCCCGACACATGACTCTGTGGCCACTTGCAGCCCCTGACTCTCCAAAATAGTGACATTCCTTTATCCTGGGTTTCCTGATTGCTTTTAATAGCTCCACCGTTGAAGGTTGTCCCTCAGTTATCAAGGCCCAAAGTTGCAGAATTTCTTCCATATGCTTTTTCAGTTCTCTACCTCACTTTTTCTCCTTTGAAATGCTTGTTTACCCAAAATTTTCATCATCTAGCCTAACATCTCATTGGACAGCTGCTGTTATATATTGTTTCATAAGGTTTCAGTGAAATAACTTGGAAAGTTTTATGACATTAAAGATACTATACGATTAGACGCTGTTTTTGTTTTTGTTCTTGTTTATAGACAATAGACAATAGATGCAGGAGTAGGCCATTCTGCCCTTCAAGCCTGCACCACCATTCATTATGATCATGGCTGATCATCCTCAATCAGTGTCCTGTTCCTGCCTTATCCTCATAACCCTTGATTCCACTATCCTTAAGAGCTCTATCCAACACTTTCTTGAAAGTATCCAGAGACTTGGCCTCCACAGCATTCCACACACCCACCAGTCTCTGGGTGGAGAAGTTTCTCCTCAACTCTGTTCTAAGTGGCCTACCCCATAATTTTAAACTGTGTCCTCTGTTTCAGGACTCACCCATCAGCGGAAACATGCTTCCTGCCTCCAGAGTGTCAAATCCTTTAATAATCTTATACGCCTCAATCAGATCCCCTCTCAGCCTTCTAAACTCAAGCGTATACAAGCCCAGTCGCCCCAATCTTTCAGCGTAAGATAGTCCCGCCATTCCGGGAATTGACCTCGTGAACCTAAGCTGCACTCCCTCAATAGGCAGAATGTCTTTCCTCAAATTTGGAGACCAACACTGCACACAATATTCCAGGTGCGGTCTCACCAGGGCCCTGTACAGCAGCAGAAGGACCTCTTTGCTTCTATACTCAATTCCTCTTGTTTTGAAGGCCAGCATGCTATTAACTTTCTTCACTGCCTGCTGTACCTGCATGCTTGCTTTCATTGACTGATGTACAAGAACACCTTGATCTTGTTGTGCTGCCCCTTTACCTAACTTGACTTCATTTAGGTAGTAATCTGCCTTCCTGTTCTTGCCACCAAAATGGATAACCACACATTTATCCACATTATCCACATCTGCCATGCATCCGTCCACTCACCTAGCCTGTCCAGGTCACCCTGTATTCTCCTAACAACCTCCTCACATTTCACCCTGTCACCCAGCTTTGTGT
Source organism: Chiloscyllium plagiosum (assembly GCF_004010195.1). Lineage (NCBI taxonomy): Eukaryota > Metazoa > Chordata > Chondrichthyes > Orectolobiformes > Hemiscylliidae > Chiloscyllium > Chiloscyllium plagiosum. Next base: position 27,998,298 of record NC_057713.1, read on the forward strand.
CATCAGTAAATTTGCTAATATTACTTTTAATACCTTCATCTATATCAATAATGTACATTGTAAAAAGCTACGGTCCCAGCACTGATCCCTGCGGCACACCACTTGTCACTGCCTGCCATTCCAAAAGGGAGCCATTTAACACTATTCTTTGTTTCCTGTCAGCCAACCAGTTATCAATCCATGTCAGTATTTTGCCCCCAATACCATGTGCCCTAATTTTGCTCACTAACCTCCTATGTGGGACTTTATCAAAGGCTTTCTGAAAGTCCAGGTATACTACATCCACTGGATCTCCCTTGTCCATCTTCAGAGTTACATCCTCAAAAAATTCCAGAAGATTAGTCAAGCATGATTTCCCCTTCATAAATCTATGCTGACTCTGACCTATCCTGTTACTGTTATCCAGATGTGTCGTAATTTCGTCCTTTATAATTGACTCCAGCATTTTCCCACCACTGAGGTCAGACTAACTGGACTATAATTCTCTGTTTTCTCTCTCCCTCCTTTCTTAATAAGTGGGACAACATTAGCCAGCCTCCAATCCACAGGAACTGATCCTGAATCTATAGAACATTGGA
>NC_057713.1:27998934-28060225 GCF_004010195.1 Chiloscyllium plagiosum
AATATAAATTCCCTTCAGTTCAGGTCCTTCAGCCACTGTTACATCTGGGAGATTGCTCGTGTCTTCCCCAGTGAAGACAGATCTAAAGTACCAATTCCACTCTTCTGCCATTTCTTTGTTCCCCGTAATAAATTCACCCGTTTCTGTCTTCAAGGGCACAATTTTTGCCTTAACCATTTTTGTTTTCTTTTCACATACCTAAAAAAGCCTTTACTATCCTCCTTTATATTTTTGGCCAGTTTACCTTCGTACCTTATTTTTTCTTTGCGTATTTCCTTTTTAGTTATCCTCGGTTGTTCTTTAAAAGCTTCCCAGTCCTCTGATTTCCCACTCATCTTTGCTAAGTTATATTTTTTCCCTTTTGTCTTTATATGGTCCTTAACTTCCCTCATCAGCCACGGCCACCCCTGCCTCCTCTTAGGATCTTTCTTCCTTTTTGGAATGAACTGATCCTGCATCTTCTGCATTATACCCAGAAATACCTGCCATTGTTGTTCCACTGTCATCCCTGCTAAGGTATTGCACCATTGAACTTTGGCCAGCTCCTCCCTCATAGCTCCATAGTTCCCCTTATTCAACTGAAATATTGTCACTTCCGATTCTACCCTCTCCCTTTCAAATTGCAGATTAAAGCTTATTGCATTGTGGTCACTACCTCCTAATGGCTCCTTTACTTCGAGGTCCCTGATCAAATCCGGTTCGTTGCACAACACCAGATCCAGAAATGCTTTCTCCCTGGTAGGCTCCAGGACAAGCTGTTCTAAGAATCCATCTTGGAGGCACTCCATAAACTCCCTTTCTTGGGGTCCATACCATCCTGATTCTCCCAGTCTACCTGCATGTTGAAATCCCCCATAACAACTGTAGTAATATTTTTGCGACAGGCCAATTTCAGCTCCTGATTCAACTTACATACTACATCCAGGCTACTGTTTGGGGGCCTGTAAATAACTCCCATTCGGGTCTTTCTACCCTTAGAATTTCTCAGCTCTATCCATACTGACTCTACATCCCCTGATTCTAGGTCCCCGCGCGAAAGGGACTGAATATCATTCCTTACCAACAGGGCCACTTCACCCCCTCTGCCAGTCAGCCTGTCCTTACGGTAGCACGTATAGCCTTGAATATTCGTTTCCCAGGTTCTTTCCACTTGAAGCCACGTCTCAGTTATCCCCACAACATCGTAACTGCCAATTTCCAAATGAGCCTCAAGCTCATCCACCTTATTTCTAATGCTTTGTGCATTCATATATAATATTTTAAATTTGTTACTCCCTTCACCCTTCCTATTAATCCCTATTTCACTTGACCTTATGGCATGATCCTTTTTTGAGTTTTCTGCTCCATTGATTCCGTTGTCTTTCCTGACTTCTCTTGTTCTAACTTTCCCTTTAACTTCCTTCTTAAACTTCAAGTTTGTCCCCTCCCCCTCCCGCTATTTAGTTTAAACGCAGCTGTGTTGCAGTGGCAAACCTGCCTGCCAGAATGCTGGTTCCCCCACCTATTAAGGTGCAACCGTCCCTCTCGTATAATTTATCCTTACCGCTAAACATACCCCAGTGATCCAAGAATTTAAATCCTTGCTTCCTGCACCAGTTCTCCAGCCACACATTCAAGTCCATTATCTCTCTGTTCCTGTCCTCTCCAGCCCGAGGAACTGGAAGCAAACTGGAGATAACTGTCCTGCTTTTCAGCCTTCTTCCGAGTTCTCCGAAGTCCCACTGTAGAATGTCCCTCCTTTTCTTCTCGACATCATTTGTGCCGACATGCACCACCACGTCTGACTCTTCACCTTCCGCCCTTGAGGATTTCCTGCACTCTGTCTGCGATGTCCTTAATCCTGGCACCAGGAAGGCAACACACCATCCTCAAATCCCGCCTGTTGCTGCAGAAACCCCTTTCAGTCCTTCTCACTATGGAGTCCCTATTACCATGGCTCTGTGTGATGTCTGACTCCTCGGCCCTGCCTCCACACCAATTTCTGATTGGCAGACCTGACCACCTCTCGGACTGGCAGTGACATCTGCCTCTACGGTTTCCAAGAGATTCAACCTGTTCGTGAGAGGTACTTCCCCTGGGTCTCTAGAACATGCCTACTTAAATAACACTAACCCACCTTCCGAACAGCCTCTGCGCTCCGACTTCACTTCCGCCCAGCTCCCGTCTCTCTCTGCTGCAAAAAGCAATTTCCAGGTTTAAGAATTGAGGAAGTTTGGTTGTGTGTCATGGTTTTACATCTTGCATGCACAAATATCCTTGATTTATTTGAGTACGGGGCAGTTGAAGTCTTACTTCAACAATACAGGAGTTTAGTTAGACCATACCTGCAGTACTTTGTGCAATTTTGATTCCCTTACTTCATGAAAGATATTGTTGCCATCAGGGGAGTGTAATCAATGTTCACCAGACTTGTTTCCAGAATGATGGGAAAGTCTTATGAGGAGAGATTGGGGATTTGAGGTAAGTACTTAAATAACACTCACCCACCTTCCCAACAGCCTCTGCGCTCTGACTTCACTTCCGCCCAGCTCCTGCCGCTCTCTGCTGTTAGTATCTTCATGCGATTAGCATCTTTGGTTGGATATATCAGGACACTAATTTTCTACTAATGTTGGTGAATTGGTGTTTGTTTTATCTTTAATACCTTAGATCTATCCAGATATTACACAAGTTTTACATGTGCATACTCACAATAGTTTTATACACATACTTTAAATTATCTACTCCATGCTTGAAACTCCGGTTTCCTGTTCTTTCTACAGTTTGCTTACTTTTCCCTGAATCCATACCCAAGGCCTAATTGATCAAGCACAGTAAAGGCTGTCAAGTTATAGATAGAATACTTTTTACCCACTGGGATTTCAAAGACTCCACAGTTGCTGCCAAAAATATTGTCCCAGTTGAGCAGGTCAGTCTCAGAATTGCCAAAAGTATATACAGAAATCTAAGTAAGGCTTCAGTCAACATTCCATCCAAACTGTTTCAAACACAGGACAACTGGGATATTATAGCTGACTCCCTGCATCAAATGAATGAAGTGTATCTGAATTCTGACAATTCAAAAACAGGCCTTTACATTAGTCTAAACCATGTAATTACACCGATTGTGCAGTCAAGCACAAGCTGTCAGCTTAAGTTATAAGTCAACCCCATCACTGGAGGTAGTGGTCAAAATTGCTGAGATTTTTTCTCAATTCCCCAAGAAATGTAGCTACTGTGCTATTGATATTTGTAGAAAATCTGATTACAAACTGGTTTTAAAATTACCTTAAACAGCATCATATGAACTTTTCCTCCCCCTCTCGCTAATATATTTCAAGATAACATTTTGTCTTTTCATCATTCCCTTTTATTCTGCATTCTCTCTCTCTTTTGTCAGTTCATACAGATACTGTCCTCCTCTTTTTGACACTTCCATCAGTTCATCAAATAATTTTCAAAATGTATACTTCCCAATTACTCACAGGCTCCCACGTGGAAGATTATTGCTGACCGATTATCACCAGATCAGTAATGGTGGTGGCATACTGTCACGATGAAGGATCAGACTTCCAAGTACTTATGGTCATGTCGAGCCTTCAATCCCACCCTGTATTTTTTGTAAGAGGACTGCTACAGCAAAGTTACAATTGTGGATGCAAGTTTAGTGACTCTCTGCCACAGCTCTTTGTGAATCCATAGAATATTACACAGTATTTGTGAATCTTCAGAAAGACTAAAAGGGAAAAGACAACAAAAGGCTCACTACCCAAACCCCTTCTCAGAAGGAAACCACTCCTCTTTTATTAACTCAAGATAGCCATGTTAAATGGGCTCCTTTTAAGGTATAATTTCTTTTGGCTTGGGGGAAAGGGAAGAGATCCTTTTTAAATGAACCTTGTTGGATTAAACCAAGTGAGTACATGAATAAAAACTAAGAGCTCTCCTCACCGTTAGCAATTTGGAGTATCCCCAACTGAAACCATAACAAATTGGGAAACCCTGCCCAGGGACAAGTCATTAAAGTATTTACTGATGTTTAGTATAGTCTGCACAATGGGAAATAAGAAACCACAACTAATTTACCAAGGAATACAAGATATTTGTTCTACTGAATCAGGGACACTCTCTCACCTCAAGCTTCAATTCTCATTCTCTAAACCTCAATTTGATTGATGTTAATGACTGGGTTAGTGTTAACATTCCTGCCTCTAGGTCTGAAAGGAAGTATCTGGAGATCGTCATCAGAGAATTTCAGTCAGTGAAGACTACAGACCAGGAATTTCCAATGAATTTGCATCAAACAATTCACATCATTCCAGTTTAAAAGCAATTTCCAGGTTTAAGGATTGATTTGGTTGTGTGTCATGATTTTACATCTTGCATGCACAAATATCCTTGATTTATTTGAGTACGGGGCAGTTGAAGTCTTACTTCAACAATATAGGAGTTTGGTAAACCATACCTGCAGTACTTTGTGCAATTTTGATTCCCTTACCTCATGAAAGATATTGTTGCCATCAGGGGAGTGTAATCAATGTTCACCAGACTTGTTTCCAGAATGGTGGGAAAGTCTTATGAGGAGAGATTGGGCCTGTGTTCTCAAGAGTTTTGAAGAATGAGAAGTGTTTTAATTGAAACTTACACAGTATTTAAAGGGATAAGCTGTAACATAGAAAATAAGAGCAGAAGTAGGCCATTTAACCTTTTAAGCCTGCTCTGTCATTCAAAATGATCATGGCTGGTCATCTATCTCTATATCCTGTTCCTGCTTTCTCCTCATGACCTTTGATCCCTTTAGCTTTAAGAACTATATCCAAATTCTTCTTGAAAACATTCAATGTTTTTACCTCAACTTCTTTCTGTGGCAGAGAATTCCACAGGCTCACCACACGCTGGGTGAAGATATTTCTTCTACCTCAGTCCTAAATGAGCCACCCTGTATACTTTGACTGTGACCCCCCTGGTTCTGGATTCCCCTGTCAACAGGAACATATTCTTCCATTTTCCCTGTCTAGTCCTGTTAGTATTTTATAGGTTTCTATGATAGCTACCTCATTCTTCCAAACTCCAGTGAATGTAACCTCAGAAATCAGTCTGGTAATCCTTTATTACACTCCATCCATAGCCTCCTTTCTCAGATAAGAGACCCAAAACTGCATACAGTACTCCAAGTGTGGTCTCACCAAGGCCCTATATAATTGCACAAGGCATTCCTGCTACGTTAGCTGAATAATATTACTATGAAGGCAAACATATATTTGCCTCCTTCACCACCTGCTGCATCTGCATGCTTACTTTCAGTGACTAGTATTCAAGGACACTCAGGTCTCATTGCAACTTCCACTTCCTCAATCGATGACCATTCAGATAATGTTCTGCTTTCCTGTTTTTGTTACCAAACTTTATGACCCCATATTTGTCCACATTGCACTTCATTTGTTATACGTCTGTCCAAATCACACATAGCTTCTCTGCATCGCCCTCATAGTTTACCCTCCCACGCAGCTTTGTCTCATCTGCAAACTTGGAGATATCATTTAAAATAGTAATATATATGGTGAATAGTTGGGGTTCAAGTACAAGCGTTACTCCACTAGTCACTGCCTTCTACTCAGAAAAGTGCCCATTTATTTATGTTCTTTATTTTCTGTCTGCCAACTAGTTCTATCAATGTCAATAGTCTGCTTCCAATCCCATGTACTTTAGTATCTGCTATTAAATATTTTATAATGGGTTCTAGCATTTTCCCCTATTACTGATGTCAGGCGAACCAGTCTATAAGTCCCTCTTTTCTCTCTACTCCATTTTTTAAATAACGGGGTTACATTAACTACCCTTAAATACATAGAAACTGTTCCAGAGTATATAGAATCTCGAAAGATGATTGCCAATGCATCCACTATTTCAAGGGCCACTTCCTCAAGTACTCTGGGATGTAGATTATCAGATCAGTCTCTAATCCTATCAATTTCCCTAACACAATTTCCTTACCATAAGAGATTTCTTTAATTTACTCTCTCTCAATGGAGCCTGTGTTCCCCAATATCTTTGAGACATCATTTGTGAAGACAGAACCAAAATATGTACTTATTGGTGTGCCATCTCCCTGTTTTAATTGTAAGGGGACTATATTTGTCCTCATTAATCTTCACTGCACTAATTGCAGGTAAAATGTTTCCTCTGGCTGGGTAGTCTGGAATCAGAACACAATTTAATAATAGAGGATGCCAAATGGGTCTGAGATGAGGAGAAAGTGCTTCACTCATGATTGTGAACCTTTGAAATGCCCTACCATAGAGGGCTGTGGAAGTTCAGTCTTGAGCCTGTTTAAGGCAGAAATTGATAGATTTCTGATAACAAGTGGAATAGAGGGTTATGAATAGGGTGGCGAAAGGCATCGAAGTGTTCACTAATTTTATTGAATGGGAGGGCAGGCTGAATGGGCTGAATGACTCCTTTTCCTCCATTCTTATACTGATCATTGTCTAAAATCTTCACATCATGACTAATTAACAAGGATCTGTCCTCCAGACAGAGGACAGTGCATACGAATGTCATGGGATTGCATTGATTTAAAGCAGGTGTAACTTTAAGGCAGGATGTCAAATGCATTTCTGTTTGTTAATGTTAAGTTTGTCAAGCATTTATGATTATATATCCTCACAGGCACTTGCAATGACTGTGAATACATTTTAAGATTTCATAATGAATTATATTAAAGGCTGCAAAGCTTTCACTATTAATTTCATAAACAAGCTATGCCTAATATGTATAAATGGTGACTTCAAACTTCAGTGTTCATGCTTATAGCAAGAATATAAGATGTATGTTGCATCTTATTCTCAGACTTCAACTGTTTAAGCTGATTTTGCTTTTCACAACGATGTTCCTGTTGTCGGCAAGAACTTTCAACCTAAATCAACATCATCAAAATGAATATAACATTTGTGTTGCATTTTGGTGTAACAAGTGAACATCTGGGCAATGGTGTAATGGTCCATTTACTGCTTGAAGCCAGTCCTGTCATTTCAAAACTGACTCCTGAAATAATTATGTTTGTTCTCCCTTTTCCAAGATAAATAGCAGGCAGTCCAATCATTTCATCCTGGTTCTTTTCCAATTAAATTTGTGATGCACCAGTTATAAATTCTTTACTGCAGCCTGCAGCAACTTTCACACTGTTTGCTAATAGTCAGCCCGCAGGGTGCTGTGGAATTTTCCAGACAGCTTTGGGAGTATGGCCGTCAGAATGTGTAATACACAGACTGCATGAAACTCCAAAACTACTCAGCGGACTGGTCCCTCCCCCCGTTTCCTCTCCCTTCCGCAAACTAACAGTCTCTTCTCAAAACTCCAGCCCAGTGCTGAAAAATTGCCATGAGTTAGATAAGACGCTATTATCCACAATAATAAAAATAGGAAACGCCAAAAGTAATTTCCCAGACTGCCAGCATTTTGGTGAGGAATTTAACATTTCAAATTGTTGATCTTTTCTCGGAACCCAATGAGTTTTTCCATTATCTGCAGTATGTTGTCTCTGATCCTGACATCTTTTTTGCTTGGTTGAACCTAACGTGGGAGGAGAAAGTGAGGTCTGCAGACGCTGGAGATCAAAGCTGAAACTTTATTGCTGGAACAGCACAGCAGGTCAGGCAGCATCTAGGGAACAGAAGATTCGACGTTTCGGGCACATGCCCTTCTTCAGGAATGAGCAGAGAGTGTTCAACAGGAGAAGATAAAAGGTAGGGAGGAGGGACTTGGAGGAGGGGCGGGGGAAATGTGATAGGTGGAAAGAGGTCAAGGTGAAGGTGATAGGTCGGAGTAGGGTGGAGGCGGAGAGGTCAAGAAGAAGACTGCAGGTCAGGAAGGCGGTGCCGGGCTGGAGGGATTCGGCTGAGACAAGGTGGGGGGAGGGGGGATGAAGAAACTGGTGAGGTCCAAGTTCATCCCCTGTGGTTGGAGTGTTCCCAGTCGGAAGATAAGACGCTCCTCCTCCGTCCGTCGGGTTGTTGTGGTTTGGCGGTGGATGAGTCCAATGACCTGCATATCCTCGGTGGAGTGGGAGGGGGAGTTGAAATGCTGTGCTACAGGGTGATTGGGTTGGTTCGTCCGGGTGGCCCAGAGGTGCTCTCTGAATCGCTCCGCAAGTAGGCGGCCTGTCTCCCCAATATAGAGGAGGCCACAACGTGCCTTGTAAAAAAAAAACTTCCCTTTCCAATGTTATTTAGCTGAACATTCCAGTATGTCAATGTACATATTTATGTATAGCTACAGTGCACCAAACTCTGCAGTAACCACAATGTATATGAATCCTTTATCCTGAAAATTCAAGCATAAATTGAATGTAGTAGAGGAGGCAAATGCCTAGTGGTACTATCGCTGGACTGTTAATCCAGAGACCCAGATAAGGTTCCAGGAATCAGGGTACAAATCCTGTCATGGCAAATGGTGGAATTTGAGTTCAATGAACAAAAAAAATCTGGAATTTAAAGTCTAGCGATGACCACGAGTCAATTGTCAGAAAAACCCATCTGGTTCTCTAATGTCTTTTAGGGAAAGAAACTGCCATCCTTACCTGGTCTGGCCTACACCTGACTCCAGACCCATAGAAGTGTGGTTGACTCTTAACTGCCCTCTAGATAATTAGGAATGGGCAATAAATGCTGTGCCTATCCAGCAATGCCCTCATCCCATGTATGAATAAAGAAAAAAATGTACCAGAGTTATTGTGGTCAGTTATGAACAAAAGGCTTTTGATTGTTAATTGAGTCTGGAGATTTTAGAGTCAATCTGTAAAAATTGTCAATGTGTATGGGAAGAAGAGCCATTAAGTGCTCTGATGTTATGTCTTCTGGTTCACATAAATCAAAAATAACCACACTAAGTGTTAGAGGTTCACCAATGTATTTCTTTCTGCTCTGCATGTGGCTGGTAAACAGATGCATTGTTACAAGGCACATGACCATTGTTGAGCCAGTAAATGTGGCTCCCTGAGATATATGTTTACATATCATTTAATCTCCTAGCACTTTACAACTGATACACTGTGCAATGATAATGTAGTACTTGGGAAATGTCGTAAGTTTTTAGCCTTTAATTGAACATATTGATCGAGTAGCTATCCTGTTGGAGAGGGAAGGGGTGGAAGAATATGATCAGGAGACTTGAAGATGATATTAATATGAAATAAAGACAAGATTGTTCAAAGCAATGTCTTTTAAAAAAATACTGTTATTTCAAATTTTAACCTGAGCTGAATTTATTTACCTTTTTGACATAAAACTTAAGAAAAATTCTGAGGTGACGATGTTTGAAAAAGGAGACAATCATTAGTAGTAAATTAAAACAATGAGCTTAAACAATATAGTATGGTTGAAGATATTGACAGCTTTCTGTCAGTGGAGCAATGGTTTGCATCTTGGTGGCTAACTCTATAAAACATAGGTAAGTATGAATCACTTCTCACATCCTGTTTTGACAGCTTTCTTGCCACTTTTTTAATTTATTCACGGGATGTAGACTCACTAGGCCAGAACTGATTTCTCATCCCTACTTGTCCTTGACAGTGTGGTGCTGAGCTATCTTTTTGAACAATCGCAGTTCATGTAGTATAGTGACTGTTAGGGAGGGAGCTCCAGGATTTTGATTTGATGAAGAGAGTGGAATGAGTAGGTGCAAGATTTGTTGGCCTCTGCTTTTTCAGAACCCTCTTCTCACTCAGTTGATCTTTCCAATTCGGCTCAGCTCTTCCTAACAAGTGGCCTCCAGAGGCCATGACTATCCATGACAATCTCTCAATTGTCCATACCCTGTCAATGGTGTAAATGGAGAAAAGTTTGAGGGTGAGAGTGAATTATTGATGTTCTTCCACCTGAAATTACGTCCTTTCTTTCATTCACTTGTGGGACATAGGCAGATACAAGCTTGCAAAATAATCTTTCATATGAAGCACCATTCTAAGAAGAAGAATGTGAGAATATGTTATTTGACCTTCATAAATACATTAAACAATAAAAGTGTTGAGATCAAATTTTCTTGCTGATTAAAAGTGGGTGGAGAGCACAGGGTTTTTGAGTGCAAGTGGTTTCTGCCCATTTTCCATTATTAAATGATCCTTTCTTTTGAATGTTTCTCTCCTAGATGCCTGATAAATTCTCAGAGCACTGGGTTGCATCTGTTACAGGGTGGGCAATCGAGCCCTTGGGCATTAGTGTATCATGCTTCAACTTTGAGCCAGATACTCCAAGTTCAAGTCCAACTCCAGGACTGGTTGGCCACAGAACAGGGTTGATGACACGGTCTACCAGGTTGCTGAGCAACATGCTACTCTTTTGCCATGCCTCTGGCAGGCAGCAGGTCATTCCTGGCAATTCATGTTTGATGTGGATTGATGCCCCTTAAGATACGAGCATTTGTCTATTTAACAGAGAAAATAGGTCTAAAGTCCCGTGTCAGAGTATGGTTAACTACAGATAAACAGAGTGGTAATGCATGTAAATATACTGGGTATTACTGCACTCCATGCATGAAAACAGAGGAATGACTGTTTTCAGGATTATTTCATCAGAATAAGTTGGCACGGTGGCTCAGTGATTAGCACTGTTGCCTCACAGCACTAGGGACCTGGGTTCGATTCCAGCCTCAGGTGAGTGTCTGTGTGGAGTTGGCACATTCTCCTCATGTCTGCGTGGGCTTCCTCCGGATGCGCTGGTTTCTTCCCACAGTCCAAAGATGTATTAGGTGGATTGGCCATGCTAAATTGCCCACAGTGTCCAAGAATGTGCAGTTTAGGTGGATTAGGCATGGGAAATGCAGAGCTGTAGGGAGGGGTTGTGAGTCTGAGATGCTCTTTAGAGGGTCAGTGTGGGATGAATGGCCAGCTTCCACACTGTAGGGATTCTAGAATTGAGGAGGTTTTAAGTTGGGAGAGTTGGTGTGCTTTATTTACAGAGGAGAATTGCTTGAAATGGTTTCATTTTCTCTGCAAAGGAGTTTCTGCATGCAACTATCTGTACTTGCTTCTTATTATCTTTGACAGAGTCATATTTTCATACTCCCATACACATTGCTTTCCTGATTGTAGTGATTGATACCAGGTGGATTGCATTGACCATGAGATCAGTGATTGGGGTCGTTAACCCTGGAAAATCAGGGACGGGAGTGTGTGGCTGGAAAAGCACAGCAGGTCAGGCAGCATCCGAGGAGCATGAGAATTGACGTTTTGGGCATAAGCCCTTCATCAGGAATGGGACGGGCACAGGCTGAGACAATGGGTTGACCGGGGAAGTTGGGTTTGAAACGTCATCGTCTGCCGCGGTGATTGTGGAAGGAGTGACTGTGTGGCTAATGGCATCTGAGCGGTTTCAGAGGCCTGGAGAAGGTTCTGGAATGCTTGAGGAAACCTGTGTATTGGGGTAAGTATGGCAGAGAAAAACCGTTTGTTGAGTGCATGAATTCTTCTGAGGATGTAGAAACGCAGAAGTCCGTTGCAGGTCTGGCAGAGTGTGGCTCTGAGCTGGGGCAGGACCGACTGCAGGTAGAATAGATAGCAGCACATAGCTGCTAGTGTGGAGCGGAGGATCCAGAAAGAGAATCATTGCTGAAGGTTTCAGATTTGTAGTTTGTACTGGGTATCCTGTTCAGGTCCAAATTGTGTTGGGCTGAATGTAGTCTGGAGTCCATATGGGATTAGTCAGTTCCATAGGCAGGCACTGAGGAAGGAGATGTGGCTGTGGTAGCGAGTCTGCTTCAGGACATGGCTGAAGAGCTTCAGGGCAAAGGAGAGGACTTGGGGGGTACAGTGAGAGAGGGACTCATTAAGATCCTTGGGAGAGAGGAGGAGAACTTTTTCAGGGTAGCCACTCTTGGAAGAGGCTTCGCAGTAAGGTTAAAATCAACTAGGAGAAAGTGAGGACTGCAGATGCTGGAGATCAGAGCTATGCTGGAAAATCATAGCTGGTCAGGCAGCATCCGAGGAGCAGGAGAATTGATGTTTTGTACATAAGCCCTTCATCAGGAATTCTGAAGAATCAGGGAGCTCTAGCTGACCAATACAAACAGGGGAGTCAAATCACCTCAGAAAAAAAAACAGGAGATTAGAATTCCTCAGATCAGTGGACTGACTCTGAGCTGGCTGGTCATGGCCAGTGTACTGTTGACTAAGGAGATGTTTGCCTTTCTTTTTCATCTTTGTTTTTGTGTTTTTGTTCTATTCTTTTATTGAGCTGCGTTCAGTTGTAAAAGTAGCCACCACCACCACTGCTACTACTGCTCCTTCTGCAGCTTGGGTCTGCCTCCACTGCTGCTGCCTGGGCCCCCACAACACCTCAGGACTGTTGCTGCTGCTGCCTGGGCTCCCACAACACCTCAGGACTGTTGCTGCTGCTGCCTGGGCTCCCACATCACTTCAGGACTGTTGCTGCTGCTGCCTCAGCCCCTACAATACCTCAGGACTGCTGCTGCTGCTGCCTGGGCTCCCACATCACCTCAGGACTGTTGCTGCTGCTGCCTCGGCCCCTACAATACCTCAGGACTGTTGCTGCTGCTGCCTCGGCCCCTACAATACCTCAGGACTGTTGCTGCTGCTGCCTGGGCTCCCACATCACCTCAGGACTGCTGCTGCTGCTGTCTGGGCCCCTACAATACCTCAGGACTGTAGCTGCTGCTGCCTGGGCTCCTACATCACCTCAGGACTGTTGCTGCTGCTGTCTGGGCCCCTACAATACCTCAGGACTGTTGCTGCTGCTGCCTGGGCTCCTACATCACCTCAGGACTGTTGCTGCTGATGCCCGAGCCTGCAACAAAAGGAAAAAAAATATGAAGAGGGGATTCAGAAGCTCCTATACGGAAAAAAAACCCGAAAAAAATCTACATAACCGGGGGATTTCAAATCTCCTCAGGTTAGGGGACTAACTCTGAGCTGGCTGGCCATAGCCAGTGGACTGTGGGGAAAAGCTTAAAAAATAATAAATGGGGGATTCAGAATCTCCTATGGAAAAACAAAATATATAAGCAGGGGATTCGAATCTTCTCAGATCAGGGGATGACTTCGAGCTGGCTGGCCACAGCCAGTATGCTTTGCACATTAAGTAAGGGGTGACTTGGTGTCAGGATACTGGCCTCTGTGCAGTTAGTTCACTGACATTGATGTTGTACTTATTGAAAAGTGAATTGATGAATGGAGCAAAAACATTGAGGACTGTTAGCTGGCCATCTTCCATTATGTTGCTGAGACAGACATTTTAGATTTAGATGAGTTTTTTAGATGTTGCACAAGAATGTGCTTAATATTTTAAGCACCTTTGTTTTACATGGGTTTTACCCCAATGCTAAATGCCAATAACAGTGCGCAGATACAGGAAAGCTGTGTGTGAAGTTTTTCTTCAATCTTAGTGGAACATTTTTATTTCAAAGACTGATCAGAATAATACAGGTGCTGAAACACTTAGGTCCAAGGGATGACTCATCTCTGAGAAAATATCCAAGACAAACCTGAATTTATAACAAGGCGTGAAATGAGAAATGTCATTTAACCTATCACCCTCACTCTTCCATAGACTGTACATTTTATCTGACCGTGGGCTTGATTATACCCATTTATTCTTGTGATTATATTTCAGGGTATGAAAATCAAACTCCAAAATACATCCTGATTGTTCATACAGAATCTTGTACCTTTACTAGGCATATCCAAGTTACTTATCTATAACCATCTAATCATTTCAATTAAATCCAGCCAAAACTCATTTTCTAGTGTGAATTACTTTATACACACATAAACCATCTTCAACTAATGATTAGATTCAAAGTTGTAAGTCACCATAGTGTGTGGCATTTAATTATCTCTTAATTTCCTGATGAAGGGCTTTTGCCCAAAACACGACTCTCCTGCTCCTCGGATGCTGCCTGACGTGCTGTGCTCTTCCAGCCCCACACTCTCGACGCTAATCTCCAGCATCTGCAGTCCTCACTTTTGCCTGACTGCAGATCTGGTCCATTTAACAACTAATCATGCTGAAGAAGAATAAAATTTTATTTCTGCACTGAGGTATACAGGTCACATTTCTCCTCAGACTTCAGCCATCAAACTAATGCTAGGAGTTTTATGTGTTAAATTATAAACAGCACTTGATAAAAAATGCATAAAGATGTTATTGTTAGCTATAAATTCCTAATGTTTGTTTTTTAATATTTACGAGTGTAAGTGATTGTTAAAAGAAATTGTTTGTTTGGAAATATGTAAGTAGGTCAACTCCTGCAGTCAGCAGTCTGTAAGAGTTATTAATGCCATATCCAATAGGCCAGAACAATAGGGAGTCTTCAGTACAGTTGGACACCCTTGTTCTCATACCTCTTCTGGGATAACTTATAGAGTTCAGAGAACAAATATGAAAGGCATAAGAACACTCAGTTTAATATTATTACAAAGTTGTAGCATTGTAAACACTTTGAATCTCTTTTACTTCAGTTTCCTTCCCTTATTTCTGGAACCCAACTGCACTTGGGGTTACTTTTCCATTAGTATAAAAGGAAATTTAGTGTCTTTATAGTGTCATTACAAATATGCTAATTAAGAGCTGGAGTGGGCTATTTGGCCTCTCTAGCCTGTTCCATCATACGATAAGATCACAGCTGACCTAAATGTAGCCTCGACGCCACATTCCCATCTACTCCAGTTAACCTTTGACTCCGTAGTTAGTCAAGAGTCTATTCAACTTGTTTTCAAATTATTCAATGATCCCACCTCCATTGCTCTCTGGGGAAAACAGTTCCAAAGACTTGTGCCTCCCAGAGAAAAAGAGATCCCCTCTCACCTCCATCTTAAATGGGAGACCCATTATAAACTTTGTCTCATAGTCTTATATTCTTCAACAAGAGGAAATATCCTTTCAGCATCCATTCTGTCAATCTCCTTAAGTTATCTGTTTCAATAAAATCACCTCTTAGTTTTCTAAATTAAAATGGATAACTAGTCAATCCTGGCCAACGGTTATCATAAGATAACTACCATAACATTCCATCCTGGATAGCTGTACCTCTTCCACAATATTTACATAGTACAGAAGATATGTTTTCATCTACCCCTCATACAAAGTACAACTACTTTAAAATTCCATTCCATTTGCAATAAACAATTTAAATGCATAAATTCTAATTCTTTTCAACTCATTCATGGGAGGTGGGCAGTGCTGGCTTGGCCAGCATTTAGTTCTCATCCCTAAACCCTTGGGAAGGTGGTGGTGAACTGCCTTCTTGAACTGCTGTAGTCCATGTGTTGTAGACCCATATTGCCTTGAGGGAGTGAATTCCAGGGTTTGACCCAGTGACACTGAAGGAACGGAGATGGTGAGTGGCTTGGAAGGTAACATGAAAGAGGTGGTGTTCCCATGTATCTGCTGTACTTGTACTTCTAGATAGAGTTGATCATGAATTAGGAAGGTGCTATCTCAGCATCTTGGTGAATATCTGGAGTGCATCTTATAGATGGCACACAATGTGTTACTTTGGGAAAGAATGTTTGTGGATGTGGTGCCAAGTAGATTGGGTACTTTATCCTGGATGGTGTCAAGCTACTTGAGTGTTGTTGGACATATAATTATCCAGGCCAGTGAGGAATATTCCATCACACTCCTGAGTTGTGCCTTGTAGATGATGGATTGGCTTTGGGTGTCAGGAAATGTGTTAAACACTACAGGATTCCTAGCCTCTGATCTGCTCTTGTAGTTACAGTTCATATATGGCTAGTCCAGTTCAGTTTCTGGTAAGTTCACTATGTTGGTTGTGGGGATTTAGTTATGGTAATGCCATTGAATGTCAAGTGGTAATCATTAGATTCTATCTTGTTGAAGATAATCAGCACTTGTGTGGTGCAAATTTCACTTGACCCTTGTCAACCCAGGCCAGGACTTTTCTGAAGGAGAAATATATGACACTTGAGCAATTAACTCTTTTTTTCTATTCACAGATACAGCCAGATCTGCTGAACTTGTCCAACAACTCTGTTTTATTTCAAAGCTAGGATACTGCCCAGTTCCTATTGTATTTGGGGATGGATTGCTTTGGTATCTAGTCGAGTCATGAATAGTGCTGAACATTTGGCAAACATCCATGAATATACCCACTTATCTGGGAGGGAAGACTACTGATGAAGTAGCTGAACATGGTTGGACCTAACACACAACCCTGAGAAACCCCTACACTGATATCCTGGAGCTGAGATGACTGACTTGCAACAACTACAACCATCATTTTGTGCTGGATATGATCACAAGTAATAAAAAGAGCAAATGCTAATCATGAAAGAAGACTAGCGCAAAACATAAAAACAGGTATCAAAAGCTGCCAGAAGTATAAAGAAAGGAGGAGAGTAGCTAAAGTGAATGTTGGTCCCTCAAGGATGGACTGGGGTGCTGAATATAGAAATACCAGAGACACTATATCAATATTTTGCTTCAGTTTTCATGATGGAGGACACTGAGACCATGTCAATAATGACATGTAATGCAGAGATAATAGAAAAGTAGGAACTTGAAACAATCGCCTTCACTAGGCAAAAAGCACTGAGAAAGCTATTGGGATTAAAGGAATACATACCACAGACCCGTTTTGGCCTATATCCTATGGTCGTAAAGGAAGTGCCAGCAGAGATAATGGATGCAAATAAACCTAAATTCCCTGGAAAGGTTCTAGCGGATTGGAAAAAGTTAATTTAATACCCTTATTCAGAAAGGGAGGGAGGGAGGCAGAAAGTACGAAATTATAGACCAGTTCATTCAATATCTGTCATTGGGAAGTTGTTAGAATCCATTATTAAAGAATTATTAACAGGTCAATCCATTTAGAGTTAATATAGTTTAATGAAGGGGAAATTATTTTTGACTAATTTGCTAGCATTTTTCGATGACATAATGGAATAGCTAAGGCAATCATGCTGATTCGTATGTCTGGACTTACAGAAGGTATTTGATGAGGTGTTACATAAAAGGTTAATACACAAGATAAGATCTCAGGGGATTAAAGGTAATATGTTAACTAGGATAGAGGATTGGCTAACCAACTGAAAGCAGAGGGTTGGGATAAATGAGTGCTTTTCTGGTTCCCACCTGTAACTAGTGAAAAAGGTAAAAACAATGACTGCAGATGCTGGAAACCAGATTCTGGATTAGTGGTGCTGGAAGAGCTGGATTCCTGATGAAGGGCTTTTGACCGAAATGTTGATTTTACTGCTCCTCGGATGCTGCCTGAACTGCTGTGCTCTTCCAGCACTACTAATCCAGAACCTGTAACTAGTGGGCTATCACAGGGTTTGCTCCTCAGACCGCAACTATTTTGAATTCATATTTTTAATGACTTGGAGGCAATGTGCTACAACCACATTTTCAGAACGGCACTAAAATATTCAGAGAAGTAAGTGGCAATGAAGAATTAAGACAGATCTGAATAGGTTAGATGCATGGGCCAAAATATCACAGATGGAGTCGAACGTGGATCAGCATAAAGTTAGCCAATTTGATCAAGGAATAGAAAGGCAACTTATTATCTGCATGGAGAGAAACTTCAGAATGCTTTCATGCAGTGGGTTTTTGAGTTTCCTCATGCATAAGTAGCAGGAAACTAGTTTGCTGGTACAGTAGGTAATAAGGAGGGAAAATTGAATTTTGGCATTTATTAATAACTGACTACATTATTAGAAGACCCAAAGACACATACAGCAAACACCACTAACTTCATCAACAAGGACAGTATCATCAAGCTAGTAGACCTGTGCTTTACCACACACTTCACCTTCAACAAAAAAACCTACAGACAAATCAACGGATCACCCATGGGATCTCCGATATCAGGGTTCTTAGCAGAGGCAGTAATGCAGAGACTTGAATAAACAGCTGCCAAACATCCAACCCAAACTTTGGGTCCGCTATGTGGATGACATCTTTGTCATCAGTAAACAAAACAAATTCGAGGAAACCTTCAAGACCATCAATAATACCCTTACTGGCATAAAATTCACTAAAGAGGAGGAAAACAACAACAAACTGCTAGTCCTAGGTGTCACAGTAGAGCGAACAGCCAATGGGAGCTTCAAACCAATGTCTACAGGAGAACAACACATACAGACCAAATATTGAACTACAGAAGCAATCGCCCCAATATCCACAAACGAAGCTGCATCAGAACATTATTCCAACGAGCCAACACACACTGCAGCACAGAGGATCTAAACAGAGCAGAGGAAAAGCACTTATACAGAGTATTCAAAAAGAACGAGTACCCAATGAACACAGTCCGCCGATTTCTCAGCAACAAACCAAAACAAGCAGACAAAACACATCCAGACACCCTGGCCACTCTCCCCTATATAAAAGACATCTCGGAAATGACTGCCAGACTACTCAGAATCCTTGGCATCATGGTGGCCCACAAACCCACACTAAAACAGCATCTAATGAACTTGAAAGACCTGAAACAGACAATAAGCAAAATTAATGTCATTTACAAAATACCATGCAAGGACTCTAACAAACAATACTAGCCACCAAGATACATGAACACTAAGTAGCCACAAAAAGACATGACCCTCTCTCACTAGTATCCTTACATATGGATGAGGAAGGACACCACTTCGACTGGGACAACATATCCATCGTAGGACAATCCAAACAAAGACACACATGAGAATTCCTCGAAGCATGGCATTCCAACCAGAATGCCAAGTTAGATCCCATCTACCACCCCCTGAGAAAAAGAACAGGAAGTGACTTCACCACAGGAAAGGACATCACCACTGAAAATGACATTATCAACCCAAAGAAAGCCAAACATATGATTAGAAAGCAGGATTTATCAGCAGTACTTCGCCTGAGGCCCACTGAAGATGTTACCTAGTAGGGTGACGAAACATCTGGAAATGAACCTTCCAGCTCAGCGAGCAACCTACATCCAGAACCTCAATCTGAGCTACAAATCTTCTCAGAACTTGCTAATTTCTAAAGGAATGGAATATAAAAGTACGGAAGTGTTGCAATTGTACAAGGCATTAGTTAGACTGCATCTGGAGTAATGAGTACAATGTTGGTCCCCGTACTTGAGGAAGGATGTGATTGCATAGGAGGCAATTCAGAGAAGGTTCACTAGATTAATTCCAAAGGTGAAGGCCTGGTCTTATGAGGAGAGGTTGAGCACTTTAGGCCTTTACTCACTAGAGTTTAGAAGTATGAGAGGAAATCTAATTGAGATACACAAAATGCTCAAAGAGATTACCGAAGTAGACGCTGTGGGCATGCAGGGCAATCTAAAATGAGATGTCACCGTTTTAGGCTAAGTGGTGACAGATTTAAAACATTGATAAGGAGGAATTATTTATCCTAAAGAATCTGTGGAATTCGCTATCCCAGAGTGTGTTGGATTCTGTGGCACTGAATAAGTTAAGGAAGTGATAGGTGGATTTTTAATTAGTAATGAGTTAAAAGGTTCTGGGGAGTAGGCAAGAAATTAGAATTGAAGCAGAAATAAGATCAGCTATAATCAAATTGACTGGCAGAGCAGACCAGAGAGCTGAATCCCCTTCTTCCACTTTGCTTTTATGACTTCTTATGATTTCAACCAGTAGAGAATTTTCTCCCTGATTCCCATTGACTCATTTTGTTATGGTTTCTTGACGCTGCATTCAGTCAAATGCAGCCTAGATATTAAGTGCAGTAAGTCTGGAATGCAGCTCTTTTGTTGTTATTACTAAGCAAATGCTGTTTGATAGCACCATTGATGTCACCATCTGTCATTTTAGTGATGATCAAGAGTAGAGTGATGCAGCAGTAATTGGCTGGGTTCACTTTGGTCTGCTTTTTGTGTACAGGACACATCTGAACAATTTCCACATTATCGGGTGTATGCCAGTGTTGTAGATATATTGGAACAGCTTGGCTAGGGACGTACACATTTTCAATACCATTACCTTTAGCCATTTCTTGATACCACTTAGAATGGATCGAATTGGCTGATGACTGCCATCTGTGATGCTGAGAACCTCTGGATAAGGCCGAGATGGATCATCCATCAGCACTTCTGTCATAAAAATGCTTCAGTTTTATCTTTTGGACTGATGTGCTGGCCCCATCATTGAGAGTGGGGATATTTGTGAAGTTTCCTCCTCCAGTGTGTTGTTTAATTGCCTACCAGCATTCATTACTGGACTACAGAGTTTGGATTTGATCTGTTGATTTTAAAATTGTTTAGATCTGCCTCTTACTTGCTGTTTCCATTGTTTGGCATACAAGTAATGCTGTTTTGTAGCTTCATCAGATTGACACCTTGTTTATAGATGTGTCTTTTCCTGTTATGCCCTACTGCACGAGAGATGATGGTAAAGATAAAGTGAGGGATATACCGGACATGACATTGAAGATTGTATTGGAATACATTTCTGCCTTTGCTGATGGCCCACACTGCCTCATGAGTGCTCAGTCTTGAGTTTTCAGATCTCTTTGAAGTCTAACTCATTTAGCTGCAGCACAGCACAATGGAGAGTATTCTCAATGCGAAGGTGAGAATTCATCTCCAGAAGACTCTGCAGTGGTCACTCCTACTGACATTATTGTGGACAGAGGAATCCAAGGCAGACTGATGACGATGAGATCAAGTATGTGTTTCCCACTTATTAGTTCCTTCACCACTTGTCACAGATGCAGTGGTGATGTCATTTAGACTCTGGATAGTTAAAAATCTGGACCACTGTCACTTAATGATGTTGAAATCCACCAGCAAGTATGCATATTACACTCTTACAATGCTCACTTATGCCTTCAAGAGATGTTCAACATGGAAGAGTATTCCTTCATCAGCTGAGGGTGAGTTGGTGGTAGGTGGTGACCAGAGGACCTTTTGTTGCCAATGTTTGACTTTGTCCCTTGAGTCTTCCTGAGATAGGACAGTCCCAGGGATAGTGATGGTGCTGTCTGAGACATTACCTGTAATGTATGATTCTGTGAGGCTGTCAGGCTGTTGCTTGACTAGTCTATGACACAGCGTTCAGAGCTGTGGCACAAAATCCAAAAGTCAAATGTTGGGAAGGAGGACTTTGTAGAGTTGACAGGGTTGGGTTTGCTTTGTCTTTTCCAGGGCCTAGGCCAATGCCAGGCAGCCTGCTCACAACAAAAACAAGAATGTTTTCCTTTCAACTATACATGATACCTATGCTTCCAACATTGCAAAAGTCCAACTAGGTTAAATTCTTGCTTGCTACAGATATCTTTCTTTCTTATCAGAATTCATTAATCCACAATGGGATTGTGTTGTCACAGGTGTTTGATTCTTTGCTATGTGTCGAGCTTGGCAATGATACATCCTCCAGTTCTCAGGAGGTTGCTGGTTCGGATGTGTTTCCATGCATTTTATATTCTGCCAAATGTTTAATGGGGCAATTTCTTCCATGTGAACCTAGTCAGCCAGTAACTACCTTGCAATTATTTATTGTTGACAGAGACCCAATAATTAAGTGCCTTCTTTTCCTGAATCCATGCAGTATATGGTGAAATTAAAGACATGACTTTGTAAATTGTAATAATTAACCTCACCCCCTAATTGGGTTACAAAAGTGAATAAGGATTACTTATTTGGCTTTTAGTTTCCAGATTTACATTTTGGAAATTCTCAGTTAAAACACAATTTATCTAATCCCACACTTTGTGTTAGAATTCAGAATTTCAGATCCATGTTTGCATGGATAGAATAACCAAGAGTGAATCCTTCTTCACTAGGCTGATGAATGGGCTCCACTGAACAGCAACAGATGGATGTTAAATTTTAACATATTAACTGTGAACAATAACTAGCTGTAACACAGTCCAGGATTAATTAGTTAGCTAAGCAATAACTCAGTTACATTTTTTCCTACATTTCTTTAGGCTATGTTTGGTTTTTAACTGTATGCAGGAGTAATTTTTCAATTACTGATCAGGAGCTGGAAACCCTGCTGCTGTACTGGAATATTAGTATATTTCGCTTCCAGTATCTTGCTGTTACTTTAACAAAGTAGCAGTAAAATGGTATGATTTGCCAAATCTCTGACATTAATGAATGCAATCTGCACTGCCAAATCCAAAGGACATAAAGTTAAATCTAAACTCGATTACTATAAAGAAATCCATTTATTGTAATTCAACTGAATAAGATCAAACCCATCATATTGAAGAGATTCCTTTGCCTGAATATTCCTAGCTCTGTGCTGGTGGGCTTGGAGGTGAGGGCAGAAAAGAATTGGGCAGCTGCATTGAGATAACTCCCCAATGCATTCCTGATTCAGGTCAACTTTCCCAGGAATCTGGATTTGTTCCCCTTGAAAAGTCTCTTAATAGGAATCATTTTGCAAAGTAATGAGCATTTTTCTGATGATGGAAGATTGCCACAATGGAGGATTCATCTAATGGAGAAAGATATGCTCAATAAAGGTCAAAAGATCAGCAGTGAGCATTACTAATGTGAGGTTCTCCTTCGATTGTCTGATGACCAAAACTTTCTTTGCCCAACATTCCACCTTTGTGGCCAGCCACAGGGAATGCAGGATCTTCTCCTGGTGGCGCTGCTGGGACTCTGGAGCCGCACATTCTCTGATGGAGGGGTCGACCGTATTGGGAGACAATTGACTGACCGTTGGATTATCCCTGACCATTATTTCATCTCCCACCCAACCCCAATGCCCCATTCCTCAGTTAGAAAAAAACGCTATCTGAAGTGAATTAAATTCAACTAGTTCTGCGCAATTAGCTGAAGTCAGACAAATACTTGGCAGGAGCTATACAATTAGCTTCAGCAATTGTATGCCCAAACCAACCAACGTCCATGTTCCTAAGTTATACTGGTAGCAGATTGATATCAGTGGTTAAGGTCCCATGATAATCAGCAAACTCTGTTTGTTTCTAAACAAGTGAACTTGGTCAGTCTAATAGAGGAAATTTCTGAATGTCAATTATACCCATTGTAATTTAGAGGAGAGGAAATTGATAGGCAGAAAGAAAACTACCTTGGCTATTTACCTGCCATCACACTGTAAGTCATAGAAGCAGAAGTAGGTCCTTCATCCCATTGAAAGTGCTCTGTCATTCAACGAGATCATGGCCGATATGATAACTCCCATTTCCACTCCTCTGCCTTATTCCAATTACCTTTTCCCCTACTGATTAAATGTCTACCGCTCTGTCTGACATGCATTTAATGCCTCAGCCACTATAGCATTCAGCAGTATAAAATTTCACAGAGTCACTACCTCTGACATCAGAAATTCTTCATGATTACTGTCTTACCAGTAAGATGGCGGTAATCCAACATCTACAGTACAGAGAAAAGGTCCTGTGGTCCATTGAGCCTGAATCAAAGTCAACCACCTAACCAATTCCATTTTCCAGCATTTCACCCATAGCCTTGTATGGCTTGGCATCAAAAGTGCACATCTAGATACTTCTTAAATGTTGAGGGTTTCTGTTTCTGCTACCCATACAGGCAATATGTTCCAGATTCCCACACTCGCTGGGTGAAAACAGATCTCTTCACATCTTCTCTAACTGCCTGCCCCTTCTCTAAATCTATGCCCTCAGGTCATTGATCCTTATTTCAAGAAGCAAAGTTCCTTCCTGTCTATCTTGTGTATGACTGTCATTATTTTTATTATTTTGTTGGATGCAGGTGTTGTTGTCTGGCCAGCATTTATTGCCCGTTCCTAATTGCCCTTGTCATGGACAGATACATCTGCAGCATCAGATTGGTAAGGATAAGGTCACTGCCGACAAGCCTAGCAATTCTGTCCTTTACGACCAGACCAGCTCGATCAGTAATACTGCTGCCAAGCTACTTGTGAGGGCGAACAATGAAATCCCCCAGCCAGAGTGCATTTTGTGACCTTGTCATCCTCAGTGCTTCCACCAAGTGTTGTTCAACACAGCGGAGTACCGATTCATCAGCTAATGGAGGATGACACGTGGTTATCAGCAGGAAGTTTCATTACCCAGGTTTAACCTGATAATAAGAGATTTCATGGGGTCCACAGACAATGTTGAAGACTCCCAGGGCAACTCCCTCTCGACTGTATACTACTGTACCGCCACCTCTTGTGGGTCTGTCCTGCCAGTGGGACAGGATATATCCAAGGATGGTGATGGTGGTGTCTGTAAGGTATCATTCCATGAGTTTGACTGTTTCAAGCTGTTACTTGACTAGTTTGTAAAACAGTTCTCCCAATTTTGGCACTAGGATTGGTAGGCTGTTTCTGCCATTATTTTTTGCCAGTGCCTTGAATAATTGGAGGATTGTGTTCAATTCTAAATAAATAGACTATGCCTACAACCTGACATTTATTATTGCCAGGTTTGCGGCGACTGATAGAGAACCATTCATGCCCTGCCTTAGGGAAGTGACAAGTTTCATTGTTAAATTTAAATTGTGTTCCCAATGTGCAACTGGAAGCTTTATGTAACTTAACTGCCACTGGTGAGGATTTCCACTCCCAAAACAATAGGAAATGAAGGTGGGACCTTAAAAAAAGTGTTTTCATAGCACTTCCTGTGGGCCAATAATTACAAGAGTGCTCCTCTAAGATTACCAAGACGATCTTAGTATGCCCCACCCCATCTGTTGATTATAGCCTAATGGCAATGTTCCTCTGACTTCTCAAACACAAAGAGAATTCTGAAACAATTCCAACTAAAGGCCAGGACTGCCATCCAATTGGTGATGATTTTCTGCACTCCCACAGCTGCTGGTCCAATGAGGGCTGTCCTTAACAATGGCACCTCGAGAGCTGGCAAGTTCTGAGGCTGCATCATGAGACAACAACCACCTCATTACCAAGGTGCTCTCAAAGTCAAGACAACTTTTAACTTGAACAGTGTGGGTCAGGCAGCCAGACAATCGGACGTGGGAACTAGTCCTTGTTCCATTGGAGATGGCTATTGCCACCTGGGGGGAGCCAGTTATGGTCGACAAAATGTCCATAAAGCTCTTTCAGCCCAATCCTCCTGCTTCACCCCATCAAATGAGACGGGAGGCCATCCACCTCCCCCAGTATTCACCCTTACTCACTAACACTCACCCTGTATTCAAAGGATTCATAAAGTCTAGTGCAATGTTTGAGGAAGCAAGTGGTCAATCCAAGGAATAGACCCAACCCAAGGGAGATGGAAGAGGCAAAATTATTGATCTATTTGAATGCAAATTCAATAGATTTCTTTCAAAAGTAGCATTTTAAACACATTATGTGGGTAATTTGAGGCATAATAAATACATGAAACATGCTTGTGAGGCAAATAGTGGCTTCGAACCTATGATTTCAAAGGTTTGGGGCGGCACGGTGGCTCAGTGGTTAGTACTGGTGCCTTACAGTGCCAGGAACCCGGGTTTGATTCCTGCCTTGGGTGACTGTCTGTGTTGAATTTGCACATTCTCCCCATGTCTGCGTGGGTTTCCTCTGGGTGCTCTGGTTTCCTCCCATAATTTAACGATGTGCAGGTTAGGTGAATTGGCCATGCTAACGTGCCCATAGTGTTAGTTGCATTAGTCAGGGGTTAATGTAGGGTATGGGCGGGTTACTCTTCGCAGGGTCAATTTGGACTTGTTGGGTCAAAGAGTCTGTTTCCACACTGTAGGGAATCTAATCTTTCCATTGTCGTGGTCTTGCTTGAGTCATGTTTGTGTGTTATAAATTAATTTTATATATATTGACTGTTATGAATGCCATATGTCTGTGAAACTAACCACTGGTAGCTTGGTCAATAGAGTCTTTAGAGCATGGAGATGTTGAAGTACTTATAAGGTTACTAGCCTAGAAATCTAGATACTCAAGTAAATGGATGTGGACACAGGCTAAAATCCCTCGAAGGGAACTGGTGAAATTGCATTATAAAGTGGATGTTAATCTCAGTCTAGATTAGAGTGGTACTGGAAAAGCACAGCAGGTCAGGCAGCATCCGAGGAGCAGGAAAATCGACATTTCGGGCTTTTGCCCGAAACGTCGATTTTCCTGCTCCTCAGATGCTGCCAGACCTGCTGTGCTTTTCCAGCACCTCTCTAATCTAGACTCTGCTTTCCAGCATCTGAAATTCTCACTTTTGCCTGGATGTTAATCTCAGTCACAGCGACCATGACACTATCATTAATTGATGTGAAAACCCATCTGATTCACTAATATTCTTTAGGGAAGGAAATCTGCCACCCGTACCTGGTCTGGCCTACATGTGACTCCAGAGGAATAAATTGGCACTTTAATTGGCCTCTGAAAAGATTTAGAAAGCCTCTCAGTTCAGGGCAATAAGGGATGACTTTACCAGTAACACCCCATGGTAGAATGCAATTTATAGAACAAACTGGAGGAATTTTCTAGAGGCCTGATCAATATGGGTTGTCGTGGGATTTGTGGCAGGATCATGCGAGAAGTGCAGTGATTCCTGATGAAGGCCTTTTGCCCAAAACGTCGAATTTCCTGCTCCTCGGATGCTGCCTGAACTGCTGTGCTTTTCCAGCATCACTCTGATCTAGAATCTGGTTTCCAGCATCTGCAGTCCTTGTTTTTACTGAGAAGTGCAGTGAGACCATTTGTTGTGTTGGGATAAGCTTGCTGTTTGTTTTATGCCTTTGCCAAGTGGCGAAGCAGTGCTGAGTTCCCTACTAAGGAGGTTTATGGTTTGGGATGTGCCTCAATAGTATCACCTCATTAATATTCTGCTTCCTATTTTGCCAAAAATACTGAACAAGCTAAACATCAAGAATTCTCTTTACAGAAGTTAGGGAAGGTACTTGACAACTTCAGCTCACTGCTGATTCCAAAAGACTATCGTACTGGATGCTGGGCACTGAAGTCTCAGGGCAAGGTCCATGGATGCCAGCCACAGGCACACCATGTACAAGGATATTACCATCTGACATACCAGTCTCTTAAGAACCCTCATGGTACATTTCTGATCCACTTACAGACTGATTGATAACTCCTATGCTGCACCCTGGGCCGCATGAGTAACCGCCATCTATAATGCTTCTGCAAGGACACTATGCCTTAAGGGGCATATACTTTGTTCATGGATTACCACATGAGCCCTCTTCTCTGACCTGTTTGCTGGCTGTCATTGTGGTCACTCACTATGAACCTACCTTGATGCTCACAGCATCCCTGCCTTGCATTTTGCACTGTATCACCTCAGCTGGAGATACGCTTACAATGCTGCTGAATTGCTATGCTGTCTAGCGCAGACACAAAGGCAGAAAGCTTGCCATAATTGTCAGCAGGCCTCAGATAGATTTCACCCACAGTCTCAGCATAGTAAGGGTAGCTAGTCCAGGGGCTTAGACATAGTCAGTCAGTTACTTGGGCCATCAAAGTCAGGACGCTCTCCACATAAAGGCTGAGGAGCTGAATGCAGGCAGTCCACCACCTGCCTTGACTCTTTCTTCCATATTGTGGGCAATTTTCCTCCTGGAATGAGAGAGAGAGAGAGACAGGTATTAAGGGAGATGTAAGTGGTTGGCACTGATGTTACTATTGGTGCAGGTGGGGAGATGACCCGAGTGAGTGAGTACACAGAGCAGACTATTGTGTAGACTATTGTTCCTTTGAAGTTGAGAAGGTCATTGACCTCCTTCCTGCTTTGGCATGCATTTGTCCAGATGGCAAAGTCTGCACTGACCTGGGTGGCACCTTTGGAACAGGCTGGCATGGTCAGGTCTCATGGCCTCCTCTGCTGGTTATGAAGGAAGTTCCACCTGTGCACCATCCCATCCCTGTAGAGTGTACAGGGAGATGGGCAATACCCAGCAGCTAGACTGGTTAACCTTCTATGCATAAATGTAAGCCATGTAAAGAATAATGTTGACATGCAACTCCCTTGTGACAGAGTTCTTTACCCATCTTCCCTGTTCCCCTCATGCCCAGTCAGTATAAACAAGGCAATGAGGAGCACAGAGACTAAAATGGCGATCAGTCTCCACATATTGTGACTGGCGGGCAAGCTGATGCCTCCAGCGTTTTCTGCTCGTGTCTCTCCATTCAGCATGGATTGGCGCTCTCTTGCAGTGGTTTCCATCCATCCACTCAAGTCTTCCCTCAACCCTGACAGCCGTCCAGGTTACCAGGAGGACGAGATACGGGCTTTTCCCTCAGGACAAAGGGAAATCGTTTCCAATGATTTTATCATGACATAGTCCCCAGGTTGGAAGGGATGCATTGGGTCGTCATTAGGTGTGGGAATGGCCTCCTTTATCTGATCAAGGTTACGGATAATCATCTTACTGAGTGCTTTGACGTAATCCAAAAGATCTTCCAGTGTCAGGAGTAATGCCATATCCACAGGAAATTTAGGTGATCTTGCCCCCATGGGCATTGGTCTTCTCATCAGGACCTCAAATGGGGTAAGTCCTGTGGTTCTGTTGACCTGGTTTCTTATGGAATATAGGGCTAAGGGTAGAGCTTCTGGCCAAGGCAGGTCCGTGTCCTGTGTGATGTTTGTCATAGTGGTTTTAAGGGTACCATTCATCTGTTCCACCATGCCTGAGGATAGAGGCTGATAGAGAATATGATATTTCCATGCGATGCCGAGTGCTTTACTAACATTGTCTGTGACTGCTGTGGTAAAGTGAGTGCCTCCATCGCTGGAATTCCAAAACTAAGGATCACATCCTTCATGAGGCACTTGACCACTGTTCTAGCATTGTCTTTCCTTATGGGGAAGGCCTCCACCTATTTAGAAATATGTCGACAATCACCAACATGTACTTAAAATCTTGTTTACCTGGCATGTGAACAAAATCAATCTGTAAATGATTAAAGGGTCCGTATGGGATGGGCAGATGATCATACTTGGCTAAAGGTTTAGCATTATTACTTTGTAGACATGTTAGACATTTAGATACTCGAGCTTGTGCTGCTGCTGCAAAGCTTGGTGTGTACCAAGTTTGTCACACTACATGTATTATCCCTCCTTTTCCTGCATGGCTAACCCCCATGGGTGACCAGTGCAAGAACATGCAAGTAGGCTTCGGGACAAATGAACCTTCCATCAGGGTGCACCATTAACCCTAAAGAGGATTCCTTAGCTCCTATACGCATCCGGCTGTCTTTCTCGGCTTGTAGAGCGTGTTGGTGTGCGGCTCGTATTTCCTCCGCTAGATCTAAAACCTTTATTACTTCCTCTGTCTGTGGAGCTTGTAGAACCCAAACAGTGGGAGCTAAGGCTGCGGGTCCAGCAGCTTGGTCAGCGCAAGCATTTCCTTGGAGGGGAGCAGAATAGGAACACATGTAGTAAGATGGGGCTGGAATCAGATGTGAGGGAGGACATAGAGGCAGGCTTGGTAGTTGATTAGGTGAGATTGATATGATATAATGAGGCCATGAAGTGAAAAGCTCTCCAAAATAACTCAAGCAACTGGCAAAAAAAAATTAAGATTCAACCCATTTATTCCATAGATTCTAATGGTGCCATGCAGACAGGTTGAAGACCAAGGCTAGGTGCAGAAGATCAGAATAAGCAAAGACATTGTTTCAGCAATTGTTTCTATTATTTGTAGATAGCAATCTACATTAAACAGAAAGCCATAAAAAATGCTGAGGAAATTGTGCAAATGTGTGTCATTTTTAGTGAAGTATATGCCTTCGAAGCTCAGTTGGTTCTGTGCTGTTGCCAGCTGAGCTTCAGACCACATCCTAGAAGACTAAAAACTGAATTGTTTTGTAGAATGGACATTTTGACCAAGATTGATGATATACATGCTGAATGGATTGTCAAGTCAGTTCTTCAGACTGATCTTAGTTGTTGCTGCCACTTAATTTGTCCTTTAATGTTTTTAATCAATCTCAATTTTCCTGTTAATTCATGGTCAACTTCGGTTGATTCTGGGTTTTAGAATATAGAGGTTATCTGAGATAGTACTTAGTATTTGCTTTGTTTGACGCTTGCATATGACAAATTCTTCTCTTTAAATTAGAATCTTGCGGCCTCATTATTGGAGCAAGTAACCCGAAGTCTGCTTTTTTAGTATTTTTTAAATTCTCAGTTTTGATCAAGATTGCAACAGCGCCCAAATTAAATGGTTTTCAATAGTTTATCATTTGACCAATTTAAGGTCATTAGTAAAATGGCAAAGAATAATGTGGCATTAATAAAGGTCTCAAACAGATGATGATTATTAGCCTGGATGTTTGCATCATTGGTCTAGTGATATTACCACTTTTCCACTATCTCCTTTTCTATGATTTTAAGCACGGCCGAAAATGTGTTGCTGGAAAAGCACAGCAGGTCAGGCAGCATCCAAGGAGCAGGAGAATCAACATTTCGGGCATAAGCCTGATTTCCTGAAGAAGGGCTTATGCCCGAAACGTCGATTCTCCTGCTCCTTGGATGCTGCCTGACCTGCTGCGCTTTTCCAGCAACACATTTTCGGCTCTGATCTCCAGCATCAGCAGTCCTCACTTTCTCCTCTATGATTTTAAGCAGCCTAAATTTCCCCAGACTATAGGCTTCCAATTTCAGTTTCGTTAGAAACTGAGGGGGACAGTTTCCTTTCTCAATTTCCCTTTATGATTTCTCTTTTCAATCATGGTCTGTCTTAACAATAAAAGTTATTAAAACTATAGAATCCACCACAATTCTGAATCACAACCATAGTGACAAGTTTCTGGAGTGTTGCTTGAGCTGCACCATTGAAGCAGTTGGAGAATCCTGTCTCTTGTCTTGAAGAGAGCATCCAGAGGAAAGCCAGTCAAAGTCAAGTGTCAAGCCTCTGACATACTCTTGTAGTCACAACATTTATTGAACTGTTCAGATTCATTTTTGATCATCAGTAACACCCAGATGTTTGAGATTGGAGGGTTTGCCTGTGATAAAACCATTGGTTATCAAATGGAGATAGTTATGCTTTTCCTTATTAGAGTTGGGAGTTGTCTGATGCTTGTGCAATGCGAATATTAATGTCTAGTTATTCCTTCAAATCTAATCATCTAATATCAGTACTTACCTCATTATCTGATGAATACAAATGGAACTGAACTCTGTCATTATCAGGAAAAAACTCACTTCTGTAGCTGTGAAGAAGGGACGATTATTGGTGAGGCATCTGAAGATAATTAATGCTGAGATCCTGCCTGATAGCAATATCCTGAGACTGAATTATTTGGTCTCCATTGATTGAATCCACCTTGCTTTGAGCCAAGACTGATTAATGGTTGAAGTCAATCCTGTGCATACAGAGGCCATTCGGCTCACTGAATTTGCACCAACTCACCAAGGAGTGTTTCACCCTCCCCTAATATTTACCATGACTAATCCACCTAGCCTGCACATCCCCAGAATCTACGGGGCAGTTTAGCGTGGCCAATTCACCTAACCTGCACATCTTTGGATCGTGAGGCGAAACCAGAGCACCCAACAGAAATCCACGCAGTCACAGGGAGAAAGTTCAAACTCCAGACAGGCAGTCCCCCAATGCTGGAATCAAACCTTCATCCCTAGAGCAATGAGGCAGCTGTGCTAATCCTGTGCCACTGTTGAGTTTTGTCTTGCTTACTGACTGCTGTGTTCTGAGTGCTTATTTTCAGCAACTGTACACAAGGACACCCAGGTCTTATTTAACAGGTCTTCTTTATTCAAACAATATTCTGCCATCCTATTTTTGCTATCAAAGTGGATAACCTTGAAGTTGAAATTTAAAAACAGCATGAGGATTAAAATACAGAGGAGCAATAGAATGACCCTTGTTTCATTGACGAAATGAAAATACTCAAATATTTTCAAAACAATAGAAATAAATGAGATAAATTCACTTAGGTATGTTGAGAGAAGTAGAATTGTCAGAGGAAAGATTTGATACATAATGGAGGAAGGAGAAAGGTCCAATTGAAACTTTGAGTGGTCAGTGTGTGATTCCTTTAGTTGGTGGGGAGAAACATAAAC
Organism: Chiloscyllium plagiosum; assembly: GCF_004010195.1. Classification (NCBI taxonomy): domain Eukaryota; kingdom Metazoa; phylum Chordata; class Chondrichthyes; order Orectolobiformes; family Hemiscylliidae; genus Chiloscyllium; species Chiloscyllium plagiosum. The sequence continues at coordinate 28,030,833 of NC_057713.1, forward strand.
ATCTTGTGGAATATAAATTAAAAAGAATATCAATCCAGACCTCTACACAACACAAACTGGAGAAAGCAATTGTGCTATTGCCAACCTAATCAGCACATTGATAGCACTGAGTGGTACCAAGGTACAAATATATTGAAGCATTCAGTAATTCGAGCAGTAAGCATTTTAGTTGCAATGTCTCAATCAACTACATCAATACAAAACATTGGAATCAATTCAAGAAATGCCCTTTGGATTCCATCTTTCTCTCTTAGCCCATATTTAAAAATATGACAAGCCCACAGAAAGTCAATTCTTCAAGATCAAATTTTATTTTTCAAAATATTACCATTTCCTCCCTCTTGTTTATGTCTTAAGCACCATGGAGCTTCAGCTACAACAGAAACTGTCTCTAAAACCCCATCATAGGCAATGGAGTGGCGGGGAAAGAGATTGAGGCATTGCATTCCTTGTGATATCTGATGGTTTAGTGAATGGTAGCATCATCCAGTTGAGCCACAGTGTCATAGAGTCACACAGTCGGAAACAGTCCCCTCATTCCATCCAGTCCATGCCATCCAGGTACCCTAAACTGAACTAGTCCCATTTTCTTGCATTTGGCCTATGTCCCTCTCAACCTTCCCTCTTCATGTATCTGTTCAAATGGCTTTCAAATGCTGTAATCATCCTCACCTCCACCACTGACTCTGGCAGCTCATTCCATACACACACACATTCCACTCTGTTTGAAAAAATTACTTCTAAGGTCCATTTTAAATCTTTCCTCTCTCACCTTAAACAAAGTCCCCTCTAGTTCTGGACTCCCCTATGCTTGGAAATATATTTGGACTATTCCCCTTATCCATGTCCCTCGTGATTTTATAAATCTCTATGAGGTCACCCCTCAGCCTCCGGCGCTTCAGTAAAAAAAAAGCCCAAGCCTATTCAGTCTCTCCTTACAACTCAAACCCTCCAGTCCCAGCAACATCCTAGTAAATCTTTTCTGTACCCTTTCTACCTTAATAACATCCTTCCTATAGCAGGGCTATCACTCAAACCACAGTTGCAAATCCATTTGCAGTCCCTAATCAAACCTCTTGGTCATCTGGAAAATGGTACAATATTTAGCACAATCCACTGAGCTGTGGAAAGGAAAACGTTTGTCAAGATCCAGCTCCTGCTCCCTGTTTGTCTTTTCTCCAGTGAGTTGTTGTGATGTGGAAGCAACTGCTGAAAAGGGTGTGGGAAACAGAATCAAATATAACTTTCAAACAGGACTTTAATGGACAAAAATTAATTCAGAGTTATGGTGTAAGAGTGGCAGGATGGGAACTAATTGACCAAAGAGTCAGCGCAAGTGGTGTCATTGAATCCCTAAAGTGTGGAAATAGACCATTCAGTATGTTGCATCCACACACACCCTCCAAAGAACATCCCACCCAAACCCTGTCTTTCCCATAGCTAATCTACCTCACCTACACACCCCTGGACATGATAGCAATTTAGCATGGCCCATCCGCCTAACCTGCACATCTTTGGACAGTGGGAGGAAACCAGAGAGCCTGAAGGAAATCCACACAGACACAGAGACTGTGCAAACTCCACACAGACAATCACCTGAGGCTAGAATTGAACCTGGACCCCCAATACTGTGAGACAGCAGTGCTAACCATTTAGCCATCATATCCTCCTGTGTTTCAGGGTTCTATCATTATTTCAGCTGAAAATTTTGGATTTTGAGCAATGATAGATTTGACTTAACTATTCCCAACTAATTGGGCCTGACAATGATCACTATTGAAGCTCACACTTGAACAACAGTTGCCTCCATGGGTGAAGTGCCTGGCGAGGTATTACTAGCATTTACTGAATCACAAACTTTAATGAAGAAATAGGACTGGAGGAAAAATAACTGCAAACACAACTCAACAGACTATTCTAACTCTATATCATGGTTTCACTTTTGCATTTTATGATAGGCAATCTGATGCGAAGTGAACCAAATTTAACTAAGATTGTCCAATCACAATTCAGTCATTAGCAGGACTTCTACATAGTAGACTGTCATCCCTCAATGATGACCATATCAAGAACTAACAATACTGTAGAAATATATGTAATTAAATCTTAACAATAACAACTAAGAATATATAAGGAGGAAGTTGACTGTGGTGGAATTCAAAAATACATTTAAAATGTTGCTGTTAGATAAACAATGGCTAGTATTTCACAGAATCAAGGAGTTGTTATCGTGTAGAGGGAGGGCATTTGGTCCATCATGTCTGTACCAGAATTATTGTTGGTAAAAGAATGCTGTGTTCAAATATTACACATTCGTTTAAGGTAAAAATACCCAATAGGAAAAGCAAAAGAGCCGTAATTATCAAGTGTAGGTTGTTTCCGATTGTGTGAGGGCCATTCCACTTTACTGCTCACATCTGAACACACTTATTTACACCAGATGGTCTGGGCTTACCTTTGTGAACCACATTAAAGGATTATGAATAATGCAATTGACAGATGTTCCTGATTTTGAACAATAAGAGTATGTTTCATCTTAAGAGTATGATACAGCGAATCTCAGTGTGGCCCAATAGATACTAAATGTTCTTAAATGACTAGTAACAAAATAGATTACTTCTCCTTAAACTTCTTTGAACTAAGTTCCTCCAGGTTCCCTTACTTACAGTTGTTAAACTCCTAACGTGACTAAAATCTGTTCGGGAGATGCAGGGCAACTCTCTCCATGGCAGGAGGTTGAGCATTCTGCAGGCTACAGATGAATTGTTCATTCTGCTATGTCTTCTCTGGTTAAAGCACCTGTGGCTGTACCTTAGAGTATGTGACTTGCTTCCATCCTGTATGTAGACACAGAAAGAGAGAGAGAGAGAGAGAGAGATCTTGTAGAGTTGTATGCCTTGTGTTTCTTCCTTCCTTTCCACACAGTTCGATCTCCTTCCTTTCTGAGGCTGCCGCAGTTATGCCATTTTCTGACTGATTATTTGAGATGGCAAAAACAAACAAAAATTACCTCAAATTGTACCCTGAACAGACAGCTTTCTCAGAATGCAGATTATTTTTCCATTCCTCTTCTAGCTGGTATTGCACAACAAAGGAAACGCTTAGTTTTGAATATTATATGATATCTGAACAGCCTTCCAATGGGCTACCCTTAACTGTATCAAAACAGTCAATGTCCTTGTCTCCCTAATCATTTTGGATCCATAGATTGGGTGACAGTTGTCAAATCTATATCAAGGATTTTGCATGTGAGAACCAGTTGTAATATTTCCAATCTTGCAGATAACATAATGAATGGAATGTGACATATGAGGAGGATACAAAAAGGATTCAGGGAAATTTATACAGGCTGCATGGACAACAGCATGGAAGATGGAGTATAATGTGGGTAAATGTGAGGTTTTAAATGTTGATAGGAGGAATAGAGGTGCAGCATATATCTTAAATGATAAAAGATTGGGAACTATTGACCAAAGATTAAAACATCCCTCTTGGTCACACCTCCTGATTCCACACTGTTCCTCTGCCCTATCCATGCATTCTATACCACGCTTGCCATTCCACAAATGCCCATAACTCTGGTACGATCATTTATGAAGGAAGGGTAGAAATGGTGGGTAGGGATATCAGTTGTCATAGACACATTAAAGTGCAATGGGGATGCTTGCCCTTCCTTTTCCATGCCAGCTCACATAATATTCACTCAAGGGTAACTTCAGGAGGTATCTTGAAAGTAATGAAGGCAAGATAACTGCTGATGATGAAACTCCCCAGCAAAGGAACATTTCCTGAGAAATGAGCAGATACTGACAAAAACAGCACCCAGCATCAAAAGACCTGAATGCTTTAGAGGTGATTAATGAAATGCATGTGCAGAGACTGATGAAAGTTGGACAGACTTGAATTATCACAGTTCTTTTTCCGAATGATGATTTTGTTTTTCTTCGTTGACCACGTAAATTTTTAAATTCATTTTTAAATTCAAATAATAGCACATGCAATTGTTTTTACGTGGAAGGGGCATGTTCAGAGAAATGCAATTGTACAGAGTGTAATAGCTGGCTTGCTTAAATCTGCGGTAACTTGCTTTCCCTTTATTTTAAGGCAGCCATTAAACATTTCTCAAAACACACACTGCCTCTGGTGCGATAATCTAGAATTATGTTTCAAAGGGCAATGTTGTGCTAACCATCTGTGGGGCAATTTTACTCTGCATTGCATTAACTTTGCTAGAATTAGTCCAGAGGTTTAAGAACAAGCAAGCAGCAGGTATTTCTGGTTGGAATTGGGCATTGTGGCTGGGAATCAGTCTTTGGTTGCTATTCCATTTCCATATGTAAGCTTGGATTGATGGTGCGTTTAAAGTGATTTTTTAAAAACATTAATCGATAGGATCAGGGTATTGCTGGCCAGGCAAACATTTATTGATCATCCCAAATTGTCCATAGGGCAGATAAGAGTCGACCACATTGCTGTGGGTCTGGAGTCACATATAGACCAAACAAGATAAGGATGGCAGTTTCCCTCCCTGAAAGGGCGTTAGTAAAGCAGGAGGGTTTTTCTGACAATTGGCAATGGATTCAGGTCATCATCAGACTCTAAGTTCGAGATTTTTATTGAATTCAAATTCCATCATCTGTCACAGCAAGATTCTAACCTCAGCCCACAGAACAATACCTGGGTCTCTGAACTAACAGGCCAGTAATAATATGACAAGGCCATTAACTCCCCAGTTTTGCCCTCGGATTTCTTTTGTGACATGATCTGATAAAAGCTGTCAAAGATCTAAGCTTTGGAATCCACTTCTAAACATTTCTGTCTTGCTACTTTTCTCTAAAATCCCATAGACCAGAAGCTGAACTGGTCTTATCATTCAAATATTGTTGCTACAAGAACAAGTCAGTCAGCAATCCTCCAGCAAGTAACTCACCTCCTGACTCTGCAAAACCTGTCCACCATCTACAAGGCACAGGTCAGGAGTGTGATGGAATACCACTTGCCTGGATCAGTGTAGCTCCAACAACACTCAAGAAGCTTGACACCATCCAGGACAAAGCAGCCCACAAACATTCGGTTCCTCCACTATCGATGCTCAGTAGCAGCAATGTGTACTGACTATAAGGTGTTCTGCAGAAAAACACCAATGATCTTGGACAGCACTTTTCAAGCCCACAGCCACTTTCATCTGAGAAGTCAAGGGCAGCAGATTCATGGGAACATTATCGTTTGCAATTCCTCCTCCCAACCACTCACTTTCCTGATTCGGAAATATATAGCATTCCTTCAGAGTCAGACGGTCAAAATCTTGGAACTCCATCCCAAAAGGCTATGTTGTCCTACCTACAGCAAATGGACTCCAGCAATTCCAGAAAGCAGCTCATTACCCCCTTTGTCAGATGGTTAATGTCTCCCACACCCAGTGAATTAATATAAAAAAGTCAATTTCTCCTCTCATTTCTGAAGAGTTAAATCAGACTCAAAACAGTAACTGTTTCTCTTTCCCCAGTTGCTGCCTGATGAGATTCTCCAGCACTTCTGTTTTTTTTATTTCATTTCTCTTTGCGTTTCCACCTTACAAAGTGATGACACTTTCTATTCCCACATTCAGCTCCCTTTTCTTTATGCAATGTCTCTAATGCTGTACTTTGCATTTCTTATATTAGCGACTTTTATTACTTGAAATTTTCTAAGATTATCTGCTATTTGTGGTTCATTTGTCCAGTTTTCAGTAGTCTTTGTGTTTCTATCTTCTGAGTAAACTACATTTGCAGACAATCAGTTAGTAAACTTTTCTCTTAGGTGTCTCTTGGGTTCAAATCCACTTGATAAAAATATATTTCTAAGGTTAGCTCTTGAAAATAGACCTCTTCAACTGAATAAATCTTGTGACATCCTGTACTTGTCACAGATTTAGTCATTCTGTTTTAAAAAACTTCATTCAGATCATTTTCATATTCATTTACAGCATTCTAAATATTTTCGACAGCACAGGTCCCAGGACTGACTCCGCAGCTGCTCCACTGACCACAACTCTTCCAATATTGATCACTATTCTTCTTTATCCTGTTATTTTGCCCATTTACTATTCTATTTATCTCTCCCTCTTCTGCCCTCAAGAACTCTCACTTTAGCCGCATGTCCCTTGAGAAGCATGGTATCAAATGTCTTCTGAAAGTCTTAGATATATGATATCCATTGCATTATACTGAGCTACCAATTCTGATACATCCTCAAAGAATTCTGATAAACTTGTTTGGCATGAGTGACCTTTTCTAAACCTACATTGGCTCGGATATACTGCCTTCTTACTCTTCTTAAATGCAACTTGAATTATTTCCTTTGTAATAGACTCCCATGTTGTTTGCTACGATGGATATTAAGCTGACAGAATTGACCAAAGTTTGACCTTTAAAAGAACATGAAAGAGCATTTGCTTTTTTTGTGATCAGTTTGTACTGCCCTTCGAACAAAATAAGATTTTAACATTTTCAATTGTGTCACTTTTCTTAACCTATACCTTTAAGTGCTCCCGGTCATGCTACATTAGATCTTGTTATCTTATGAAATTATTCAATGTACTTCATATCCTACTGCCTTAATAAAAAGAAATAGAGTGATATTAACAGATTCCATTGCACAGCAAAATAATGTACTCTGAATTTTATATTCTGAATTCATTACTGTTTCTCATTTCTTTTCCTTCCACTCTTTTCCCTATACTGTTCTCTCGCTTTCTTCCCCACCTAAACGTGTTACCTAATTACCATAGTACAGTTTCACATACACTGTTTGCCATCCCTCTCATCCAGCCAAGCAGTCATACAAAATCTTGCAAAGGAGACTTGACAGATTATTCAACTGTGCAGGCATCACAGTCGAGGCTGGAAACCTGTCGCGGATGGCAATCAGAAAGTGGAACATTCAAATATTCAGGAATTCGGGGCGAGTGATGTAAACTCCTAACAGCCAATTGCTGAAGTAATAAACCAGTGCCAGTGATTGTACAGTTTTAGGTTTATTCAGGAGGAGAAACAAGAATGCATCGTTTTTGATTCAATTCCAACATCATGTCATAGATGTCTCTTTATAAGTGTTTAAATGATTAGCTAATTAATGCCTTCACGTATATCTATGCAAGCTTAGACTTTAGACTTGACATTAATGCACCATATTAAATGCCCAGACTGCAAAATAGCTTTTATATTAACAGTCTGTATCATCACAGACATTCAAATAACATATTCTAGATCAACAATAAAATTCCTCACTCTTAGTAGCAATCAGCATTTGCAGAAAAATATAATCAGAAAATCAAGTGGCTCCCTAAAGATTGAAGACAAGGGTAGTGGGCCTTTCCATTCTTGATTAGCAGTTGCTGTTAACTTTGCTCCTTCTCTTCACCTGGGGAATTGTCTTATATTTCCTTGATTAATAGATGAAAAGGCCTTCTACTATCATCACAAAATTTCTAACTGAGAAGAGGCCATATTCATCTCAATATTCTGTATATCTTTTGTTCCTTTCATTTTTGTTTTATGATAGATTGACAGTAAAGACAAATAAAAGTATTAATATTGGCACACAAACAGAGTGAATAATTCAGATGGATACAGCTTTGGTACATGTTTACTGAAAGCATTCAGGTACAATATGCTGCATAATCATCTAGCATTTAAGCACACTTTCAGATCAAGCTAAATCAGGCTGAAGGTAATTAACATTATTGACGAATTCTAATATAGGCACAGTTAGTCTATTATGATATACCTTACCTGGAATATGCATTTCTCAATCACAAAACTTTCGTCCTGCTAAAACATTCTTTGAACATTTATTGTTAAAAACAAGGATGTCGGCATTTTCAATTCAACTTATTTCCTGACAACTATCGCAATGTGGTGGCAACAGCAAGCAATTATGTGAATTTTAAAATTTGGTCTCCTAACTTCATTAATGTCTTGAAAATAGAAACAAATAAAATTCACGTATAAACAGTGATTAACAAAACACGAGCACTTTCCTAATGATAAGTAATCCTATAAATTATGCATTGCGGTTATTTTGGATTGTTCCTTTCGGGACACCCTGATGGAGTTAAGTGGGAATGCACCTACTTCGGTGGGGCAGTGGGTATGAATGCTACTTTGGTATTCATTTGTCCCATTTTCACCACTGGAGGTTTGTCCTGCCTTCTTCCACAAACAGTTCCCCTTTGATGTGATATTTGGGTGGCCCATCAAAATACTTTTCTAAATTTTACTCAATCCAGTTGGTCTGCTTTAATTGATTATCCCCTCTCACCAACTTCTCTTCCAGTGAGGCTACGATTCCTTCATCTTGACTCCCTGGGAATACATGCCTCTGATAGACTGGGTCCTGAAGAAGTTGAAGGAGCGTGGTAAGAGGTCTCTGACACTTCCTTGCAAATGCTGGGTGAAGATTCCTGGAATCTGATGCAAGTGGGCCCCGCTACAGAGATATAGTGGCAGCAAAATAAGTCATGGCAACGTGAACTGTTTTAATGGGACCTTGCTTCAACTTTTGTGAATTTGTTGGCCAACGATTTGACTTGAAAGACCATCTGGCTGATGATGAAAACATTAGAGATGCTTAACTTTAGGCTGACTGTTTTGAATAATCTATGCAGAGAATAGGTTAAGGCAGAGTTAAAACAGAGAAACAGAGAATGTTTTTTCTCATCTGACTTTTTCTAACACTCTATAACATTTTCAGGGGAATGGAGAAATAGAAAATTTATATACAAGGCAAGCAAGGCTGTTTTGTATTCTCAAGTCGTTATCAATACTGAAGCAACTATACTATGTTAATATTGCTGACGTCAATGAAAAGCATTTCAGGTTACATGGATTGAGACCTGACTATAATATACTGTAGCCAATTCATTTCACCACCTCATATAGCTTCAGTGCAGTGTGAAATTGTGTTTCAATAATTGGATCTCCTGCTCACTTTCTAAACTTGCAGTAGCTTCTTTTTCATGTTTCCATTTGTTTGTGAGGTGTGGACATCCCTAGCAAGCCGAGCATTAATTATTCAACCCCAATTTCTCTGAGAAGCTGGTGATGACCCTCCTTCCTGAACATTGTAGTCCATTTGATACAGATAAACCTAGAGTGGTCTTAGGAAGGGAGTTCCAAGTTCTTGACACAACACAATGAAGGAGCAATGATATAGTCCCAGGTTACACTGTCGTGTGGCTTAGAGGGAAGCTGTAGGCAATAGCTGATCTTGTTTGTCTCGGTGATAATAGTTGCAGATTTGGGAGAGACTGTTGAAGGAGGTATGGTAAATTACTGCAGTGATTCTTACAGATGTCAAACACTGCTGCTGTTGTGCACTGGTAATGGAGGGAAGCAAATGTTTAAAGTGTTGGATGGGGTGCCATCCGACCCAGCTATTCTTTTCCAGATGATGTTGAACTTTTTGAGCATCAATGAAGATGAACTCATCGGGCAAGTGGAAATATTTCCATCACACTCCTGCCGTGTGCCTTGAAGATTGTGAAGAGTTTTAAAGAGACAGTAGGTGTATTTCTCATCACAGAATTCCAAACCTTTTCTTGCTCTTGTAGCCACAGCACGTTTCCAGTTATATTATCCTTAATACGTTGTTGGCATGGCATTCTGTGATGCAAGTTGAAACTTTATTGCTGGAACAGCACAGCAGGTCAGGCAGCATCCAGGGAACAGGAGATTCGACGTTTCGGGCACAGGCCCTTCTTCAGGAATGAGCAGAGAGTGTTCAGCAGGAGAAGATAAAAGGTAGGGAGGAGGGACTTGGAGGAGGGGCGTTGGAAATGTGATAGGTGGAAAGAGGTCAAGGTGAGGGTGATAGGTCGGAGTAGGATGGAGGCGGAGAGGTCAAGAAGAAGAGCCTCTGATCGTGTACAGTCATGTTTGAAGCAGATGTTGAGCAGACAGCTGTGGCTGATGTTCTGATTATGTTCTGTTAATCTTTGTTCATTCATACCATAGGTTCATACGAAGTTTCATAATCGACAGGCACATGCTCCTGGCAGTGACACCTCCTGTCTTAGCTTCTCATACGATGGCAACACCCTGGCCTCACGTGGTGGTATGTGTCTGTTTCTGTACATATAAATATGTGCCTCGTAAGTACTGCGCAAGTGTTGCACCTCCTGCGGTTGCAAGGGAAGGTGCCGGGAGTGGAGGTTGGGTCGGTGGGGGGTGTGGATCTGACAAGGGAGTCGCGGAGGGAGTGGTCTCTACGGAAAGCTGATAGGGGTGGGGAGGGAAATATATCCTTGGTGCTGGGGTCTGTTTGGAGGTGGCGGAAGTGACGGCGGATGATGCGCTGTACATGGAGATTGGTGGGGTGGTAGGTGAGGACCAGTGGGGTTCTGTCCTGGTGGCGGTTGGGGGGGCGGGGCTCAAGGGCGGGGGAGCGGGAAGTGGAGGAGATGCGGTGGAGGGCACCGTCGACCATGTCGGGGGGGAAATTGCAGTCCTTGAAGAAGGAGGCCATCTGTGTTGTACGTATTTTGAACTGGTCCTCCTGGGAGCAGATGCGGCGGAGACGAAGGAATTGGGAGAATGGGATGGCGTTTTTACAGGGGGCAGGATGGGAGGAGGTGTAGTCCAGGTAGCTGTGGGAGTCGGTTGGTTTGTAGTAGATTCTGTGATGCAAATATTGCTCAACATTGAAGGAGCATTGCTATATTCTCTCTTGTTGGAGATAATCATTGCCTTATGAGGTCTGACTGTTACTGGTTACTTATTAGCCCAAGCCTAATTGTTATTTCCCAGATCTTGCTGAATACGGGAGAGGAACCGAGGGGCTGTTGTGACACCATGGTAATATCCATGAGCTTGGAGGCCCATGTTCAAATCCCACCTGTTCCAGAGGTGTGTAATTACATCTGCTGACAGAAAACATCTGCCAGCAGGAAATGTTTAGCATTTGAGGAGTTGCAAATAGAGCTGAACATTATGCAAACACTAGTGAACCTCCTCATTTCTGGACAGAATATCATTGATGAAGCTGACTGCATCCAGGACACTATCCTGCAATAGTGATGCTGAGGGGCTGAGGTAATTGGTTTTCAATACTATACCAATCTTCCTTTGTGTTAACAATGAGTTTCCTCTGATTTCCATTGATTCCAGTTTTCCAGTTTTCTTTAATGCTATCCCAGTCAAATATTGCCTTGATATCAAGGGCAGTTATCCTCACTTCATCCTTTGAATTTAACTCCTTTATTCATATTTGGACCAAGGCCTCATTCCTCCAGCCCAAAACGTCGATTTTCCCGCTCCTCGGATGCTGCCTGATCTGCTGTGCTTTTCCAGCAACACTCTCTAAGCTCTGATCTCCAACATCTGCAGACCTCACTGTCTCCAAGGTTGGAAAGATATCAGGAGCTAAGTGGCCCTGGCAGAATCCAAACTGAGCATTACTGATGTAGATGTCATGTGGAAACACTTTCCATTACTTGTTAATGACTGAGAATAAACATTAACATTAACATTAAACATTAAGAAATGATAACTCTGTTTTCTTCCCACAGATGTTGCCACACCTGCAGGAGTTTCTACAGCAGGTTCTGCTTTTGTTTCAGATCTCTTTGTTTTATTTTGGTAACTAGCTGGGTTGGATTTATACTGTTTTTTGTGGACTCGACAAGCCTGTGCAATTCTCCACACTGTTGGATAGATACCATGTTGTAACTATACTGAAATAACTTGGCAAGGGGAGTGGGTAGTTCTGAAGCTCAAGTCTTCAGTAAAATGGCCAGCATGTTGTCTGGACCTATAGTCGTTGTTGTATCCAGTGCAGTCAGCCATTTCTTGATATCACAAGGAGTAAATCAATATGTTGAGAAACTGATATTCACACTGTATTCTCAAACTATTGACATCCAAGAGCTGAGTTCTTCTGACTGACGCGTTTACAGAGATTTGTGCATGAGCCTTAGGCCAAACAACCAAAAGGCAAAGATCCATTATGAGTCCGTTCAATCCACATAACACTGCCCAACCACCTCCCTTCCCCCCCCCAAAAAACTATCGCCATACATGGTGAGTCATCAGACAATGCGAGAAAAATGCTATAACTTGGGAGCTTCCTTGCAGTGAGGGTAGATATTGATGATGAAACTCAACATTGCCTTCATCGTGCCTGTTCAGGGATTCTCTGATTTGTGAAAGACAACCTTTGAAGGCTCGTACGTACAAAGGCAACCCCATTCCAGGGTATAATTTTAAAGATCTGACATTTCTTGTAATAATGAACAGTTAATTTATATTGTCCTTCATTGTGTTCTGACTTGCATACAAATCAGCTTGTAAATGGATTCAAGAGCAGAATCCATTCGCAGGTCTGGGATTGCCAGTACATCTTTTGGCAGACTGAGGAACCATGGCTCAGATTCTTCACTGGTCAGACAGCCATTATTCCAGGGTTGTTAGACATTGTGCATGGGAAACCTGTGAGATCATCACTGCAGTATACTCTGAAGGAAATTATACTTTCCACTTGGAAATTCCTCTGCACCTGGATCTCCTGAAAATCTGCTGTCAAGTCAAAATCTTTGGATGGTTCAAAAGGAATTAAACAAAATAGTTACTCAAGAAAAGTAAGATTATTCAATACCAAGTCTAAATTCTGAATAATGATTAAATGGACACATACAAACCTCACACCCTCGGCAACTGCGCCTCCAGCTGATCATCTACACCAGCTAAACCCTGACACAAAACCCATCCAAGGATCCAGGTCTCTCCTTCCCTCTTTCCCACAACCTACCAGATGCCCTCACTGAATCCAACCTGACAAACCACCCCATTTCTGTCCTCCCCTTTTTCCTACCTCCCCAACTATCCGTTCCCCATCAGACTCAACCAGACCTCTGCTAGCCACTACTCTTTCTCGGGATCCCTATCTAAGCTCCCCATTTTCCCAATGGACCCAACCTGACACTTTTTCCTCAGTGGATGTCACCCATCACCATTGGTCTACCCTCCACTGTGTTTCCCCCACCCTCTTCCACCGTGGTAAGGCATGTGGATCCAGCATTGAATTATTTAATATATTATCACAACTGTAGAGTGGAAGACAGTCATCTTTGGTTTCAAGAAACTGCCTAAGAAGAATGTAATAAAGATGTGTTTGCAGCCCTGACTCACACTTAGACCAAAATTGCAATGCAGCCTCATTATCTTTGTATGGAACATGATTCTTGTGATTTCCGACTCCTGTCTCTTATTTTTAATTTTGTTACTTTGAGAAGCTTAAGGATATTGAAAAACATAGCACTGGCGACGAGTCAAGGTGCAAATTCACATCAAATACAGGAAGAGAGAAGCTTGGAGAGAAACTAAATGTGCATGCGTCACAATTGATGCAGGTACAGCAAGGAATTGGCCAATGAAATGCTGTCATTAATTACAAGAAGAATTGAGCATAAAAATAAGGGTATTATGCTTCAGTTATTCAGCATATTACTGAGGCCAGGTCTTGAATACAGTGTGCAGCTTTGGTTTCCTCACTTAAGGGAGGATGGAAAGTTGTGGAAGGTAGATCACAGGAGGTTTATTAGATTAATATCTAGAATGTCTTACAGGGATAGTTTGGACAGGCTGGACATGGTTCCATTGGTGTTTAAAAAAAAGGGGACTTAATTGAAGTAGATAAGATCTGACAGTAGGGTGAACAGTCTCAATAAGGTGGATATGGGAATGATGTTTCCTTTTGTGAGTTAATCTAGAGGTAGGGGGCACTGTTTGAAAATTAGGGTGGCCTTTTTTCAGACAGAGGTGAGGAGAATTTATTTTCTATCAGAGGGTTGTACAATTTTAGAACTCTCTGCCTCATTGAAGATTTTTAAGGTGGATAGATTCTTGTTGGCAAGGGATTCAAGAGTTATTGGGGATAATGGGCATGTGGAATTTAAATCAAATCTACCATGATCTTATTGAATACCAAATCAGAATTTGATAGTCTGAATGGTCTACCTCTGCTCCTAATAAGTATTTTCAAATGTTTGAAAATGAAGATTTAACCTGGATGGGTCTCTGTCTAAACTGTTATTTTCTATAAAGGCTGACGAGAACAAATCCATCTAAAATGCAAGTTGTTTTATTTCATGCCAGTGCTGGTCAGCATCTTAGTGCTTATTCTGCTTGGTGTTAATTTGTGGCTGTTCCATTGTCCCTACGTTGAAACATTTCTTACAAATAATGCACAAAGGTGAAGTGGGCCAGATAATATTTCTCTTAGAACTGCTTTATTCTTTGTCACCTTGTCTTCTTTACAGAAACATATTTTCCTCTTTCTCCCCTTATCTTGAAAGCAAAGAGTTATGTCAGGCAATAGTTTCACAAAGGAGAGCAGCAATCTATTACTTCACCCAAGTGCCAGGTTATTCAGTCAAATGTTGTCTATTACACCATGAACCAAACATTTCCTAAGAGAATCATAGAAGTTACACTTATCTAATATTCACACTCAAATTAAGCTGTCATCTTTAATCCTATTCTTGTTGACTTTATCTTGATTCAAAGCAGTGTCAGGGCAAAACTTTGTCCCAGGCAGAGGTGCAGAATCAGTGGAAGTGATTGGTGGCTGTTATTGATATTTTTGAATAACCTGCTCAGAGGAGATATGACAGAGAGCAGGTGAGACTTGAACCCAGGCCTCCTGACTCAAATATGGAGACACCATCACTGTATCACTAATGTAAGTGCAGCACGACTTCTGATTATTCATGAACCACATTAAAGTCAGACACCTCATGCATTAGGCCATGCAACCACTGGACTTGGTCACTGTCATACCCAAACATTCACTCCAATAATTGGAATGGCACTGAATAGTGAGTACTGTCTGTGATTGCAGCCAATCCAATACCATCCAGTTTGGGCCACCATACAAGACAAATTTCAACCCCTTAGGTTTTTGCATCTTTACGTTAATGTACTTACTTTCCTCTAAACCTCCTTTATTGGCGCTGGAGGGTAAGCCTCTCGACATACTTCCAACCACATGTTTGGAGGAAATGAGGACTTTGGCACAATATCAGTCAGGTCAGGCTTGAATGGTGTCCTAACAACAACGAATGTGACTCTCCTCTCTCTCTCACTTTTTGGAAGACTGGCATTCATCCTGCTCCATTTCAAGGGAAAGCATGACTTTCTTTTCGCCATCCTTTTGAAAGAAATAAGTAGTTTCAAAAATACAAAAGGTGTTGGAAAACCTTCAGTGAGGCATGGTTACAAAAACTCAGAATACAGTAGCAAGGTCAAAACCTATGGAAATGTATCATACATTAAAAAGGCTGAGTGTAACAACTGACGAAATGTCATTTTGAGGCAGTTCTGGCTCCCCCCTCACCCCATTGCAATTTTTAAAAAAACAGCCCTCACTGTTCCAGACATCACTGGTGGAAGAAAAAGTTTCCAATGTATTAAGGGACTCCAAATGCTCTCACAATGAGATGTGAATGTGTTATTAAACCCTTGAAGGAGCATCTCAATCACAGCATTCTTTTATATTACAGAAGAGGTACTAGTATGATGTTCAGACACACCCGTCAATTCAGCAGGCTTGGGCGAAGCCACCTGAAAATGAACATCAAAAACGTGCTTTCTCTATTTGCAAAGTCAAGGGGATAACACTGACCCTGTAAGTACACCATCAGCTGCCAGATGCCGTATAGGAAGGAAGTGGTGGCAAATATTAACTGGACCTTTGTTGCATTGCTGACCTAAGGAATGGTGTTGCAAAGGAAGCATTCTGCACAGCCCGCAACTCTATCAACCAGCAAAAAAAACGATTAATTTCTGGGCTAATGTGGAACTTGTTTTAAAACCCTGGCCCAAACGCTGTGGGTCCCTTTCTTTTATTTTGGCCAGCAACTTTTTGATATTGTCCCTTTGAAGTGGAATTGTACTTGCACCCTCAACATCTGGTCAGAAATGACACGTCTGGGGCAAGATTGACCCATAACAAACATAAAAACACTCACCTCAAATAAAGCTGGCGAGATGAGGGGAGCTGCTTCAAGCACAGAATATATAATTGTAAAAGCCTTTCAAAGTATATGATAATCAATTGGAAATGATAAATAGCTTTTTTCTGAAATGAAAGAAAGAAAATATCACTGATCGCTTCAGTCCCAGGTGCGAAAGCAAACCACAAGTAACTGATCCACTGCTTGATGCCCCTGCAACTCACTTCAGTTGGACACAATCACTTAGCACTGGCAGATATATTGATTCTTTCTCATGAAATGCTGCTCACAACACAATCGTAGCTTGATCCAATTCCAGGTTGGCAATGTCATTTACCTGAAGATGAAGATGAAAAGCAACAAGACAGGAAGGAAAGGAAAGGAGAGGTTGCATCTTTAAATGCTGCTTATTTCCCGCTAGCTACAGATCCCGATACATGAATTAGGTGTTCCTCTTATCCTGATGGGATTGTATTTCTTTTGAAGCCAGACAGGGTATTAAGTTTTCTCAGTACTGACTCCAGTGAATAATACCTCCATTCAACTCTGTCGCACAAAAAGACATTAGTAACTGCAACAATGATTTGACTAGAGTCATTTAAGTGTGTGGATTAACAGCCTAGTCTGCCAAACTGAAATCTTTTTTTGAGGTGAGGCTCTTTGCTACCCT
The DNA here is from genome assembly GCF_004010195.1 of Chiloscyllium plagiosum. NCBI lineage: Eukaryota > Metazoa > Chordata > Chondrichthyes > Orectolobiformes > Hemiscylliidae > Chiloscyllium > Chiloscyllium plagiosum. The sequence continues at coordinate 28,047,494 of NC_057713.1, forward strand.
TAGGAAGATAAACAAGCATAATGTAATTTGCCAATATTCGAAAAATCCCCCAGTATCAACAGAAAACTAATAAAATGCACACTCTGTAAAGAATAACAATCATGACAGCCCTGATTATATTTTTCTAATGCAGACCCATGAAGTCAGACATGATAGCATCCTTCATAAATATATACAAGACTACATGTAAACTGATACTGTAGATGAGGGACTTCAGTTGTGTGAAGAGACTAGATAAACTGGCATTGTTTTCCTTAGAGCAAAGGCTAGGGAAGATTTAATCAAGATGGTCAATGTTATGAGGGGCGTGGAAGAAGTAAGTTGTTTCCAGTGAAAGATGAGTTGATAATCATACTCAGAGGACCCAAACCTAAGATAAAAGAAATAGACAGAATATCAGAACAAAGATTTTTCCATAGCCAGTTATGATGATCTGAAATTCAGTGCCTGGAAAGGTCATGAAAACAGATTAGATTATAAGTAAATACATTTTAAAAAAAGACCCCTCTGAGACAGAAAATCTGTGTTCAAGCCTCACCCACCCCAGCATATAAGAGAAGTTAGTCTATGCCACAAGTAGTGGTGCTAGTTATAGTGACAACAGCTGTGGGGAGGCGATGGCCTAGTGGTATTAGAGCTTGACTATTAATCCAAAAGCAAAGTTAATGTTCTGGGGCAAATTTCGAATATTGGCAAATTTTGTTATGGCAGACAGTGGAATCTGAGATTCAATTTATAAAAATCTAGAATTAAGAAACTGCCGAGGACCATGAAACCAATTGTTGAAAAAATCCATCGAGTTCACTAATGTCCTTCAGGGAAGGAAAGCTGCCATCCTCACCTGGTCTGGCCTACATCATGTCCCTCTCCTCAGTGAACACTGATGCAAAGTAATCATTGAGAATCTCACCCATTTCCTCAGGTTCGACACACAACCTTCCTTCCTTACCCTTTAGTGAACCAACCCTTTCTCTTGTTACAACCTCGGTTCAAACACAGACAAAGGAGCTGAATTCCAGAGGTGAGGTGAGAGTGATAACCCTTGACATGAAGGCAATGGATGAGTTGGATCAAAGGGCCTGTTTACATGCTATACAGCTCTATGACCTTATGACTCAATGGCAAGGGCAACAGATACATGGGCCACCACCAACTTTAAGATTCCTTCCAAGCCACTCACCATCCTAACTTGGAAATATATCACCAAACCCTCACTGTTGCTGGGTAAAAATCCTGGAATTTCCATCCTAATAGCATTGTGGTTGACCCACAGCAGATGGATTGTAGCAGTCAAAAAAGGCAGCTCACCATCACCTTCTGAAGGACAACTAGGGACAGTCAATAAATGCTAGCCAGCCAGTGTTCTTTTACTCTTCATGTTTCTAATACTATTCATTATGGTCTTCATAAGATTTCGTGTTGGGGAAAAGCCGTGGGGAGAGGATCCTATGATCAAGTCTGTTTGAGAAAATGTTTTAGGGATATTGATACAGTTGCCAGGCACTAGCACTGTTGGGGCAGGGAGCAGCCTTGGAAAATGGTTTGAGGAGTTAAGGGGATTGTTTTCAATTCAATCATGGAAATATGACCAAAGTTATAGGGGGATTCTATAATTAGAGAGACAGATAGTATCCTTTGCGAGCCGGATCGGGAGTCCCGCGTGGTGTGTTGCCTGCCTGGTACCAGGGTGCAGGACATCTCCGACCGGCTTGAAAGGATATTGGAGCGGGAAGGAGACGATCCAGTTGTTGTGGTCCACATTGGCACAAACAACATAGGCAAGGCTAGGAAGGAGGACCTGTTTGGGGAGCATCAAGCACTAGGAAGGAAATTGAAGAACAGGTACTCAAGGGTCATAATCTCTGGATTACTGCCCGAGTCACATGCTAATTGGCAAAGGGATAAGAAAATTAGGGAAGTAAACACATGGCTAAGAGATTGGTGTGGGAAAGAGGGATTCCATTTCAGGGGACATTGGCATCAGTTTTGTAACCGGGACGGTCTGAATCGATCTGGAACCAGTGTTCTGGCGAAAAGGATAAATAGGGTGGTCACTAGGACTTTAAACTTGTGAGTCGGGGGAAGGGAAAGGGAAAGCAACAGGAAGTATGGAGTCAAGTAGAAAGATAAGCAGCAGGTTAGCATGTGTGCAGGGTTTAAGTTCAAGGCAGATTAGGAATGAAGCAAAAAGGGAGGATAACTTAGGACATACTACTAGAGGTGATGGAAATCATGAGGATAAGAAAATTAGCATTAAGGTGCTTTACCTGAATGCTCACAGTATTTGTAACAAAGTAGATGAATTAAAGGCACAAATCATCGTGAATTATTATAATTTGGTAGGGATCACAGAGACGTAGTTGCAGGGGGTTCAGGACTGGCAGTTAAACATCCAAGGATTTACAACTTATCAAAAAGACAGGAGGTGGGCAGAGGGGGTGGAGTTGCCTTGTTAGTTAAGAATGAAATTAAATCTATGGCACTGAATGATATAGGGTCAGAAGATATGGAGTCTCTGTGGGTGGAGTTGAGGAACCACAAAGGCAAAAAAAACCATAATGGGAGTGATGTACAGATCTCCTAGCAGTGGTCAGGACCGGGGCGCAAGGTGTACCAGGAAATAGATCAGGCATGTCAGAAAGACAAGGTCCCGGTGATCATAGGGGATTTCAATATGCAAATAGACGAGGTGAATAATGTTGCCAGTGGATCCAAAGAAAGGGAATTCATGGAATGCTTACAGGATGGCTTTTGGAACATCTTGTGATGGAGCCCACAATGGAGCAGGCTATTCTGGACTTAGTGCTATGTAATGAGCCAACTTTATAAAATATCTTAAAGTAAGAGAACACTTAGGAGGCATAATATGGTAGAGTTCAGTCTGCAGTTTGAAAGAGAGAAGGCATAATTAGATGTAATGGTGTTACAGTTAAATAAAGGTAATTACAAGGGCATGAGAGAGGAACGGATGAAAATCAACTGGAAGCAGAGCCTAGCAGGGAAGACAGTAGAGCAACAATGGCAGGAGTTTCTGGGTGTAATTGAGGACACAGTATAGAGGTTCATCCCAAAGAAAATAAAGATTTTGCAGGGAGCTTTAGACAGCCATGGCTGACAAAGGAAGTCAGGATATGTATCATAGTAAAAGAGAGAGCCTATAAAGTGACCAAGAGCACTGGGAAATCAGAAGATTGGGAAGACTATAAAAACAGAGGATAACAAAGGGAAAAATAAGGAAGGAGAGGATCAAATATGAAGGTAATCAAGCAAGTAATATTAGAAATGATAGTAAACGTTTCTTTGAATACTTAAGAAACAAACGAGAGGCAAAAGTAGAAATTGGACTGCTCCAAATTGATGCAGGAAGGCTAGTGATGGGAGATAAGGAAATAGCTGAAGAATGTAATAAATACTTTGTGTCAGTCTTCACAATGGAAGACATGAGTAATATCCCAACAATTAAGGAGAGTTGGGGGTAGAGTTGAGTATAGTAGCCATTACAAAAGAGAAAGTGCTAGAAAAGCTAAAAGGTCTAAAAATTGATAAATCTCCTGGCACGATGGGCTACATCCTAGAGTTCTGAGGGAGGTGGCTGAAGAAATAATGGAGGCATTGGTTGTAATCTTTCAAACAACACTGGAGTCAGGGAAAGTCTCAGATGATTGGAAAATCGCTGTTGTAACCCTCCTGTTCTAGAAAGGATCAGACAAAAGATGGAAAATTATAGGCCGATTAGCCTAACCTCGGTTGTAGGCAAAATTCTAGAAACCATCGTTGAGGATGAGGTTTCTAAATTCTTAGAAGTGCAGGGTCAGATTAGAACAAGTTAGCATGAATTTAGTAAGGGGAGGTCGTGCCTGACAAACCTGTGAGAATTCTTTGAAGAGGTAGCAAGTAGATTAGATCAGGGAAACCTGGTGGATGTTATGTACCTAGACTTCCAAAAGGCCTTTGATAATGTGCCTCTCGGGAGGCTGCTGAGTAAGGTGAAGACCCAAGGTGAGCTACTGGCATAGATTGACAACTGGCTGTCTGACAGAAGGCAGAAAGTTTGGATAAAAGGTTCTTTTTTGGAATGGCAGCTAGTGACAAGTGGTGTCCCACAGGGTTCAGTGTTGGGGCCGCAGCTGTTCACTTTACATATTAATGATCTGAATGAAGGGACTACGGGCATTCTGGTGAAGTTTGCCGATAATATGAAGTTAGGCGGATAGGCAGGTAATTCTGAGGAGTTGAGATGGCTGCAGAAAGATGTAGACAGTTTGGGAGAGTGGTCCAAGAAATGGCTGATGAAATTCAATGTGAGCAATTGCAAAGTCTTGCACTTTAGAAAAAAGAATACAGGCATAGACTATTTTCCAAATGGTGAGACAATTCATAAAGCCACAGTACAAAGGGATCTGGGAGTGCTATTCCAGGATTCTCTAAAGGTTGACTTGCAAGTTGAGTCCCTGGTTAAGAAAGCAAATGTAATGTTGTAATATCTCAAGAGGGTTGGAATGTAAAAGCAGCGATGTGCTACTGAGACTTTATAAAGCTCTGATTAGGCCCCATTTAGAATACTGTGTCCAATTTTGGGCCCCACACCTCAGGAAGGACATACTGGCACAGAAGTGTGTCCAGCACAGATTCACATGGATGATCCCTGGAATGGTAGGCCTAACATACAATGAACGGCTGAGGATGCTGGGATTGTATTCATTAGAGTTTAGAAGGTTGAGGGGAGATCTAATAGAAACTTACAAGATAATGCATGGCTTAGAAAGGCTGGACACTGGGAATTTGTTTCTGTCAGGCAGGGATACTAGGACCCATGGTCACAGCCTTAGAATTAGAGGGGGTCAATTTAGAATGGAAATGAGGAGACATTTCTTCAGCCAGAGAGTGGTGGACCTGTGGAATGAAGGCCGGAACATTAAATGCCTTCAAGGCAGAGACTGATAAATTCTTAATCTTGAAAGGAATTAAGGGATATAGGGAGAGTGCGGGTAAGTCGTATTGAAATGCCCATCAGCCATGATTGAATGGTGGAGTGGACTCGATGAGCCGAATGGCCTTACTTCCAGTCCTATGTCTTATGATCGTTTGGTCTCAATCCCAATCTCTATTTGCCCTTGAGAAGGCCATGCTGAGCTCCCTTCTTAAAGTATTATGGTCAACCTGGTGATAGTTTTTAATTGTGATCTTAAGCAAGGAGTGCCAGGATTTGATTCCATAAAAAAGTAAGTTTAGATAGATTTCCAGTCTAGATTGTGTGTCACATGGAGGGGAATTCAATGTGACTGCTGCCCCTGTTCTTCTGGACAATCGAGCTTGTGTGTCTGACAGTTGTTGCTGAAGGAACTTGGATGAATTGCTACGGTTCAGCTTGTAGATGGCAAACAGTGCAGCTCAGCTGCTGAAGGAAGCCTTCAGCTGAGCGAGCTGCAGCATGTTAATAATTCTCAGATCTCAAAACAATGTAGGCCCTCATGTTAGCACCAGTAAGGAAGGTCACATCTGCTATGTGGACTTCTGACTCTTTTTGGAAGCAAGTCAAAAGATTTTCAACAAAATATTCCATATAAATGTGTAAGCTGGTGAATTTCCAATGACAGTAAATCAGATGATATGCTTCTCTTGTAAGGTCAGAAGAATTACACTAGTTAATTCATAATGTCAACAGTGCCTCAGGACAATTTCAGTTTAAATTTTCTTGACTGAGGAAACTGTTTAAATTATAAAATGCATGTCAGAAGCACACAACATTATGCAATTAGCTTTTCGGGTTTTCTAAAGACTGCTTTTGTCTATAGCAGTGTGATATCTTGTGTATGACATTATTCCCTGTGACTCAGCAAATTGATCTCAACACGCTTCTCCTCATCCAGAAACCTCAGCATACGATTCTTCTGTACTACCAGAACGTATTATTTCCAATCCTATGCCCCAGCAATTTATCTGCACTTTATTCAACCTAGTCAGTTCTATTTGCTGCTGCCTGACAAAGGGTCACTGGACTTAAAATATTAACTCTACTTTCTCTCTTCAGATACCACCAGATCATTTTGTGTTTCTCTAACACTGCCTGTTTTTGTAGTCTCCTCGATACTGGGAGACAAAAGGTAGACTTGGTGACCGCTTTGCAAAACACTTCTGCTCTGACTGCAAAAATGAGCCTGAGCTTCCAGTTGCCTGCCAATTCAACACACCACTATGTTCCCATGTCAATATTTCAGTCTCAGACCTGCTGCAGAGCTGAACTAAGAACTCCACATTAATTTTAACAATTACAGAACATGAAGACCTTCCTCCATGTTTGATACCCATACCCCCAGGTCTTGTTTGGTATGGATTGCTCTCAGTACAGAGTTGATAAATCATAGGACTAAAGAAAGGTTATGTCCAAAACATCGACACTCTTGCTCTTCAAATGCTGCCTGACCTGCTGTGCTTTTTCCAGCGCCAGACTTTATCAACTCTGACTCTCCAGCATCTGCAGTCCTCACTTTCTCCTAGTTGCTCCTAGTACATCCAACCTACTTTCAAATATTCACAACTTTCATTAGCACCCATTTAGTATTTACTTCTCTCCCAGCTTATGATCAGCAATCCCTCTGTCTGTTTCCCTTTTATCTTTCTCTCTGGATTTCTTTTCTATCTATTCATCTCACTCCATTCTCTCTCCACCCCCCATCATCAGCATCAGTACCCAGCTGCTTTCAGTTTTGATGAAGGGTCACTGGACTTGAAATATTGACTTTAATTTTCTTTCCCCAAATGCTGCCAGACCTGTTAAGTATCTCTGGCATTTTCTGTTTTGCCTTCACACGTGACCACTGTTCCACTGTGCTGTCACCTCATAAACCTGTGCTTCCTGTTCCACTATTGGCCACTGATCTTACGGCATGTATGCCTTTTCCCCTATTACTTTCTTTCAAAATCGCTTTTCCTCACTGCCTCTCTGCTGACATTCAACATAAACAGCTTTCTGAGGATAGGTAAGTTGAAAAGGTCGATAATAAGATGCAACAAGTGCTGGCAAAGGTCAGCAGGTCAGTCAGCATCTGTGGAGTAAATGTTCCAGGTCATGATCTTTCGTCAGAGCTTGAGAAGATGGAGGTCTGAAGGAAAGAAACAATAAAAAGACATGGATCAACATAGGGAGGGTGCATGAGATTAGAACCACTGTTTATGTGGAGGATTAGCACCAAGTATCATCAAACATTATCATCCCTCTTCTGGTTTCATTCTCCTCAAAATTCTTCACTTTCTTAGAAGAAGGCTCCTCTCCAGATTCTAAGCTATTCATTACTCATGATGAGTGCTACATACCAGTAAACAGCCTTTGAAATGTATGCCAGAATCAAATGCAAGAAGCTTTATGGGATTTTAGAACATGTCCTGCAGGGCAAACTGTAAATCCTCTTGGATTTCTGTTTAGGAGGCTGCCAAACAAATTAAATCCTACAGAATTTTTAAAATTTTCTCTTTGCTGTTACAGGAATCTCACAAAGCAAATTACAAAGCCGGTAACGTGTTTGCAGGATTACGCAGGAGGCATTTCAGTTTATGTACAAATCAGGTCTTTTATTTTTCTGGCGGCCGCATTGCCTGCTGAGAGAATTTTAAAAGGGAACCAACAAGATTCAGAGTGATTATACAAAAAATGTATGAGATTTTCAAAGTGGAAGAAAAATATCAGTAGGAAGAAAGAAATTAAAACAGAAAATGGATACCATCAGCAGGTCTGGAAACATTTCTGCAGAGATTATCTGGATTAACAGCCAAGACATGTTGTAGATATTCAAGTGGGTGCCATTTTCAAGACTAACTCAAAGAACAAAGAACAATGCTGAATAGGAAACAGCCATTCAGCCCTCCAAGCTTGAGCTAACAAATTTTGCCCTTCCTACTAAAAATGCCTTCACCTCCAGGATCTGTATCCCTCTATTCCCTTCCTATTCATGTATTCGTCCCAGTGTTCCTTGAATGCTGCATTTCTGTAATGTGCCAGATTACTCAGACCCCTTGGCATCATGGTAGCCCACAAACCCACCAACATACTAAAACAGCAGCTAATGAACTTGAAAGACCCTATACAGACAACACGCAAAACTAATGTCATTTACAAAATACCTTGCAAGAAGTGCAACAAATACAACATAGGACAAGCAGGCAGAAAACTAGCCACCAGGATACATGAACACCAACTAGTCACAAAAAGACATGACCCACTCTCACTAATATCCTCACATATGGATGAGGAAGGACACCACTTCGACTGGGACAACATAACCATCCTAGGACAAGCCAAACAAAGACATGCACAAGAATTCCTCAAGGCATGGCATTCCAACAGGAACATCAAGTTAGACCCCATCTACCCTCCCTGAGGAAAAGAACAGGAAGTGACTTCACCACGGAAAATAACATCATCACAGGAAATGACATCACCGACCCAAAGAAACCCAAACATATAAATAGAAAGCAAGAATTTTTTAGCATTGCTTCACCTGGGGCCCACTGAAGATGTTACCTAGTAGGATAACAAAACGTCTAGAAATGAACCTTCCAGCTCAGCGAACAAACCTATATCCATTCACCATATAATTTCCACCTGTACTTCATCTTCCAAAATGCATCACCTCACATTTGTCCAGATTAAACTCCATCCGCAATATTTCTGCCCATGCCTCCAACTGAGCTATATCCTGCTTTACTGTCTGACAATCCTCTTCACTATCTGCAACTCCATCAATCTTTGTATTGTTCGCAAACTCACTAATGAACTCAGCTATGTTTTCCTCCAAGTCATTTATCCAGAAAATGAACAGCAGAGGTCCCAGCACTGATCCCTGTGGAATACCGCTAGTCATAACCCTCCATTGTGAAAAGCATCCTTCCACCATTACCCTCTCTCTCCTATGACTAAGCCAGTTTTGTATCCATCTTGCTAGCTTAGCTGATACCATGTGACTTCACTGTTTGCCCCATGAGGGAATCTTGTCAAAGGTGACGTCCATGAGGACTGCAGATGCTGGAGGTCAGAGTCAAGATTAGAGTGGTGCTGGAAAAGCACAACATTCCTGATGAAGGGCTTTTGCCCGAAATGTCGATTTTCCTGCTCCTCAGATGCTGCCTGACCTGCTGTCCTTTTCCAGCACCACTCTAATCTTGACTGAGGTTCAGGTAGACAACATCAACCACTTTTCCCTCATTTATCATCTTCGTCGCTTCCTCAAAAAAACTTGATCATATTAGTGAGGCGTGACAACCTCTGTACAAAACCATGCTGTCTATTACTAATAAGTCCATTTCGTTCTAAACCCATATAAATCTTGTCCCTGAGAATTTAATCCAAGAATTTCTCTACCATTGATGTGAGGCCCATAGGTCTGTAATCCCTGCTACACTTCTTAAACAATGGGAACATTTTAGCTATTCTCCAGTCCTCTGGGACCTCACCTGTGGCCAAAGAGAATTCAAAAGATGTCTTTAGTGCTTCAACAAATTGTTCCCTTTCCTCCCTCAATATTCAGGGATAGATTCCATCCGGACCCGGGGATTTACCTGCTTTAATACTTTTTAAGAAGTACAACACCTCCCCTTTTAATCGCAATTTGCCTTAGAAATTTGATACTCCCTTCCCTGAGATCATCCTCCACCAATTCCTTCTCTTTGGTGAATACCTATGTAAAGTATTAATTTAGGACCTTATCAACTGCTTATGGCTGCTACACATAGGTTCCCTCCTATGTACTTGAGTGGACCACTCCTTTATCTGGCTACCTTCTTGCTTTTTATAACTGTGTACAAAGTCTTGGGATTCTCCTTAATCCTAATTGGTAATGACTTTTCATGACCCCTTTTCTCCATTCTAATTCTTTGTTTATATTTCTTTCCTACTTTCCTTATATAGTTCAAGGGTTTAGTCAGTTCCCATCCTCCTAGGCCTTATGTACGCTTGCTTTTTCTTTTTAACCAAAGGCATAACTTTCCTGATCATTCAAGGATCACATAATTTGCCATGCCTCTTTTTCATTCTTGCAGAAACATGTCACAATGCCATTTGAAATACTCCCTCATGTCCAATGTGGATTTCCCCTCAAACAGCCACCTCGAGTCAATATTCTTCAGTTCCTGACTAATATTGTTGGAGTTCACCTTCCCCCAATTTAACACCTTCACTCGAGGACTGCTTTATCTCTCGCCAAGAGTATCTTAAAACTCATGGTATTATGGTCACTACTCCCGGAATGCTCCCTACTGAAACTTCACTTACTCAGCTGGCTCATTTCCCAAAACCAGGTCCAATATTATCCCTTCCCTGGTTGGACTGTTTAAATACTGTGTCAAGAAACCCTCCTGAATTGTTATTACAAATTCTGCACCATCCAAGCCCGAGCACAATGTGAATTAACACAGGGGATGTCGTCATACAGAAAGTTAAAATCACCCACCACAACACCTCTGCCGTTTTTACATCGATTCAAAGAGTCACAGAGATGTACAACATGGAAACAGACCCTTTGGTCCAACCCGTCCATGCTGACCGGACATCCCAACCCAATCTAGCCCCACCTGCCAGCACCCAGCCCATATCCCTCCAAACCCTTCCTATTCATATACCCATCCAAATGCCTCTTAAATGTTGCAATTCTTTCAGCCCCCACCACTTCCTCTGGCAGCTCATTCCATACATGCACCACGCTATGTCTGAAAAAAGTTGCCCCTTTTAAATTTTTCCCATCTTACCGTAAACCTATGCTCTCTAGTTCTGGACTCCCCCATCCCAGGGAAAAGACCCTGTCAATTTACCTCATCCATGCCCCTCATGATTTTAGAAACCTCTATAAGGTCACCTCTCAACCTCTGACACTTCAGGGAAAACAGCACCAGCCTATTCAGCCTTTCCCTATAGCTCAAATCCTCCAACCCTGGCAACATCCTTGTAAATCTTTTCTGAACCCTTTCAAAATTCACAACATACTTCTGATAGGAGGGAAACCAGAATTGCACACAATATTCCAACAGTGACCTAATCAATGTCATGTCCAGTTGCAATTTCATCTCCTAACTCCTCACATTTATCTAAATTAAAGTCCATCTGTCAATCCTCAACCCATTGACCCATCTGATCAAAATCCCGTTGTACTCTAAGATAGCCTTCTTTGCTGTCCACTACACTTCCAATTTTGGTGTCCTTTGCAAACTTACTAACTATATCTCCCATGTTCACATTCAAATCATTTACTTAAGTGACAAAAAGCAGTGGGCCCAGCACCAATCCTTGTGACATACCGCTGGTCACGGGCCTCCAGTCTGAAAACCAACACTCCACCATCACCCTCTTTCTTCTACCTTCAAGCCCCAAAATCTGTCTACATATTCTCTCCTCTATCTCCCGCTGGCTGTTGGGAGGTCTGTAGTATACCCCCAGCATTGTGATTTCATCTTTCCTAATCCTGAATTCTACTCATGTTGCCTCGCTGCACAAGTCCTTTGGTGTATCTTCCCTCAGTACAGAGGGTGAGATACTCCTTTACGAGAAATGCAACTCCCTATCCCTTTTACATTCCTTACCATCACGCATGAAGCATCTAAATCCCAGAACATTCAGCTGCCAGTCCAGTCCCTCCTTCAGCCAAGTCTCCGTAATTGCAATAATGTCATAGTTCCAAATATTAACCAAAGCTCTAAGTTCATCAAACGTGCCTATTATAGTTTCACATCGAAACACATATGTTTCAGATCACCTCCCCTTCTGTTTTCAGCAGGGTTTCCCTGCCTATTCTTGTTCTTAGTGAGGGTTGCCTTGGTTTCTACTTCTCCCTCAATTTCTACCACCCTACTCCTCTGGTTCCCATTCCCCTGCATCACTAGTTTAAATCCTCCCCACCACTCTACCACATACTCCCCCAAGGACATCAGTGCTAGTCCTGCCCAGGTGCACCCCATCCAGTTTGTACAGATACACCTCCCTCAGAATCGGTCCCAATGCCCCATAAATCTGAAACCCTTCCACACATAGAGTCATATGGTCATAGAGATGTACAGCATTGGAAACAGACTCTTCAGTCCAACCCGTCCACGCCAACCAGATATCCCAACCCAATCTAGTCCCACCTGCCAGGGCCTGGTCCATATCCCTCCAAACCCTTCCTATTCATATACCCATCCAAATGCCTCTTAAATGTTGCAATTGTACCAGCCTCCACCACTTCCTCTGGCAGCTCATTCCATACACGTACCACCCTCTGTGTGAAAAAGTTGCCCCTTAGGTCTCTTTTATATCTTTCCCCTCTCACCCTAAACCTATGCCCTCTAGTTCTGGACTCCCCGACCCCAGGGAAAAGAATTTGCCTATTTAGCATATCCATGCCCCTCATAATTTTGTAAACCTCTATTAGGTCATCCCTCAGCCACCAATGCTCCAGGGAAAACAGCCCCAGCCTGTTCAGCCTCTCCCTGTAGCTCAGATCCTCCAACCCTGGAGGATCTTGTAAAACTTTTCTGAACCCTTTCAGGTTTCACAACATCTTTCCGATAGGGAGGAGACCAGAATTGCACACAATATTCCAACAGTGTCCTGTACAGCCGCAACATGACCTCCCAACTCCTGTACTCAATACTCTGACCAATAAAGGAAAGCATACCAAACACCTTCTTCACTATCCTATCTACCTGCGACTCCACTTTCAAGGAGCTATGAACCTGCACTCCAAGGTCTCTTTGTTCAGCAACACTCCC
>NC_057713.1:28060297-28066807 GCF_004010195.1 Chiloscyllium plagiosum
AACCCTCCACCACCACCCTCTGTCTTCTACCTTTGAGCCAGTTCTGTATCCAAATGGCTAGTTCTCCCTGTATTCCATGAGATCTAACCTTGCTAATCAGTCTCCCATGGGGAACCTTGTCGAACGCCTTACTAAAGTCCATATAGATCACATCTACTGCTCTGTCCGCATCAATCATCTTTGTTACTACAAAAAACTCAATCAAGCCACACCATCTTTTCCCACCATCTTTTCATCCCATACATCCTGCTGTTTCCACTCTGACTAGCTCATGGCACTTGTAGTAATCCTGAGATAATTACATTTGAGGTCTTACATTTCAACTTTCTTCCTAGTTCTCTGTATTCTGCCTTTTGGACCCCATCTCTTTTTTTAACCTATGTTGTTAGTACCATCATGTACCACAATCACTGGCTGCTTACCCTCCCCCTCCAGAATGTCATGCAACTGCTCCAAGACATCCAAGACTTTAATTTGCAGCCACAGTAACATCTATCTATTGCCCTTACAATTGAATCCCCTGTCACTCTAGCTTTCCTGTGCTTATTTCTCCCTCCCTCTGCAGCGGAGTCAACAATGGTGCCATGAATTTGGCTGCTGTTATTCCCTGAGAGGCCGTTCCTCTCAATGCTATCCAAAACATTATATCTGTTTTTCAAAGGAATAGCCAGACGATATTGCTTCACTCCCTGCTTAGCCCTCATGCTCTGCCTGATGATCATCCATTCCCTTCTTTGCTGTGGATTCTGAGTCTGCAGTGTGACCACCTTTCTGTAAGTGCTGTCCATGACACACACTGCTTCGTGAATGCCCTACAGTGTCCACAGATACCACTCCAACTCTGAAACAAGGGCATCCAGGAGGTGCAGCTGGAGGCACTTCTTGCGCACATGCAGGTCCTGGCACTGGAAATGTTGCCAGCTTCCCACATTGAGCAAGAGGAGCTCTTCTGCCATGTCTCGCCCCTTTAATTTAATTCATCCTTACTATGTCAAATACTTTTAATACTAACTTATTGGTACACTCTGCTCCTATAACAGTTTCTCAAAACTTACCTACAACAATTTGTAATTGGCATAATTGATACTCCAACAATCCACCGAGTTTCCTTCAATGGCACCTTCCAGATCCATGACATCATCCATCATCAAGGTGGTCAAGGGCATGGAGGCATCGTCACCTGCAAGTTCCCTCCAAGCTACTCACCATCCTGACTTGGAAATATATGACCATACCGTCACTGTCACTGAGTTAAAATCCTGGAACTCCTTCCTTCCCAGCAGAGCCTTGGCAGTGAGGTTCAAATGCTGCTGTTGAGTCAAAGTGCAGGCTTTGATGGCTGCCAGGCCTTGCTGAGGAGGAAGAGCAGCTTTAAGCTAAGGCAAGATGAGATCCTTCCTTTCCTTTTAGTGCAATAATAATACTCGAGGAATAGTATTGGCAGTTAGTGGTGTTGTATGGTTGTTGTCATGGGTGACTTTAATTTCCCTAATATTGATTGGAAGCTCCTTAGTTCAAATCATTAGGATGAAGCAGTTTTTATCAGGTGTGTCCAGGAAGGATTCCTGATTCAATGTGTAGATAGGCCGACTAGAGGGGAGGACATATTAGATTTGGTGCATGGCAACAAATCAAGCCAGGTGTCAGATCTCTTTGTGGGAGAGCAGTTCAGTAATAGTATTCGCAACTCTTCAACCTTTGCTATAGTCATGGAGAGGGATAGGAGCAGACAGTATGGGAAAGTATTTAATTGGGGGAGGAGGAAATACAATGTTATTAGGCAGGAACTGGGGCATTTAAACTGGGAACAGATGTTCTCAGGAAAATGATCGTCAGAAATATGGAGGTTATTTAGGGAGCACTTGCAGTGAGTGCTGGATAGGTTTGTCCCTACTGAGACAAGGTAGGGACGGTCGGTTGAAAGGAACTTGGGTGACAAGGGATGTGGAACAGCTAGTCAAGAGGAAGAAGGAAGCTTACTTAAGGTTGTGATTTGGAAATGCCGGTGTTGGACTGGGGTGTACAAAGTTAAAAATCACACAACACCAGGTTATAGTCCAACAGGTTTAATTGGAAGCACACTAGCTTTCAGAGCGTCGCTCCTCCATCAGGTGGTAGCCACCTGATGAAGGAGCGTTGCTACGAAAGCTAGTGTGCTTCCAATTAAACCTGTTGGACTATAACCTGGTGTTGTGTGATTTTACTTAAGGTTGAGGAGGCAAGGATCAGATAGGGCTCTAGAGGGTTACAAGCTAGCCAGGAAGTAACTGAAGAATGGACTTAGGAGAGCTAGAAGGGGGCATGAAAAAGCTTTAGTGGGTAGGATTAAGGAAACCCTAAGGCATTCTATACTTTTGTGAGGTACAGGAGTATGGCCAGAGTGAGGGGAGGGCCAATCAGGGATAGTGGAGGGAACTTGTGCCTGGAGTCAGATGAAGTAGGGGAGGTCCTTAATGAATACTTTGCTTTGCTATTCACTAGTGAGAGGGACCTTGCTGTTTGTGGGGACAGCATGAAACAGGATGATACACTTGAACAGGTTGATGTTAAGAAGCAGGATGTGCTGGAAGTTTTTAAAAACTTGAGGATAGATAAATACCCTGGGCCAGATATTTATCCCCAAGGATATACCCAAGGTTACTACAGCAAGTGAGGTAAGAGACTGCTGCACTTTTGGCAATGATATTTGCACCCTCACTGTCCACTGGAGTGGTACCAGATAATTGGAGGGTAAGGAATTGAGATAATCCTGGGAATTACAGACCAGTCAGTCTTACGTCAGTGGTGGGCAAATTATTTATGTTTTTTGGAATCCCTGCAGTGTGGAAACAGACCCTTCAGCCCAACAAGTCCATACAGACCCTGTGAAGCGTAACTAATGCACCTAACCTACACATCCCTGAACACTATGGACAATTTAGCATGGCCAGTTCACCTAAACTGCACAGCTGTGGGCTGTGGGAGGAAATCCACGCAGACACGGGGAGAATGTGCAAATTCCACACAGACAGTTGCCCGAGGCTGGGTTGGAACCTGGGTCCCTGGACCTGTGAAGCAATAGTGCTAACCACTGAGCCACTGTGTCACTCCATTGGAGAGGATTCTGAGAGACAGGATTTATGCTTACTTGGAAACCATAGTTTGATGAAAGATAGTCAGCGCAGCTTTGTGAGGGGCAACTCATGCTTCACAAACCTTATTGAATTCTTTGAGGATGTGACAATTACGTTGATGAAGGTAGAGGAATGGATGTGGTGTACATGGATTTTAGCAAGGCATTTGATAATGTTCCCCATGATAAGCTCATTCAGGAAGTAAGGAGGCATGGTATACAGGGAAGTTTGGCTGTCTGGATACAGAATTGGCTGACCTATAGAACACAGAGGGTAGTAATAGATGGAAAGTATTCAGCCTGGAGCTCTGTGACCAGTTGTGTTCCACAGGGTACTGTTCTGGGACCTCTGCTCTTTGTGATTTTTATAAATGACTTGGATAAGGAGGTGGAAGGGTGGGTTAGTTATTTTGCCAATGACACAAAGGTTGGTGGAGTTGTGGATAGTGTGGACGGCTGTTGTAGTTTGCAACGGGACATTGACAGGATGCAGAACTGGGCTGATAAGAGGCAGATGGAGTTCAAACTGGAAAAGTGTGAAGTGATTTATTTTGGAAGGTTGAATTTGAATGCAGAATATAAGATTAAAACAGGATTCTTAGCATTGTGAAAGAACAGAGGGATCTTGGGTTCCACGTCCATAGATCCCTCAAAGTTACTACCCAGTTTGATAGGGTTGTTAAGAAGCCATACAGTGTGTTGGCTTTCATTAACAGGGGCATGAGCTTAAAAACCACAAGGTTGTGCTGCAGTTCTATTGAGTCCTGGTTAGACCACACTTTGAATACTGTGCTCGGTTCTGGTTGGCTCATTATGGGAAGGATGTGGAAGCTTTAGAGACGGTGTAGAGGAGATTTACCAGGATGCTGCCTGGACTGGAGGGCATGTCTTATGAACAAAGGTGGAGGGAGCTAGGGCTCTTCTCATTGGAGCAATGAAGGGTGAGATGTGACTTGAAAGAGGTATACAAGATGATGAGAGGCATAGATAGAGTGAATAGTCAGATACCTTTTTCCCAGGGCAGAAATGGCTATCACAAAAGGGTATAATTTGAAGGTGATTGGAGGAAGTTTTAGAGGAGATGTCAGAGGTTGGTTCCTTATACAGCGAGTGGTGGGTACATGGAATGCACTGCCAGCGTGGTAGTAGAGTCAGATACATGAGGGACATTCATGTGACTCTTGAATAGGCACATGGATGATAGTAAAATGAAGGGTATGTGGGTTAATTTGATCTTAGAGTAGGTTAAAAGGTGGGCTCAACATTGAGGGCTAAATGGCCTGTACTGTGCTGTACTGTTCTATTCTATGTTCTATGTTCTATGATATGCTCCTCCTGTGGGGGATCAGGAAGAAGTGAATTGTCCCTGACAACTCTGTCTGTAGGAATCGTGTCCACCTGCAGCTCCTCTCAGGCAGCATGGTAAGATTGGGATGACAGTTGGACTCAACTGTGAATCATGCAGGACGTCAAATGTTTAATATTAGAAGTTTCAGGGTTTTGGTTACACTAAAGCTTTAGCCAGATGGATGGTCCAGGAGAAGCAGGCAGGCAGTGCAGGAGTCTGCTGCGGCCAAACCCCTTTCAAAAAGGTACAATTTTTGATAATGTTGGAGCGATGGCTTCTCAGAGTTAAACAACAACAGCAGCCAGATCAGTGGCACCACATCCACTCTCTCATACAGCACGGAAGTTTAAAGTGTAGGTGATAGGGGATTCTATAGTCATAGACACAGATCGACATTTCTATGGCTGGAAGCAAGTCTCCAATGTAAAGTGTTGCCTTCAGATGCCATGGTCAAAAATGTCTTTGAATGAGCATAGGATATTATGAAAAGGGAGGATGAGCAGCCAAATGTTGTGGTCCAAGTTAGTAGCAACAATATATCAGAAAGAGAGATCAGATTCTGCAAAGAGAAATTAAGGAGTTTGGTAGAAAGTTGACAAGCAGCACTTCTAGAGTTATAATTGTAGGATTAAAATTTGTGTCACGTACTAGTGAGGCCAGAAATACAAAGGTAATACTGTTGAATACATGGCTGCTATTGGACGGATGGCTTCAGGTATGTGGATTATTAGGATCACTTCCAGGGCAGGTAGGTGTTGCACCTAAACAAGAGGTTTGCTAGTGTCACTCGCAAGGGTTTAAACTAATGTGATGGGAACCTGAGTAGTAGGGAACCAGAATAGTAGGTCAGCATGTGATGTGATTGAGCATAAAATAGAGGTTAAGTCAAGTAGGTCGAAAAGGAAGAACAGCCAGGTTATTGAACACAGTAGGTTTGGTGGTCTGAAAAGTATTTATCTTAATGCAAGGAGCATAACAGATAAGGCAGAAATTGGAGA
This sequence comes from Chiloscyllium plagiosum, assembly GCF_004010195.1. NCBI lineage: Eukaryota > Metazoa > Chordata > Chondrichthyes > Orectolobiformes > Hemiscylliidae > Chiloscyllium > Chiloscyllium plagiosum. The sequence continues at coordinate 28,065,756 of NC_057713.1, forward strand.
AATTAGATAGAAGGTGGCTGTTTGAGCGTAAATCCAAATGTGATGTGTGGGAATCTTTAAAGACCAGTTGGTCGGAGTTAAGGACAAGCATGTTCCTCTATGGATGAACAATAAGGATGACAAGATTCAGGAACTCTGGATGACAATATTGAAAGTTTCATCAAACATGAAAGGAATCATATGTAAGGTTTAGGAAACAAAAATCAGACAAGTTACTTGAAGAATATAAAGGAAGCAGGAAAGAACTTAAACAAGAATTTCTCTCAAAACACTGCCCAACACATACCCCTCAACCACCAACTCCAATGTTACATAGAGCTTTTATATTGAGACAGTACCATAGAAAAGGACTCCAAAGTGATTCAAAAGGATGTTTTCAGGCATGAGTACACTCTGAGCCAAGTAAGGAAAGATTTAAAGTGGTGGTCAAGACTTTAGTCCAATGGATAGGCTTTACTAAAGCTCTTAAAAGAGATGAAGTTGCAAGGAGTTAAGATGGGAATTCAGGTAATTGAATGTATGACTACCAAAGGAGAGATGTATATTATACTAGATACATTAGCTGAAGAAGCTGCAGGGAAGAAATTACAGAGATAAGTATTGTCAAGGAAGTTAAATACGATTGCAAGGATGTCAGGAACAAGTTGAAGCTTTTGGAAACAGTAGAGACTGATGACACTGCCAGTTCACAAGGCGGCCAAGTTTGTCAATCAAAAGTTGCCGCAGAGGCAGAGCGGAAGAGTCGGACATCGCACAGAGCCGTGGTGATAGGGGACTCCATCGTGAGAGGAACTGACCAGGGTTTTTGTGGCAGCAGACGGGATTTAAGGATGGAGTGTTGCCTTCCTGGTGCTAGAGTGAAAGACACCGTGGAGAGAGTGCAGGAAATCCTCAAGGATGAGGGTGAAGAGCCAGAGGTGGTGGTACATGTCGGCACAAATGATGTCGGGAAGAAGAGGAGGAACATACTACAGCGAGACTTTGGAGAACTAGGAAGAAGGCTGAAAAGCAGGACGTCCAAGGTGGTTATCTCCGGTTTGCTTCCAGTTCCT
>NC_057713.1:28071745-28077043 GCF_004010195.1 Chiloscyllium plagiosum
GCAGTGGAGGCCCAGTCTCTGGATTCATTTAAGAAGGAGTTGGATAGAGCTCTCAAAGATAGTGGAATCAAGGGTTATGGGGATAAGGCAGGAGCAGGATACTGATTAGGAATGATCAGCCATGATTATATTGAATGGCGATGCAGGCTCGAAGGGCTGAATGGCCTACTCCCGCACCTATTGTCTATTGTCTGTCTATTGTCTATTGTCTATTGAAGATGTTAGAGAACCAAGAATAGATGAATCAGGGGGATAAGTCAAATACAAGATAGATGTATGACTGATACTTGATACACAATAGAATGAAAGCAAAAGGATTAGGATAAGGTGCAATATATAAAATGAAATTGTAGCATATAGAATATAAAAATTAAGTTAAAACGTAAATAAATAAATTTATAAGAGCACAGGTGAAGCATTATGTCTGGGTCTGAGCTCTAAATTAAGTGAAAGATATGTAACCTACCTCAAATCCTCCTTTCAACAATTCTTCCCGGTTTCCTGTCCTTTCAAATATCACTGACTGCAAGAACTCACAAGTTATTTGAAACCATTCGTGTGGCACCTTACTTACCTTATCCCTCCACAACATTATGTAAAATCTAGTAACTGCCAAACGTTTCCATCTCAATGCTCCATCAAGAGCAACCTTCCCAGCAAGATCTATCAGCACACAGAATAGGGGGACATTTCTTGTGTTAAGCCCCAGATGCCGAATGATGGGCTTTGAACTACCACAGCGGTTCTTACTAACCAGGTTCAGAACATTCAGAGATCCTAAGCAGCCCACTTCCCACCACTGGGACCCCAGTACAAACTTCTCATGCACTTGTGGAGAGAAACAAACAATTCTGCAATTTCACGGGGAGTATACAAAGAGGTGGTGAACGAATTGCCTGAAACTCAGCAATTGAAATCACTTGGGTCCAGGGACTTGCTGAAGAAATAAATATTAGAATGCTCGCCTGGCTTTCAGTCAAATATGTGAATTTCTTGATGAAGAAAGATCGAGGCCAGTATTGTTTGATTTCTACAATCTTAAAAGTTACATGATGCAACAGGAATTGTTGATGAATCATCTGTAATCAGCCACTGTCTAATGACCCAGGCTTGGCACAAGGAAATGCCTAGTTTTGGAGAGGTTTAGGAACCCTCGGTCCAAAGTCACCTTTTCCCTTGTACTACATTTACAAGCCATGTTTCAAATTACTCATGTGCTGCATCCCAAAATGTCATTTTCTGAAAGTAATCTATCTAATTTGCATTGGAATGAATCAATACTGACTGCTTCCATCAAATCCCTGGGGAGTCTGTGTCATATTCAGTATTCTTTGGATAGGGAGGGGAAGGTCAGACAGAAACTCAGCTGCATTTTCAAATAGGTGCACCCTGCTGTGAAAAAAAAATTAAATGATTGTCTGTGTTAGAAACCGTTCTGTGAGGGCATCATATAAATATCTTTTACAATGTCTAGTGCATATCCTGGATTGTAACGTTTTATCAACATTCAGATTATTTTGAACTGCTCATTAACAGCCAATATATATTTTGCAAAATTCCCTTTCTTATTCATACTTTGAATTAATTGGATTGACAAGAAATATGCTATAAAAAGTTACCACTCAGCAATAAATGAAGGGCTTACTGGCTCTGTTTTATAATTACTAGTAATGAAGAAAAGAAATGTTGCAGAATTGATTACTCATATTTTACAAAGTCCCTTATTCAGCATATGTTTGTCACATTCCAAACAGCGTACTGCAAATGCCACCGTTTGTTGTGCCTTCGAGGACTTTGCTTTGAAATCGCAGTTCAATCTCTCAATGAGCACATATTTTCCTGTAACTTCCATGTCAGATAGAATTTTAAGCAATTGGCAAAATAACATAAACAGAGGAAGGTAGCAAAGATTTCTAAGATACAAGTAAGGTATTGTGAATGCTATAAATAATAAATAAATTCATAACATTCTGGAAATACCTTTATTTGTTGTTTTAATCTTCCATCCGTTCCTCCTGCGATTTTTCAGTCCTTAGCCGTCTACACTGTTGGAATGATGTTCACTGAGAGCAGCTCATCTCTTAATTAGCTATCTCATTGCCTCCCAGGCTCACCGTAGGTTTCAACAATTTCAGAATATGTTCCTATTTATTTTGACAGCAGCTGCATAACATAACACAGCTGCACATTTACTCAGAACCCATATTTTGTTTATTTCATTATCCCAATATCACATGCTTTTGACTTGTACCATTATACCTTTAGCTAGTTAAACACTCCTACCTTCCAACCTTTCATACACCTTCATTTTTGTTCTGTTCTTCACCAAGTTGGCTTTCCTGTTCCAGTGACTTGAGAAACAATTACAACCTTGTCATTTTCTGATCAAATATAAAATTGTTAACCTGAAACATTGGCTTGGATTTTCACGACACCATCTCACAGAACAGGGGTGGAGTGGAAGTTAAAAATGGCAGATGGCACATGATTCGGGTTTCTCTGTCATATTCCCACAGCTCCCATTTTTCACTGATGCGGAATCGGATGTGGATAGTAAGCACACGTTCTAAACTAGCCAGCTCCATCTTGGGGTAGGCACTTCCTACACCACACAGTTTTCAGCAAATTAGGCTTTTGTTTTGTAACTCATGGTGCTCCTGAAAAGCCATGACCTATGGTCTGGATTCATGAATGTTTTGAAAGGTTAATTCAAAAACCCTTGTCTATATCTTCCATTTCTTCTCTATACCACCTCATGCTTACTCACTCAACCCCAGAGGCTCCCATATTATTTCTGTGCCTAATTACACTGTGTGCACAATGAATTCTCGAGGATAACTGCTTAAAACATACATCTGTCATTTTCTTTCAAAAATATATTTTGTTATAACCCTGTATAAGAATTAATCAACCATTGGAAGTGCTAATAACAGAAAGTATAAGGATTTCAAGCCTCTTTATTTTGTATAAATAAACATTGACACATTAGCAAAACAAAGACAAACTTGTTATAACTTCATACCGAATACAAAGAACAATGGTGATGGTTATTGTAAGTCAGTCATCTCAGCTCCAGAACATCAGGGCAGGAATTCCTCAGGGTAGTGCCCTAGGTCCAATCAACTTTAGCTGCTTTATCAATGACCGTCTCATAAGGTCTGAGTGGATTTGTTTGCTGATGATTGCACAATGTTCAGCACTACTTGCTATCCAACAGATACTTAAGCAGTCCACGTCCAAATCCTGGGGATGGGTCATAAACTGAGCTGAACTAAACATCCGAATGCTGTGCCTACAAGAGCATACTAGGGGCTCAGAATCCTAGGGAGGAAATCATTGTTTGACTCCCCAGTTTGATTAGATTGCTTAGTGTGGAAACAGGCCCTTCGGCCCAACAAATCCACACCAATCCTCATAAGAATAACCCACCCAGACCCATTCCCCTACTCCCTACTAATGCACCTATCACTATGGGCAAGTTAGCTTGGCCAATTCACCTGACCTGCACTGGAAACTGGAGCAAAACCACACAGACATGGGGAAAACACACAAACTCCATGCAGATAGTTGCCTAAGGTGGGAGTTGAACCCAGGTCCCTGGCACTGCGAGGCAGCAGTGCTAACTACTGAGCCACCATGCCCCTCTAGCTCACCATTTACAAGGCATAAGTCAGGATTGCAGTGGAACCTCACTATTTGATTCATTATCATTCAAGAAGCCTGATAACATCTCGGAGAAACAACTGATTTGATTGACACCACATCTACAATTTTCACCTCCTCCACCATTAATGTTCAACAATGGCATTGTGTAGTGCTCATGAGATACACTGTAGAAATGCATCAAGATTTGTGAGACAGGACCTTTCAATCAATAAATACTACCTCTTAGAAGGACAAGGTCAGCAGATACATGGAAACAACACCACTTGCAAGTTCCCCTCTAAGCCAAGCTGAAAATGTGTTGCTGGAAAAGCGCAGCAGGTCAGGCAGCATCCAGGGAACAGGAGAATCGACGTTTCGGGCATAAGCCCTTCTTCAGGAAGAGGGGCTTATGCCCGGAACGTCGATTCTCCTGTTCCCTGGATGCTGCCTGACCTGTTGCGCTTTTCCAGCAACACATTTTCAGCTCTGATCTCCAGCATCTGCAGACCTCACTTTCTCCCCTCTAAGCCAACACTATCCTGACTTGGAATTGTATCTTTGTCCCTTCACTGTTGCTGGGTTAAAATCCTGGAACACACCTTCTCGAATAGCACTGTTACACCAGATGAACTATAACAGTTCAAGACAGAAACTCACCATCACCTGCTTAAGGGAAGTTAAGAATGGGCATTAAACGCTGACACAGCCAATAAGCCCCACATCCCTTGAAAGAATAAAAGAAAATAAATAAAGCTATCAGTCAAGCAATGTCTTCATTTCTCCGAAAATCTTCTGTATAAGTCTGTGGTCTCTGTTGTCCAGCTTAGTTCAGGCCTTGTAACCTAAGCAATAGACACAAATCAAAGGTAAGGATCTATGTTAACAATCTGATATTCATTCCTCCAAATGGGAAAGCTGAATGTGAAGGAAGATTACATGCTGGAAATTAGCAATTTCCTGAAACATGGTCCAAGGTCCAATTACTGGACCCTCACCAATTGTGGACCTGCAAACCAGATGAATTTCTGTGCACACTGTGTTTAAAATCAGTAATTCAGTGTTAATGTCCTTGTTTCATATCCATCCACGAGAACGAGGGTAGGTCCGATCAAGGACAGTAGTGGGAGACTGTGTATTGAGTCGGAAGAGATAGGAGAGGTCTTGAATGAGTACTTTTCTTCAGTATTTACAAATGAAAGGGACCATATTGTTGAAGAGGAGAGTGTGAAACGGACTGGTAAGCTAGAAGAGATACTTGTTAGGAAGGAAGATGTGTTGGGCATCTTGAACAACTTGAGGATAGACAAGTCCCCCGGGCCTGACGGGATATATCCTAGGATTATGTGGGAAACAAGAGAGGAAATTGCAGAGCCGTTGGCAATGATCTTTTCGTCTTCACTGGTTGAGCCAGGGGACTGGAGAGTGGTGAATGTTGTGCCCCTGTTCAAAAAAGGGAATAGGGATAACCCCGGGAATTAAAGGCCTGTTAGTCTTACTTCTGTGGTAGGCAAAATAATGGAAAGGGTACTGAGGGATAGGATTTACGAGTATCTGGAAAGACACTGCTTGATTAGCCAGCACGGATTTGTGAAGGGTAGGTCTTCCCTTACAAGTCTTATTGAATTCTTTGAGGAGGTGACCAAACATGTGGAT
>NC_057713.1:28077734-28079854 GCF_004010195.1 Chiloscyllium plagiosum
TTTTTCCCCGGGTACAACGAGTGTTACAATGGGACATAAATTTTAAGGTGAAGGGTGGAAGGTATAGGGGAGATGTCAGGGGTAGGTTCTTTACCCAGAGAGTGGTGGGGGCATGGAATGCGCTGCCTGTGGGAGTGGCAGAGTCAGAATCATTGGTGACCTTTAAGCGGCAATTGGATAGGTACATGGATGTGTGCTTAAGCGAGGACAAATGTTAGGCACAACATCGTGAGCCGAAGGGCCTATTCTGTGCTGTATTGTTCTATGTTCTATGTTCTATAACCTGCTGTTGAGGTGGGAAAATTTAGCCAATTCTGCTTTGGACAGTTAAAGTTAAACTTCAATAATTATAATTTACAATGTGTCATCTTTAACCTTGTGATCATCATTACTGCCTTCTTTTGTGCCTTTCCCAGTGCCTGTACATGGAGGAAAATGAGACATCAGCAGCATGTAGAGTAATGCTGCTGTGTAGCTATGTAATAATAATGTCAGTCTCACATGGTTATGTTGAGAGAAGCGGAAGGGAGCAGGGGCTCCACCAGAGTCTTGAAAGAATGCCTGCACCCACTAAGCTGTGAATAAAGAGTTCTTACAGAATGCACATGGACTCAGGAAGCAGGCTTGAGAGGATTAACTAGAGTGAAACCTCATACACACACTGACAGTGCTGGTGGCAGTAGAGAATGTAGCTAAACACTCATCAGCTAGAAAAGAAAAATGGCAATAAATCTGGGAGGATGTGATGATGAATCCACATTGGGAAATATTGTCTGGAAAGCTGGCCAGACGTAATGCCAAATAAGACATACTATGCCAACACTTTGAGCCGTGTACACATCTCACTGTCATAGAGTCATAGAGATGTACAGCATGGAAACAGACCCTTCAGTCCAACCCGTCCATGCCAACTAGATATCCCAACCCAATCTAGTCCCACCTGCCAGCACCCGGCCCATATCCCTCCAAACCCTTCCTATTCATATACCCATCCAGATGCCTTTTAAATGTTGCAATTGTACCAGACTCCACCACTTCCTCTGGCAGCTCATTCCATACACATACCACCCTCTGCATGAAAAAGTTGCCACGTGGGTCTCTTTTATATCCTTCCCCTCTCACCCTAAACCTATGCCATCTAGTTCTGGACTCCCCGACCCCAGGGAAAAGACTTTCCCTATTTAGATCAGAATGCTTCTAGAAAAGCACAGCAGGTCAGGCAGCATCCGAGGAGCAGAAAAATCGACGTTTCGGGCAAAAGCCTTTCATCAGGAATAGAGGCAGGAAGCCTCCAGGGTGGAGAGATAAATGGGGGGAGGGGGGTTGTAGAAGGTAGCAAAGATTACAATAGATGAATGGGGGTGGGGATGGAGGTGATAGGTCAGAGGGGAGGGTGGAGCAGATAAGTGCGAAGGGAGATTGGCAGGCAGAACTGGTCATGAGCTGGAAAGTTGGAACTGAGGTAAGGTGGGGGGAGGGGAAATGAGGAAACTGATGAAGTCCACATTGATGTCCTGGGGTTGAAGTGTTCTGTGGTGGAAGATGAGGCGTTCTTCCTCCAGGCTTCGGGTGGTGAGGGAGCGGCAGTGGAGGAGGCCCAGGACCTGCTTGTCCTCGGCAGAGTGGGAGGGGGAGTTGAAATGTTGAGCCACAGGGCTGTGGGATCGATTGGTGCGGGTGTCCCGAAGATGTTCCCTGAAGCACTCTGCGAGGAGGCATCCAGTCTCCCCAATGTAGAGGATACCGCATCGGGAGCAACGGATACAATAAGTGACATTGGTGGATGTGCAGTTGAAACTTTGATGAATGTGGAACGCGCCTTTGGGGCCTTGGATGGTGGTGAGGGAGGAGGTGTGAGCGCAGGTTTTGCAATTCCTGTGGTGGCAGGAAAGTGTGGTTTGTTGGGAGGCGTGGACCTGATCAGGCAGTCACGGAGGGAACGGTCTTTGTAGAAAGCGGAAATGGGTGGGGAGGGAAATATATCTCTGTTGGGTGGGGTCCGTGTGGAGGTGGTGGAAATGTCGGCGGATGATATGGCTAATGCGAAGTTGGTAGGGTGGAAGGTGAGGACCAGGGGGGTCTGTCTTTGTTACAGTTGGAGGGGTGGGGTTTGAGGGTGG
>NC_057713.1:28080389-28189642 GCF_004010195.1 Chiloscyllium plagiosum
CGGAGGAATTGGGAATAGGGGATGGCATTTTTGCAGGAGGTAGGGTGGGAAGAGATATAATCCAGGTAGCTGTGGGAGTCGGTGGGCTTGTGAAAAATGTCAGTGTCAAGTCGGTCGTCATTAATGGAGATGGAGAGGTCTAGGAAGGGGATGGAGGTGTCAGAGATGGGCCAGGTGAATTTAAGGTCAGGGTGGAATGTGTTGGTGAAGTTGATGAATTGCTCAACCTCCTCGCGGGAGCACGAGGTGGCGCCAATGCAGTCATCAATGTAGCAGAGGAAGAGGTGGGGAGTGGTGTCGGTGTAACTACGGAAGATCGACTGTTCTACGTAGCCGACAAAGAGACAGGCATAGCTGTGGCCCATACGGGTGCCCGTGGCTACTCTTTTGGTCTGGAGGAAGTGGGAGGATTTGAAGGGGAAATGGTTAAGGGTGAGAACCAGTTCAACTAAATGAATGAGAGTGTCAGTGGAAGGGTACTGTTGGGGACGTCGGGAGAGGTAGAAACAGAGGGCTTGGAGGCCCTTGTCATGGCAGATGGTGGTGTAGAGAGATTGGATGTCCATGGTGAAAATGAGGGGTTGGAGGCCGGCGAAATGGAAGTCTTGGAGGAAGTAGAGGGCGTGGGTGGTGTCTCAAACATATGTGGGGAATTCCTGGACTAGCGGGGATAGGACAGTATCGAGGTAGGCGGAGGTGAGTTCAGTGGTGCAGGAGCAGGCTGAGACAATGGGTCGTCCGGGGTTGTCAGGCTTGTGGATCATGGGAAGTAGGTAGAATCGGGTGGTGTGGGGTTCCCGGACTACGAGGTTGGAAGCTGTGGATGGGAGATCTCCTGAGGTTCTGTATGGTCTGGGAGATGTTGGTTTGGTGATGGGAGGGTACGGTCATGGTCAAGGAGGCGGTAGGAGGAGGTGTCTTCAAATTGGCATCTGGCTTCAGCGGTGTAGAGGTCAGTGCGCCAAACTATCACTGCACCCCCTTTATCTGCTGGTTTGATGGTGAGGTTGGGACTGTAGCAGAGGGAGTGGAGGGCTGCGCTTTGTGAGGGTGAGAAAGTAAAGGCCTTACCTTTATCCCCTCCATCCACGCATCAATGAATTTAATACGCATCGTGATGTCAAACACTTCTTCCGCTGCCTCCGCCTCCGAGCTTACTTTTACAATCAGGACTCCTGCCCACCTTCCAAGGACTCCTTCACTCGCCTCCAACACACTCCATCCACCTGGACACCCCGCACTGGCCTATTATCCGCTCTCGACCTCTTCATTTTCAACTGCCACTGAGACATTAACCGCCTCAAACTGTTTACCCCCCCCCTCCCCCACTCCAACCTCTCACCCTCACAGCGAGTTTGTTATTTGGACATTACTAGATGTCATGCAAGAACACAATAATCAGTGTTGCGGCCAGGCATTATATGCTCACACAGGTAATGATCAATAATTGCATTCTGTGTGGAGGGCGGCACGGTGGCACAGTGGTTAGCACTGCTACCTCACAGCACCAGAGACCTAGGTTCAATTCCCGCCTCAGGCAATTCTCCGTGTGGAGTTTGCACATTCTCCCCGTGTCTGTGTGGGTTTCTTCCCACAATCCAAAAAAATGTACAGGTTAGGTGAATTGGCCATGCTAAATTGCCCGTGGTGTTAGGTGTAGGGGAATGGGTCGGTGTGGACTTGTTGGGCCGAAGGGCCTGTTTCCACACTGTAAGTAATCTGAGAGAAAAGAACTATTACTACCATTATCCATTCCATCAAGGCCATATAAGCACTTGGAAATGGATTTATTGGAGTTCAAAGGCAAGATCTTCATTATTGCCATGGGCTACTGCTCAAGATGGATTGAAGTAAACCATTATAGTATGGATTTGTAATATATTGTTAGTGTTGAAAGTGAAGGAAAAAGGCATTTTACTTTTCAGTTCTGTAAAGATGACTTTTTTTAACAAAGGTCAGAAGTCAGCTTTGAACAATGAGTTCAAAATCATTTCCAAAAAAGCATGTGACTTAGGCTAAACAATTACATAAATTCTCTGGTGAGTTAGTTAATGAAATGTTTGCAAGTCATTTTTACTAACAATAAAAATGACAAACCAGATTTAACATACAGGTTTCAGTTGAAAAGATTAGTTTCATACCAGCAGCATGGCAGTTTGATTTGTGGTAGCCCACGTTGTTCAGATATGGAGAGAAGTCATAAAGACATTTTAGCTGTTCAAGTAGACACGGTTTTTGTTAAAGTTCAGTTTTGACAAGTCAATGAAGTAGCCAATTTCTATGCCACTCAGGGAGAAACAGCAATGGAGAGAATCACATCTGATGAATGAATAGAGAAAGTCATTAAAAACAAATGTCTTCAACTTGGTCAATTAGTTAAGGAATTATAGAGTTAAGATAGGAGTGCTACTTCACTCAGATTGAGTGGCTGTAAAGAATATTGTTGGGAAAATAGTTGAACTTTCTTTTTTTAGTGGCAAGGATCTTTCCAAAATATCTTGTGTGTGTGTGAGAGGGAAAAGAGAGCTTTTTTGTAATAAACTTGCAACTTTTTGTTAAAAGACCTGGTAGCATTATGTGAATATTTTCACAGACTAGTCACTACAGTAACCAACTGTAAAAAGAATATCATAATCAATCATGGTCAACTACTGCAGATGCTGGAAATCTGAAGTGCAGATATCGATAGAGAAACAGCAAGAGAAACAGTTAATATTTTTTGTCTAACATGAGTCTTCTTCAAAACTAAGAAGTGTTGGAAAATAGCTTTTTTTAATGCTTTTTGATAATTCTCTTTCACTGTCAAAAGTATAAAAAGAATTTATTTTCCACCACCTTTCAGTACTGAAGATGAGTCATACCAGACTTGAAGCATGAAGTGTTTCTCTCTCCAGACTTTCTGTGTTTCTCCAGGTTATTGACCAGGCATGACCCCCTCAAAACATTTCAAGAAGGTAACCCAGACCCTAACTTTTCTAGTTGTTTTGAATCGATGTGGTGTGGATATTCCAAGAGCATGCAGCTAGTCAAAACCCCTCGAATTTAAACAAAACAGAATTTATTTACAGAATTGGGCGGCACGGTGGCACAGTGGTTAGCACTGCTGCCTCACAGCGCCAGAGACCCGGGTTCAATTCCGCCTCAGGCGACTGACTGTGTGGAGTTTGCACATTCTCCCCGTGTCTGCGTGGGTTTCTTCCAGGTGCTCCGGTTTCCTCCCACAGTCCAAAGATGTGCAGGTCAGGTGAATTGGCCATGCTAAATTGTCCGTAGTGTTAGGTAAGGGGTAAATGTAGGGGTATGGGTGGTTTCCGCTTCGGCGGGTCGGTGTGGACTTGTTGGGCCGAAGGGCCTGTTTCCACAGTGTAAAGTAATCTAATCTAATACCGAAAGAGACAGAAACAAAGGAGAACAGATTACAGGATAACTTAATCTATTTGAAATTAAAGGTGTGGGTTTTAATACTACCTATGGTTTTCCAATTACCTGACATGTATGACATGTCTGCCAAAATTCAATTACATCCTTGTGCAGTCCAGGCCAGTAAAATTGGTTTTGTATTTTAGCTTGAGTTTTTCTCACCCCTAAATGACCACCTACTGGTGGTTCATGCACTACCCACAACACCTCCTTTCTATAACCCACCGGCAATACGTCATGATAAACATCTGCCCATTTCTCATCTGCCTGAATATGTGATGGTCTCCATTTTATCATTAAAACATCATTTTAAGATACTAGCACACCGAGATGCATCTAGAGTCTCCTTCTGTGTATGTGTTTTGATACAACTGGGTTAGTTTCTCAACTGTCTGCTGTAACTCAGTTAATTTCTCTGAACTAAAAATGTCTGCTTCGTCATCTATTCACTCCTGGTTTGTCTCAACCATTTGGTCAAACAAGGTCTCTGCTAATTCCACTTCAACTTTCTTATCTGTACTGTCTGATCTCTCCTGTTTCAACTGATGACTTTGTGACCTCACTACCACACAGTCAGAAAAAAGGCCCAGGGTATGTGTCCAGCAATAGTTCAGTTGTCTGAGTTTCCACTGGATTTTCAACCACAGCATGCAGCCCTCCTACCTGTAAACCAGCTATATCATCAGCAAGGATAAATTGTATTTCCAGAACTGAGAGTTTGTCCAGTACTCCCACCACAACTTCTCTTCCCTTCGCTGGACACTCTAATCTCACTCTACATGACTGAGCACTTTTTGTCTCACTGTGAATTCCTATTACTCATGCATTCTCCGGCACTAGTCCTTCAGAGTTACATAGCTCCTCATTTTTCAACATCAATGATTGAGAAGATCCTGTATCTCTTAATATTGTAACGTCTTTATCTAGTGTTCCTGGTCCATGTGAATAAACTTTACCTTTGCAGGTATATGGTTGAAGAAGATCTGGCACTTCCTCCTTAACCAACCTCCAACCAGCTTGTACATTCTGGTGCAGCTTGCTAGCCTCCACTGTGCTTTCTGTTACCATTTCAACAAAATTCACTGACTTCTCCTGTTTTCCTACATTGGCCTCCCAGTGCTTTTCCTAACCAGCAACACTGTGATTTCAGGTGGCCTACTTTATTGCAGTGAAAACATCAGAGCTTTTTAACTTTCTTTCCCCTTCAAGGGCTTACTTTTTACCCTGTGGTAAGTTATTCTTATGATCTTCACTGAGATGTATCTTTCCCTTTTCATGTGAGGATTTCTCTTTTCCCCAACTTCAATCCCTCACAGATTGAAATTGATGTTGAATGCCAAACTTTGATTTATGAACCATTTCCACTGCTAATCTTGCTGTTTTAATTCTCTGCTCTTCCACATAAGTTCTCACTGCCTCAGGAAGTGAAGTTTTGAACTCCTCCAAAATAATCGTCTTTCAAGGAGTGTCATAGGTTTACACTCTATTTTTAATGCCTTTATCCACCTATCAAAATTACTTTGTTTGATCGTTTCAAATTCAATGTGGTTTGACCAGGGTCCCTCCTTAGGTTCATGAAAAGTTGACTGTAGGCTTCTGGCACAAGATGACATGCACTTAAAATGTTTTTTTTCACCTCCTCATATGCCCCAGATCTCTCCTCTGATTGTGATGCAAATACCTCATTAGCTCTACCTACAAGTTTTGTTCGAATCAACAAAATGCTCATGGTCACTGGTCATCCATTTGTTTAGCCACCTTCTAAAATGAGATGAAAAAGGCTTCTATATTCCTCTCATCAAATTTAGGAAATGTGTGAATATATTTGAACAGTTTCTCACCAGACCTTTGGCTACCATGGGTTTGCTCATCTTCACTCTCTTCCTCACTAAGCTAACCTTCAGCCTTCATCTCCATCCTTTTAAGTGACTTTCCTGTCTCAGTGCCAGTTTCTGAAGTTCAAACTCTCTCTTTCCCCCTTTCCTCTCTCTCCTTTTCTCTCTCTCCTCTCTCTCTTTCTCTCTCTTTTTCTTTTTGTTCTGTTGAAGCAATTCATTCTTTTTTCCCTTTGCTTTTAATTGTAATTCAGACAATTCCACTTCTTTTGCCCTTTCCTTTTCTTTTGCCTCTAACTCAAGCCGCTTCATTTTCAATTGTATTTTAGCCATCTCTAAGGATTCTGATGATGTTTCCAGCAAACATAAATGCTGAGCTATTGATGTGGTTATCTCTTCTTTCCTCGCGGAAGGAGGCAGCTCCAACTCCAGATTGGCTGCTAATTTCAGCAGCTTGGCCTTAATCACCTTTTGCACACCCCCCAACGTCACTTCTTCCACCTCCAGAAAACTTTTAGTGACTGAAAGAGCCATTGCTATCCCAAGCACTTTTTAAACCAACCAAATTCAACACCCAGAATAGAAGACGCCATTTCTGAAGAAGGGTTTATGCCCGAAACGTCGATTCTCCTGTTCCTTGGATGCTGCCTGATCTGCTGCGCTTTTCCAGCAACACATTTTCAGCTCTGATCTCCAGCATCTGCAGCCCTCACTTTCTCTCTAGAAGACACTAACACCTACCACTCGTTGCTTTTGAGTCCAGCAACCCTAATCCCAAATTGGAACTATAGAACCAATCCCTCAAAGAACCCCCAATCTGTTATAGACCAGGCCAGGTCCCCTCAAAACATTTCAAGAGTTAACCCAGTTCCTAATTTTGTTAGTTGTTTTGAGCAGTTGTATGTGGATATTCCAGGAGTGATGCAACTAGTCAAAACCCCTCAATTTTAAACAAAACAGAATTTATTTGCAGAGTACCGAATGAAACACAAACAAACGAGAACAGAATAATCTATCCGAAAACCCAACAAACTATCCAAACCGAATGATGTTGTTCCAAATTCCTGCAACAATCCCCATAAACACCCCTTGGCAAAAAGGGTAAAATCAAACACAGTGTCTTACAGGAGAGATGTCAGAGAGAGAGAGAGAGATTAGAGAGATTCAGCATGCAACTGCTTCTTTTAGATTCCCAGCCAACAATTGACCAGCAGTCTCAAAAAACTGATTACTTGCTAAAGCCAAACCAAACCAAACCAGAGAAAAGCTGAGCTGGGAGACCTGGCCACTCACCTTTCATTGTACAAATGTTTTTAGAAAAACTTGAAAGCTTCTTCAAATAGATAAATGTAGACCAAACGGAACCTTTGTCTTTGTAACCCCTCTGAAAACGTTCCCAAGTGCAACCTAACCTTCTTAAAGAAAGACCATCGTCACACTCCAGTGATCTTTGTGTTTCATATGATGAATCAAGGCAGGTTTCACTCTGAAATCTGCTTTGTCCAAAATTATGATCAGCTGGGATTATATAATCATTTACACAAAATCACAGAACAAGCAGGGACAGAATCCATTCCAGACATTGTAGTCCGAAATAATGGTCTGCAGTTTGCAAGTGAACAGTTCAAGAGATTTGCATGTGACTATGAATTATTCATATCACAAATTCATCCTGCTGTCCTTAAGTGAATGGAAAAGCTGAGTGAGAAGTTTGTACAGTCAAAATATTATTTAAAATGAACAAAGGCTTGAATCTTGCATAATTCAGTTACATATCATTTCTACTGCAGAATGGATTACTACCAGCAGATTATTGATAGGTGGGAGATTAAGAATGTAACTTCCATCTCTGTCTCAGAACCCAAGGCCAAACACCAGTGAAAATAACTGTAACAGAGTGAAAAAGGGTGAAGAACAAAGCAATCAGGTTAGAAATGTTAGTAACAGATAGAGAACACAAAAGCTGCCAGAGCTACAGCCCAGGGAAAGAGCATGGATTAGAGATCAACAGCAAGTTACAATGACGATAGGAGAAATACAGTGATTGAGATTTATAGGATAGGCACAGATCAAGGGACAATTGCAAGAAACCGTAAAGCAATGATATCATTCTATAAGAAACCGACAGAAATGCTGAACAATTTTAAAAAAGAACAAGTGAACAAGAGCCCTACAATCATACTGGACAAGAGGATTCAGACTGAAAACAAAAAGGAACAGGACAGAGCATTGAAGGCCTCATAATGAGACTGGAATCAGAACAGGGACATTACTCAAAGCATCACTATACTAATCATATGATGTTTGAGACTTTGGGAGAAGATGTTCATGGGTGGGGTAAAGACTTGGGAGAAAATGTAAAGTAATGAGATACTAGCAGAATACATAATGATGATGATACATATATCATCATAGAATTATATAGTACAGAAGAGGCCCTTCAGCCCATCAAGTCTGTTTTGATATTGTCAGTGTTACATGGTTATGTGGAAAGAACTGGAGGGGAACAGAATCATCACTAGAATCTTAAGAGAATTTTTTTATCTACTCAGCAGTAAATAAAGAATTCTTATGGGAATTACTATGGACTCAAGAATCAGAACTTGGGAGACTAATCGGAGTTAGACTCTATACATACAGTAAAACAGTTACTCCCTTTTGAAGTGTGGCAAAATAAAGAAGAAACTTAATTAGAATTACTTTACCTTCAAACTACCCTGCATAATTATCCACATTAAACTAAAATTTTTCAACATAATTGACATCTGCAATTTCTTCCAAAGCTTCCCCTTGATCCCTGGAACACCTCTTTTCATGTCAGCGTAGTCTGTTAATTAAGTCAGTGGTAATTTATTAACTTTGAATTTCATTATTCAATGGTAGTGCTTATTAGAAGCCAAGGAGCGCACAGGACAAATTTTCTAAATATTTTAATTCTTAATGACAGAGGTTCCTCATCAGCTTCCCATCTTACATTGCCAAAATTTGTAGTTAAAACCCTAACCTACTTCAGGCTGTGTACTCATAGCCCTGGTGCTCACTGGCATGCAGTAGTTTCCAATCCACCAAAATCTCAATTTGAACAGTCTATGCTTTCTTAAATTCCTCATGGCAACTTCCTTTCCATTCTAGTAGCCACTTGCATGTGTACAACTTTCTGAACACCCTAAATTGATCAACTCTGTCCTCTTGCACAACCACCATTTCCATTGTTCCTACATTTGTATCCTTGCCTTCAGCTATTTAAATTTGAAATGGAAATGTGTTCCTGGAAAAGCGCAGCAGGTCAGGCAGCATCTAGGGAACAGGAGAATCGACGTTTCGGGCATTAGCCCTTCTTCAGGAAGCCCAGGAATTCCTACTCTACGCATTTCCACTTCTCTTTCAAGCCAACCCGAAAATACACTTCTTTGATCAAACGTACAGATGTCTCATCTTTGTCCAGTCAATTTTTGACTGACTATACTCCTGTGAAGTGCTTTAGAATATTTTAGAATGTTTTCCTTTATTAGAGGTGCTACATAAATACACATTGTTGCTATTAGCAAAAGGCAAAGTCAAGAAACAAAGCAGCGAAGAAAAATAACTTTCTGCAATGGAATTCAGAGTTAGGGCGTAGCCCACATGTAAACTCAAAGTTAGAATATATCCTTGACTTGTACACTCTCACGTATCTCTACAGAGAGAGATGTTACTGACTTGAGTTAGTTAGCCTCTGCATATAAGTTGCATTTTAAGTAGGCCAATGACAGTTATGTTTATTTTCAATGCAGAGTTACACTTTTGTGTGTGGACGTACATGTTGCTATTGCCTTTCACAAAAAGAAAGTGGAACAGATTAAATTATCTGGCCTGAATACAATGTAGTCTTCAGGGAACTGGAGTGCATGCATAAGCAAGAGATCTACTTGTCAAAACTTATCCATATGGGAAGAGCAATCTCATTTTGTTTTGACTTCATTAACAACACTGAAGGAATTCCATATAACAGGAGCTAAGTAATGAGAAAACTGAAGAGTAATTTTCTACAGTGTTATGGCAGTGTGACCTAATACAATGCTGAGGGTATTGTTAGAAGACTGATACATACTCATACCGGATGTGCTATAGCAAGAACAAAATCCTTCATTAACAGAATAGGTCCAAGGGAACTCCTGCCCACAGCAAATTTGATGCTTGCAAAGTAATAAAGGAGAGATGCTGTGGAATTGCTGTGATCAATTAACTTTTAAACCCTTCTTAACTTGGCTTTAACCAAATTATTGATCATCCTGAGTTTGCCTGGATGTCTTACAAGTATTTGAGATGAGGCCCAGTGAATACATAGAATATATTATACCCTGCAGCAATTGAGATATGCAGGGTTGGCACAGATCAAGGGACAAAAAAAGAAATCATATAGCTGTAGTGTTGATTGATGATATTAAACAAATAGATGGCACAGTATATGGGAGAGCCTGTGGAGTGGGTGTCAAATAAACAGATGCACCCATGGATTAGTATCATTTTCCAAGTTTTGGTTATCGCCCAGTTTTGGTATTAATTCTGTACTTAGACTACCTGATTCAGTGTACCAAGAGGTCACAAGAAATGACAAGGAGTATGGGATTCAAAGAATGTGGGGTCAATACGTAAAACCCATGGTACTGGGTCAAAATATATAGATGGTATAATCAAGCACCTTTACATCCCTAAGTGGGATCGCTGGCCAGTATCTATGGGCAGCAGAGCATAAAGGGAAAGGCATGACACATAGGTTGGCTACCTTGGACTAGATCAATGACTAAGAGAGGGGAACCAAAGGGTTAAGCAGTTTCAGAACTTAAAAGGTAAACAGAGATAAGCAGTTACAGTTAGAAATGGTTTCAGTATATAGTAAATGGGACATAATTGAAGGGTCAGAGATATGCAGAAAGGATGAAACATGTAAATCATAGAAGCAAAAGGATAAGACCAAGACTGCAGGGAGTGATTGATAGAGAGTTGGGGATAGATAGGGCACACAATCAGCAAAGACAAAGAAAGCTTTGGATAACTACAAATAATGCCTAGTATATGTACTCTGGGAAGTGATAGACTAACACCAGGATATCTGGTTAACATATGGTATGAATCAACCAAATCAACAATTTATGATGTAACCTACAGTGCAGCAACTGGATTTTGGACCTTTAAGACTGATTCTCCTTGAATTCACTGGAATAAATGTTCATAATCTGTCCCTGAATCTTCTGATGGTTGTCAAGTGGAAAGACATCCAGGGCACTGATCCAGTAATCAACTTGTTGCTGATATTTTCTTCTACCTGAGTAAGTAACTTACTTCAAACATACTGAAGCAATTACAATGCAAGTAAATGCCTCTTTGCAACATTAGTGGCTATTTCATATATTGCACACCAAAGCAATAGTTGCTTAGTGACCTCATTAAGCTAACAGTGGTTAATCCTTGTTTTAATCCTCTGGATATGAAGGTCAGCACTTCATTAACATTTTTGCTTATTTTCTGCTCCAATTCATGACAATTTTAATGATCTGTGTAACTGACTCTGCAATGTTTTTTGACCTCCATTGTTTCAAGCCTATCACCATTTAGAATAGTGAAAGTTCTATCTTTCATTAGGTCCAAATGGTTGCCCTCATGTTTGCCTAGATTTAAATCCATTTGTCAGTGTGGAACCTAACCACATCATCCAATAAATGTCTCTTTAGAATTTTATACATTCATTTGAGAGTTATAAAAGTATCATTGTGATGTTGGAGCACAGAATTCTGGTTACAGATGAGATAGAAGAGGCTAATAACTAAGCAAGTCCTGCCTTAACTCAATCCTTCAAATGAAATTCTATAAACTCCCAGTGACTTGCTCAAGGAAAGCTGCATTATCACCTTTATGGTTTCCACTTGAGATGGATCAAGAGCAAATTCTTCCTGAGCATGGTACTATGGCAGTGACTCAACAATTTCACTGCTCACAATTGATTGTTTAACTAGAAGGTGCCTAAAGAGATCTGCACAACAAGAGAGGATCTCAGCTGAAAATGTGTTGCTGGAAAAGCGCAGCAGGTCAGGCAGCATCCAGGGAACAGGAGAATCGATGTTTCGGGCATAAGCCCTTCTTCAGGATCTCAAGCCTGTTTTGTGAATTGCTGAGAGGCTGGATGTTGCACCATTGTTTTTAATATGGCAGACACAGATGCTGCCAGACCTGTGGAGCTTTTCCAGTGATTTCCATTTTTGTTTATTTTTAATGGGATTGTCACCTGTTTAAATAACTTTGTGCATCCAGAATCATTGTGACTTCTGTACAGGACAGGAAACACTAGCACATCAAAGTCAAGTATAGTGTCATGAATGGAATGTGGGCCTCAGCATAAATATGACTCGGCCGGAAAAAATGACTAGTGTCAATCTTCTGTTTCACACTCACAAGATGGCTACTATGATGCAAAGTAGTAAGTCATCAGACAGCACGCCTGTCACCAACAGCACCAAGTATGACTGTGCATGGTCTCCAGCTCTGATTGTCATCTACATTTTGGCCATGGTCAAGCATTTAAAGATATGCATTCAATTCAGGAACACATAAGGGAACTAGTAGAATGTGAGATCTATTTGCAACATTCGATGGTTGGACAAAATTCCCATCTCTAAGTTCTGGAGATGCACTGCATACCTGACACAAAGCCAAGGCTATCATGCATCCCCTCAATACTGACTTCATATGCAGTATTTGAAATCCCTTACACAATTGAAGACTTGGCCTCAAGTCATATAAATGACAATGTCAACTTAGAGTCTGAAGTTTTCTTACTTGCTGAACATTAATCCATCAAAGCAGCAGGAAACTCCATCATCATTTACATTGCTTTCAATCTCCCCCATCCTTTGAGTCATCAACATATTTGTATATGTGGCTTTCTATCCCATCATCTAAGTTGTTAACAAATATGGTGAATAGCTGAGGCTCTAACACAGCTCCTTGTAGGACATCACTAGGTACATCTGCCATTTAGGTGAAAGTGAGGACTGCAGATGCTGGAGACCAGAGTCACGATTAGAGTGGTGTTGGAAAAGCACAGCAGGTCAGGCAGCATCCGAGAAGCAGGAAAATCGACGTTTCGGGCAGGAGCCCTTCATCAGGATTCTACATCTGCCAGTTACCCTCACTCTCTGCTTCCAGTTGCTGAAGTAATTTCCAAATCAGGGAAATAATTTATCTTCGGTTCCATTAGCTATAAAGTCATCTAACAGTCTTATATAAGGGACTTCATTGAATATCATCAGAAATATCATCCATTTAAGTAATATGCTCAGACACACCTATCCACAACTTTAATCACATTTTCAAAACTTTTTTAAGTATATAGATCGCTGAGAATTGTTTCAGTTTGGTGAAGCTTTCTCATTCGGATTAGCGATAGGATTAGCGATCTGTTTTCACCTGTTCCAAATAAATTCCACTTGACTGCAGTTAGACTTGTCCCTAATCATCGTTTTTTTTCTCAGACAAAGTTATGCCACAGAGTTGATTTACAGCCAGCTACCTGGACCAAGGATTTGCTATTGTAAATCTCTTGTCCATTAGAGATGCCTGGTTTTAATTATTGATGGACGTTTGATGGACATATAGTGTGACAATATTTTACAAGCATTGGCATTGTAAAATATACACTTACGACTCCTGCTTACTTATGACAGAGGCAATTTTGACTTTGCACATGTGAAAAGGGCTGCTGACTCCTAAATGTTATCTTCTCGCATATCAATGGTAGAATGGCAACTAATACAGCCTCATAAAATGCTTTCAGAAGGGAACTTTAACAGAGCTTTCAAGTTCTGATTGGAATTATTCAATCTGTGGTGATACTGACACATACACCTTTGAGGCCATTTTCTAATTGTTGTTGGTATTTTTGTTGCACCAGGCACCACTAAAATGCCAGGAGAGATCACAGATGTTGGCTTCCCAGAGAGTTCCATCAAACGTTTTTCCTGTACCTCCCTCTAATACCTGCACAAGCTCCCTCCAATATCTGCAAACTGAAACAATTCATATGGGAACTTCAAAAATAGTCCAAGGCCTCGACACTCCAAGGAAAAGCTCGCTGGAAGCTGATCCATTTGGTGAAGATGTAAATCTATGACTAAAGTCACTTCAGGTATCAATAGCTGCTTTAGAAACTTCAGGAATATCTACCGCTCAACCTCATTTTAGTCAGTAGGCATCTTGTGGATGTAAACAACCAAGAGGTTTATTGGGTATGGTTAACTTGATAGACTTTTTTGAAGAAGTAGCGAAGAGTATTGACGAGGGCAGAATGGTGAATGTGATTGAAATGGACTTCAGTAAGGCATTCGACAAGGTTCCCCAGGGGAGACTGGTTAGCAAGGTTAGATCACATGGAATACAGGGAGAACTAGCCATTTGAATACAGAACTGGCTCAAAGCTAGAAGACAGAGGGTGGTGGTGGAGGGTTGCTTTCAGACTGGAGGCCTGTGATCATTGGTGTGCCACAAGGATCGGTGCTGGGTCCACTGCTTTTCATCATTTATATAAATGATTTGGTTGTTTTCAGTAAGTTTGCAGATTACACCAAAATTGGAGGTGTAGTAGGCAGCAAAGAAGGTTGTCTCAGACAGAGTGGGATCTTGATCAGATGGGCCAATGGGCTGAGGAGTGACAGATGGAGTTTAATTTAGATAAGTGTGAGGTGCTGCATTTTGAAAGGCAAATCAGAGCAGGACTTATACACTTAATGGGAAGGTCCACAGGAGTGTTGCTGAACAAAGAGACCTTGGAGTGCAGGTTCATAGTTCCTTGAAAGTCACAGGTAGATAGGATAGTGAAGAAAATATTTGGTATGCTTTCCTCTATTGGTCAGACTATTGAGTACAGGAGTTGGGAGGTCATGTTGCAACTGTACAGGACATTGGTTAGGCCACTTCTGGAATATTGCGTGCAATTTTGGTCTCCTTCCTATCGGAAAGATGTTGTGAAACTTGAAAGGGTTCAGAAAAGTTTACAAGGACGTTGCTAGGGTTGGAGGTATTGAGCTATAGGGAGAGTGTGAGTGGGCTGGGGCTGTTTTCCCTGGAGTGTCAGAGGCTGAGGGGTGACCGTATAAAGGTTTATAAAATCATGAGGAGCATGGATAGGGTAAATAGAAAAAGTTTTTTTCCTGGGGTGGAGGAGTCCAGAACTAGAGGGCATAGGTTTAGAGTTGGAGGAAAAAGATTTAAAAGGGACCTAAGGGGCAACTTTTTTCTCATACAGGGTGGTGCATGTATGGAATGAGCTGCCAGAGGAAGTGATGGAGGCTAGTACAAATACAGCATTTAAAAGGTATCTGATCGATATATGAACCCAAAAGTTATGAGCCACCTGCTAGCAATTAGGACTTGATTAGTTTAGGATATGGACAAGTTGGACCAAGTCCCTGTGACTCTATGACTCTAATTGGTGATCAGGTCCATGGATCTTTGGCACCATATGTCGAATATAACATAGTTACAACTCGATTTCAGAATATTCTTACCAATCATTTCAGCTAATGGACAATGACAAGAAAAATAGATGTCAGGTGGAATTTTCCTACTTGAATTGAAAGTATTTTTTGAAATGGTATCTGGTCTACCATGGCTCAGAACAACTTATGTCATGTAAATATCTGCTCTTCATCTCATTAATTATAGAATACGTTCCTTGGTGCCCTTCTTATGGACTCATGCAGCAGGAGAGGTGGAGATGTTTGATCAAATTGGGCTTTCATGCCACTGATGCCATAATTAATGCCCATCTGCACACCACTGCCCCTCCCACTGTGTGCCTGTTATCACCAAATACATGGTCAAATGCAAGGATTGTACATGCCCTGTTTTGGGGGGGTCAGGGGCCTGGCAGTGCTGGTGAACATGGTGGCAGAGATGTGGACTGTCCTTTATTCTACAGTTCATCACAGGTAGCCATGCCACTAGGCCAAACCTGCCTGAGCTTAAATAGCAGCCTGGGTCAGTGCTGTGGCCCAAGTGAGAACGGATGCCCAGTGATTCAGGGAAAAGGTCAATGATCTTTAGTACTCCCTAAGAGTAAGTACCACCATCTTCTCTTTGCTCTCTCACATTCATAGAAACAACATTCACTCTACCTCTATGACTGCATATGCCTCTCACCAAGGCTTGTGGATGACAACTCTCGCTATTCAATCAATCATGTTCACTCAAAAGCTCTCACTCTCCTCACCCTCCCAAACTACTAACCTTGTCCTTCCTACTCATTCACTGGAGATATGTCACTGCCTTTCCGGCTTCAGCATCATCATCGAGACATACAGCACGGAATACCATCATCGAGGCATACAGCACAGAATAGCGTCATCAAATCATACAGAACGGAATAGCAACATCGAGTCATACAGAACGGAATAGCATCATTGAGTCATACAGCACGGAATAGCAGCATTGAGACATACAGAACGGAATAGTTTCATTGAGTCATACAGACGAAATAGCGTCATTGAGTCATACAGAATGAAATAGCATCATTGAGTCATACAGCACGGAATAGCGGCGAATCATACAGAACAGAATAGCATCATCGAGTCATACAGAACAGAATAGCATCATCGAGTCATACAGAACAGAATAGCATCATCGAGTTATACAGAACGGAATAGCAGCATCGAGACATACAGAACGGAATAGTTTCATTGAGTCATACAGAACGAAATAGCGTCATTGAGTCATACAGAATGAAATAGCGTCATTGAGTCATACAGAACGGAATAGCGTCATTGGGTCATACAGCACGGTTAGCGTCGAGTCATACAGAACAGAATAGCATCATCGAGTTATACAGAACGGAATAGCGTCATTGAGTCATACATAACAGAATAACGCCATCGAGTCATACAGAACGGAATAGCATCATTGAGTCACACAGCACGGAATAGCGTCGAGTCATACAGAACGAAATAGCGTCATTGAGTCATACAGCATGGAATAGCATCATTGAGTCATACAGAACGAAATAGCGTCATTGAGTCATACAGCATGGAATAGCGTCATTGAGTCATACAGAACGAAATAGCATCACTGAGTCATACAGAACGAAATAGCGTCATTGAGTCATACAGCACGGAATAGCATCATTGAGTCATACAGAACGAAATAGCATCATTGAGTCATACAGAACGGAATAACGTCATTGAGTCAGACAGAACGAAATAGCATCATTGAGTCATACAGAACGGAATAACGTCAAGTCATACAGAATAGTTTAGCATCATCGAGTTATACAGAACGGAATAGCATCATCGAATCATACAGCACGGAATAGCATCATTGAGTCATACAGAACGGAATAACGTCATCGAGTCATGCAGAACGGAATAGCATCATTGAGTCATACAGCACGGAATAGTGTCATTGAGTCATACAGAACAGAATAACGTCATTGAGTCATACAGAACGGAATAGCATCATCAAATCATACAGAAAGAAATAGCATCATTGAGTCATACAGCACAGAATAGCACCATTGAATCATACAGCACGGAATAGTGTCATTGAGTCATACAGAACGGAATAGCATCATCGAATCATACAGCACGGAATAGCGTCATTGAGTCATACAGAACGGAATAGCATCATTGAGTCATACAGAACGGAATAGCATCATCGAATCATACAGCACGGAATAGCATCATTGAGTCATACAGCACGGAATAGCATCATTGAGTCATACAGAACAGAATAACGTCATCGAGTCATGCAGAACGGAATAGCATCATCGAATCATACAGCACGGAATAGCATCATCGAGTCATACAGAACGGAATAGCATCATTGAGTCAAAAAGCACAGAATAGCGTCATTGAGTCATACAGAATAGTTTAGCATCATCGAGTTATACAGAACGGAATAGCATCATCGAATCATACAGCACGGAATAGCATCATTGAGTCATACAGAACGGAATAACGTCATCGAGTCATGCAGAACGGAATAGCATCATTGAGTCATACAGCACGGAATAGTGTCATTGAGTCATACAGAACAGAATAACGTCATTGAGTCATACAGAACGGAATAGCATCATCAAATCATACAGAAAGAAATAGCATCATTGAGTCATACAGCACAGAATAGCACCATCGAATCATACAGCACGGAATTGAGCCATCGAGTCATACAGCACAGAATAGCATCATCGAGTCATACACCACGGAATAGCATCATCGAGTCATACACCACGGAATAGCATCATCGAGTCATACAGCACGGAATTGAGTCATCGAGTCATACAGCACGGAATAGCGTCATCGAATCATGCAGCCCGGAATTGAGCCATCGAGTCATACAGCACAGAATAGCATCATCGAGTCATACAGCACGGAATAGCATCATTGAGTCATACAGCACGGAATTGAGTCATCGAGTCATGCAGCACAGGATTGAGTCATCAAGTCATACAGAACGGAACCTGCTGCCTTCTCAACCACCTTCACCATACTCAATTCCACCCTTTGTCTTCTTACAGGGAAAAATGTCCCACAACCAGGCCAAGAGTTTCAAGACTTGCGCAGGGTGGCACTCTTCACATTCCTCACTCTTTATGATAAGCTTGAATTATCCAGAGATAATCATCAGGTGGGGACAGGGAGACCCCAATGGCAAACCAACCCAGTAACCATGATTGTGTTGCTTTCTCATTAACACCAAGGTGAACTCATTCTCAATCCACACAGGCTTTTACATACTTAGACAGCTAAGTCCTTTTCTTATCTTGTGGAGGCACTAGCAGCACCCTGCAAACTGTCATAGAGGTCAATGCTGAAACCCTCAGTTCCACCTCCACCTCTGAGGATGAAACCAGTGAAACTTCAGAGGATGCATTGACAAGATCTTCACCTGCATCCCCATCCACTCAGCTCCTGGTTTCATCACAACCTTGGCTCAAACATGGACATAGTATCTGAAATGTAGATATCCAATGAGAAACAATTCCCTCAACATCAAATCAGCATTTGACTGAGTATAGCTTTAAGAAGCCCAAGCAAAACTTAAATCAATAGAAATCAAGTGGAAGAAACTTCTGGTCGGAGTCACACCCAACATAAAGGAAGATGGCTGCAATGGTTGGAAGGCTATTATCTCAGTTCCAGGATGTCTCTGCAATTCTTCCTCACGGGAGTAACCTAGACCTAACCACCTTCAGTTGCTTGACCTTCTCTTCACCAGAAGTCAGATGTCAGGATGCTCACTGATGTTTGTGCAATATTCAGTGTGATTTGTGACTCCCCAGACATAGGAGCAAGTAAACTATTTAGATATAATACAAATTTAAAGAATTCAAAACAGATGGTAAAATATAGTCTGATTAATTACATAAGTATCCCTTTACAGGATTCAGTTCAGAGAAAATTCCCTTCCCTATCCATAGGCCACTATAGACCTTAATTAAATTTCTAATCCCAGTCTTCAAAGTCTGTTGACTCTCCCTGGAGCCTTCATGCAACTGAGCTTAGATTTTGTCAGCTTCAAGATTTTAGCTAAAGCATTTCTGGTCTGGAACTTTTACTAAACTGCTTACACTGAAATAATCTATACTTATCAATTCTAAACTATTTTCTTCTTTTTCTCAGGAGCAGAATCTGCCTCAGCCAATAACTGTGCAGAACTGCCCAAACTGTAACTAAAACAAAAATAATTTCCACATTATAGATGTTACCTCTAATTTAAAAAAATGTCCCTGGCCTACTCAACTGGAGTCTAATGCACAAATATTAACTTTGCTCACTCATAAAATTCATCCAATGTAAGTAAAACTTCGTTACTCTTCAGAAAGTCTTCTTTCTCATTGTGTTTAAAATAAATCATCGTGGCTACAGACATACTTACAAATTAAACATTAAATCCCTTCAGGCACATAGAAAATCAATATGTCGCTAGTTCAAAATTCAATATTCCATGCTTAAAAATAAATGATAAAAAAATGTATAAATTCTACATCTCATATCACACTGATCTCTTAGCAACACCTCACTGACTTATTACTAATCCTTTGCCTTTTGGTACTGGATGTGCAGGACTGACCATAACCTACTCCCCAGACTGAAATAATTTGGAACTCCTGACCCTAACCACCCCTAACGTCCAGCCAACCATGTCCCAGTTATCACTGATCATGCAGCATACCCTGAGGTTTTGGGAACTGCTACTGAAGAAGGAGGCTTGGGCAAGCAAACAGTAAGCTGAATCTGACCGGTACCCACTCTGACTTTAATGTGAGGAACTGCTGCCAGCTAGTTTTTCTCCACTGTCTGGGTGATTAGGAAAATGCATGTACGCAAGGAAAGATGAGGTGTTACTGGGATGTTGACTGCATGCAAATAGATCTCTCACCATTCACTAGGGAGGTTCTCATCCCACTATTAAAACGTTAAGTGGAAAATTAGACATTCTTTTGAAACATGAAGAATCTAATTTTTATGACCTCATCTCATTTTCTCAGTTGACTCACTATTCCACAAGGCAGGTGTTCGGTGGGGCAGGAGCAGGCTGAGACAATGGGTCGGCCGGGGCAGTCAGGTTTGTGGATTTTGGGCAGGAGGTAGAAATGGGCGGTGCGGGGTTGTGGGACTATTCCACAAGCCATGCAATAGTTGGGAAAATTCAAATTCAGTATCTACCTGTAGTAGATTGTATAGGTAATAGATTGTCATAAAAGTCCATCTAGTTCTATAATGTCATTTCGGGAGGAAGCTGCTGTACTTACCTGGTCTGGTGTACATGTGACTCCAGACTCACAGCAATGTGGTTGACTCTTCACTATTCGCTGGACAATTAGGGATAAGCAATAAATGCTCGGCTAAGCAGTGATGCCCCACACCTCATGAATAAATAATAAAAACTGACAAAGTCAAGTTTTTTTGATAGATGGCTTTGTTCTTTCACAGTCAGTATTTCAACTCATTAAGTATCTTCGTAATGTACTTTAGAGGCCATTAGGATTTGTTAGCTAGTGTCATGCGTAGACTCTAAGTACAAAAGGCAAGATTGTGTTTTTTTAAAGATGTTGCAATAATACAGCAATTTTCTGGATTCTATACCTTTGGTGTCATCTCTCAAATTTTCTCAGTCTCATAACCTACTACAGTAGGAATTCAACTCCCAGTGTCTGGGCTGCTAGTTCACTCACATTACTTCCTCACTGGTGCATCCTTCTGATGAGCCAATTTAGTATAATGACAGATGTAAGTCAAATATCCCTCTGTCCCTTGGGAATGATGCTTCAAGTCTGTCCCCTATATTGTCTCAATCAGGCAGGTAATGGATGAAAAGTAATAGAAGTTTTTATAAGAAGTTCCCTAGGTAGAACTTATAATCAGTGAAAAATTCCCATTTAAATGTTTCACATCCTTGTACCAAGTTCATCTCTGCATTATTTTTATACCAGCATTACCCGTTTAACTCCTGACCTTGTGAGCACTTATTAAACTAGAAACATTGATCTTAATTTCTACTTAAAATGCAGAACTGCAAAAACACGTGTCAGCGAATTCTTTTGAGTGAAGTCTTGCTACACTACATATAAAGGAGATCTTTGTTGCTGGCTTTTCCTAACTTGTTATTTAGTTTTAATAAACTCTACATTCTCTCAATGAAAGAACAAAAGGTACTTTGAACATTTCCTGGTTTACTACCCTGAGGGAAGAGGTAGGGGTAGGTTGTTAATCATTCTGCCACTGTTGGTTTACCTTAGCTGTGAGGCACAATTCTGATGATTTAATTCAGTGCCTTATTAGTGGCCCTGGTGTTAATGTGTTCACATAAATCTCATGTCAGCATACATAATTCAACTTGAGCCCAGCTTTTCCTTTACCATTGTTTTAATCCAACTCTTGAGTCTAGGTTTGCTTGTTTGGGTGGCACTGCAGGTCTTGTTATATTCATTTCCTCTTGCTGATGTGAAGACAATGGTTTCATTTCTGTGTTATGGAATCAGTCTCATTGCTGCTGCTACTTACTTTATTATGTAATGGGCCTGGAGAACACAGACTTAAGTAAAGCAACAGGAACCCAAGTCAAGTTTCATGCAGAATGTTAATTTGAGGTAGCATTGCCATTGCTGCCATGTCATTCGAAACAAAAAGCATAGCCTTATTATCTTGCTACCAAATTGTCCAGTCCTGGAAGGCTCTGAATGTGGTGCAAAAAATAGTATAGTCTGTAAAAATGCCGGTAATAAGTCATGTTATGGGCTGGCGGATAAGTGCATAAAGAATCTGAGAAATAAGAATGAGGCAGATAAACAGGTGTAAACAAGTAAAACTAGATAAAGATATTGGGATGAAGTCAAGCACATAATCGATGACAGGGACTTTCCATTTCCCATTTTCATCAGAGACCAATTTCATCTCTGTGAGTCTAGATTCCAGAGGGATGATGAGAACTCATTACCAAGTGATAAAATTAACAAATTACATGTATATTGGTCCCAACAGATAAAATTGATAAAAAGAGTAAAATAAAGATAACATTGACAGATGCAGATGAAGAATACAACTAGAGCCTTTACAGGGAGGGGAATTAAAATATAAAAGTCAGGAAATCTTGCTACATCAGTCCAGGACATTGTTGAGAGTGTGGTGCTGGAAAGACACAGCAGGTCAGGCAGCATATAAGGAGCAGAAAAATCGATGTTTTGGGCATAATCCCTTCATCAGGAATGAGGCTTGTGGGCAGGGAGGCTGAGAGATAAATAGAAGGGGGGGTGTGGTGTTGGGGAGAAGGTAGCTGGAAGTGTGATAGGTAGGTGAAGGTGAGGGAGAAGGTGATAAGTCGAGGGGAGGGTGGAGCAGATGGATGGGAAAGGTGATGGACAAATCAAGAGGGCAATGCAGAGTTGGTGGCTTGGGACTGGGATAATATGAAGGGAGGGAAAATGAGGAAACTGGTGAAATCCACATTAATCCTATTTGGTTGTAGGGTCCCAAAACGGAATATCAGGTATTCTTCCTCTAGGCGTCAGGTAGTAAGGGTTTGGCAGTGGAGGAGGTCCAGGACCATATGTCCTTGGCAGAGTGGTGGGGGACTTGAAGTGTTCAGCTAGGAGGTGGTGGAGTTGGTTGGTGCAAGTGTCCCAGAGATGTTTTCTTAAACGACCTGTAAGTTGGTGTCCTGTCTCCCAATGTAGAGGAGACCACATCGGGTGCAACGGATACAGAAGATGACATTGGTGGGGGTACAGATAAATTTCTGTTCGGATGTGGAAGGATCCTTTGGGGCCTTGGGATGGAGATGAGGGGGGAGGCATGGGCACAGATTTTTCACTTCCTGTGGTGGCAGGTACCTTCACCAGGAGTGGGGTATGGGCTGATGGGGGGGTGTGGACCTGACGAGGAAGACACAGTGGGGATGGTCTCTCCAGAGTGCTGATAGGGATGAGGAGGGAAATATGTCCCTAGTGATGGGGTCTGTTTGAAGGTGGCGGAAGTGGCGGAGGATGATGCAATGTATATGGAGATTGGTGGGGTGGAACGTGAGGACCATGGGGGTTCTGTCCTTGTTGCATTGGGACAGGTGGGATTCAAGGGCAGAGGTATGGAAAATGGAGGAAATGCACTTGAGGGCATCATCAACCACATGAGAGGGGAAATTGCAATCTTTGAAGAAGGAGGCCATCTGGAATTTTCTAAAGTGAAATTGGCCATCCTGGGAACAGGTGCAGTGGAGGTGGAGGAATTGGGAATAAGTGATGGTGTTTTTACAGGATGTAGGGTGGGAGGAGGTGTAGTCCAGGTAGCTGTGGGAGTCAGTGGGTTTGTAGTAAATTCTCCTGCTCCTCAGATGCTGCCTGGCCTGCTGTGTCTTTCCAGCACCACACCCTCAACTCTGCCATCCTCACTTTCTCCAGGACATTGATGAGACAGCACCTATTGTGTACAATTGTGATCTCCATACTTAAGGAATTATATGTTTGTACTTGTTAGTTAGTGAATTGATTGAGTGAATACAGAGTAAGGGAGGCGAAGTCAGTGAGTAAACAGATTGGAAGGCACCTGCTTCAAGTGGCAGGTGGGTGAGGGGCACTGCGTGAGTAGAGTGAAAATTAAGTTGGGCTGAGGGTAATTTGAGTGGAGAGATCAGGTTAGGTGGAGCAAGTAGGGAAGTCAGATCAGGAGTGGTAAGGGGTGGGGGAGTTGGTAGATTGGGTCGTGCAATGGGAAGTGGTCAGATCAGGCAGGTTGCCCGATTGGGAGCAGGAAAGGGGTAAGATTTTGGGGGGATTGAGGGATCTTGCTGAGGGTCACTGTCAGTGGATGTCATTCAGATGGTTAAGCAACAGTCAGGTCAGGTGGTAGGATCTGGGACTGACTAGAAATGTTTGGGAGTATCTGCTGCAGGAGGATTGGTGTGCGTGGGAGAGATGGGAGCTGTGGGATGAGTCAGTGGTAGGTCAGGTTGGGTTGTCACTTTTGTAAGTAACCAAGACTTCGAGCTGGTTTTAATTCCTCCAACATTTCCTGATGAGGGAGTCAGAGCCTTCTGAAATCTTCAACTCTAATTCAGAGTTGGAGGTGGATGTGGAGGGGTCAGGCATCAGGTAATTGTCAGAATTTAAACTTCCTGGGTAATTCCCAGGTAATCAGGTGGATAGGTATTCCACCTGGTCCTGAAACACATCTCCAGATTGAACTATTACAGCAAATGTATTCCAATTGGCAACATTTACCCATTAACTAGTGCTACTAAAACAGATTAATTGGTCATCCTTCCTCTCGGTGCTTGTGAAACTGTGCAGTGTACAAATTGGATGATGCCTTTTCCTATAAAAACAACAGTGGCAAAGCTTGAAAAGTAATTTGCTAGCTGTTTCTCCTGCCAAGGCTGTTCTTAAATAAGCTAAGCTAAAACATTGGAGATTCAATTACCTGCTTTTAGTTTTAATGATTCTTAGTGTCATTGATAGCAGAGAATCTATAAACTGCCTTAGTGATTCTGGACTAGGTATGAGAGGGATGAAGGTGGACAGGAAAATCAAGTTCAAGATTGTTAACCAGTCATCCTCCCTCTTCCTGTTTTCAATACCTTGGCCTGAGAGGGTGTTGGCAATGGTCTTTCTTTTTAATCTCACTTCAGAAGCTTGGATCTTCATTGTGGATGGTAAATTCATGCAGCTTGTGGGGCTCTCTAGATTATTGAAGTGCACAATTATTTGACAGAATTGGCCATCCACCATCAAGTAACTTGACTATAGTCATGGGCGAGCTCAAGAATGGGAATAGCTGCTAAGCAGTCTTTTTTTTTTCTTATTTAACCCCCACACTACCACCTTAGTGTGGTAGTGCTTATTTTTTCCCCAGCACCCATGGTGTGTGTGTGTGCAGGTGTGAGACACAGTGAAAGACACAAAGTGCACGAATCTTTATTCAAATTCCACCACCAGGAAGATAGGAAAACACCCGCTAAGCAGTCTTAAGCTATCCCATGTCCTTAACCCAATTCCCACACACCAGACCTTGTTATCATATGGTCTGCTATTACAGACAATCCATTTTTAGCCACTAACAGTCCCCATTAGCAGCTATTCACCTGCTATTCACTGTCTTAACTAGATCATTACCCATTCCTTTGTCTGTCCAACTCTTTTTCACTCCTTTTGGGCTCTATTTCTACCTATCATTTACTCCTGTCCCCCCTCTTCCCACACTATCTTCTGCATAAAAAACAACATTTTCATAACTGCCATCAGTTCTAAGGAAGGTCACCAACCTGAAATGTGAACTGGTTTCTCTCCACACATACTGCCAGATCTGCTAAGCTTTTCCAGCAATTTCTGTTTTTGTTTCTGATTTCCAGCATCTGCAGTTCTTTCAGCTTTTATTGACTACAGTCATATTGCAGGCTTGTTCATGAAGAATAGACACTTGGGCCAGGTAGAGGAGGCCTGGGCGGCACATGTGGAGTAAAGTGTAAGGAGGGGAATAGGGGAGAAATCAGGTGGGAAGAACTGTAAAACCTTGAATTGGATGTAAGTTCTGTTCCGATGTGTATTCTACCTTTATCATCATCAGAAGAAATTAAACGCGTGAGAATTTAAGATGCAAAGCAGGTATGGGGGATTGTGGGACGCACTGTGGTTGGGATCATTTGTTTTTGATCTGACTGTGGTCACAGGGGTAAGAATTTACTGTGAACCCACTACCACCATCACGAGTAGGAAAGCCCACCAGGTTTTCAGCTGACCTATCACCTACTCGGTTTACTGCATATAATTCTGGTCACCCTTCTTCAGGAAGGAGGTCGTTAAACCTGAGAGGGTGCAGAAAAGATTTACAAGGTTGTTGCCGGGACTGGAAGATTTGAGTTATAAGGAGAGGCTAAATAGGCTAGGGCTATTATCCCCGGATTGTTGAAGGCTGTGGGTTGACTTTCTAGGAGTTTCTGAAATCATAAGGGGCATGGTTATGGTGAATATCCAAGGTCTTTTTCTTGGGGTTAGAGAGTCCAAAATCTAGAGGGCATAGGTTTAAGGTGAGAGGGGAAAGATTTAAAAAGGACCTGAGGGCTAATTTTTCTGTGCAGAGGATGGTGGATGCATGCAACAAGCTTCCAAAGGCAGTGGTGGAGGTGGGTACAATTACAATATTTAAAAGGCATCTGTTTGGGTTTATATATAGGAAGAGTTTGGAGGGATATGGGCCAAATGCTAGGAAATGGGAGTAGGTCAGCTTGAGATGTCTGATCAGTGCAGATGAGTTGGACTGTAGGGTCTGTTTCCGTGCTGTATGACAATATGACTCTATGGCAGACATGTTCTGTCCCAACTGAAGCTATCAGCCAATCAGAGGCCTGCAGCCACTGAAAGCCAATCAGAGGGCATATGTGCTGGCTTGCAGCAAATTGGATGCCCATGGGCATGGGGAATGGAAGGTACTATTTTAGGAGGGTTCACAGGGTGGGTTTGCAGGGAGGGGATCTTCATAGCAAGGGAGAGTAATGGTTTTTAGTAGCCATCACACCTTCCCATCTTCTCCAGTGTTGCATCCCCCTGGAATTCCTGGCATTGTCACCTTTTTTTTAAAGCTCAGCTGTGCACCATGTCAGGGGCTGCAAAGCTCCCCTTTGCAGTACATTCAGTAGGACAGGAACCAAAGGTTAACACCTCTGAGGGCATATAAGTGGCTTGGGTATCACTTCTTTGGTAATACAAAACTCACGTTTGTAAATGTAGTGCTGTTTTATATCATCACCTATCAGATCAGTCATGATTACAACTGCAGCTGCAAGAGTCAAGCTCCACAGGGCTTGAGTGTCATTCTATCTCAGAACCCTGTCCAAAGGACAATTACTGTTTCCCCAATGCCCAACATAACCAAACATCTGCTCATTGCTCAATATGGGAGCATTACACACTGGAAAGCCTTCAAATGGTTTAGAAAACATGAACTTTCATTGATCAACAGTAAAAACGGTGAAAAGACAATCAAAAAAAGATGTATTTGCTCTTGGAGACAGAGAGGAACTGCTAGACTTTTGATCAACAACAAATTTACCGTCAATGAAGATTACTTCACCCAGCTCACATCTATTGGAATAGGGTATCAATTAAGTCCTGTCTGGCTTGTTGTGCCCCATTGCTACAGCATTCTATCATGCAGAAGATGATGTTGATAGACTCATAGAAGTTTACAGCCATTCCGCCCACTTTATCACCACTGTTCGTCTAAGTTCTGACTACACTAAATTCATTTTTTAGCCCTTGGCTCTTGCTTCTCCTCTTTACTGTCGTCATCTTCCTACTTGCACATCCAAGGTGAAGAGGAGGTGATTAGGGCCAAAAAAACTAAAAATTATAGGACTGATGTAAAGTGTCAGAAGAATCATGAATGTAGCTGGGTAGCAACTGGGAAAGGGAGAACAGTCAAGATAGAAAGATAGAAGTTTACTTGGACATGAACAGGCTGAAACAATGGGCATGCCAGGAAGGAGGTGGAAGTGGACTGTGCAGGGTTGAGGGTCTATGAGGTGGGAGACTGTGGAGGGGAGATCTCCAGAGGAGGTGAGGTTTATGATAATCCTGGCAACAGCTTGATGTTCAATGGAAGTGTCAGAGAGTTAGTGCTGCATTTCTGCAAGGTAGAGGTCAGCATGCTAGATGATACTGGCACCACCCTAACAAGGACAGAGTAAGCAAGTTCAGAGATAGACAGGTTAGAGTAGGTGAGGGGAGCAGAGAAATTAAGGTGGTTGATGTCACATCAACAGTTCTCGATGAAGAGATCAATTACAGACAAAGGGCCAGAAGAGGGGTGTCCGAGTGGAGTTATTGGACACTGGTGAAAGGATCCTTAGAGTGGGGACAGAATTCTGTTCAAAGAAACAGACACAGAGGCAAAAGTGACAGAAGAAGAGTCCAATGTCATGTCATGCCTGAAATGCATGAGATGGTATTTATAAAGGAAGTTTAATGGGATTGTTCTCATCAGAGAGGGGACTGTCAGATAGTGTGCTAAACACCTGACAAGAGATTGTGTTCAAGGGAAGGGGAGGGGAGGAAGTATTCAGAAGGTGTGGCAAATGCTATCTTTCAAAGGCTGATCGCCAACTCTAAGACATTTTCTCCAAGCTCCACCTGGATCACAACATTGAAACCAAGAAAAAAATCTGTTGCAAGCGATAAAAGGGGCAACTCTAGCTTAAAGTGATAAACTAAAATGTCAAGACATTTGTTAAACAGGTGAGGTATGTAAAAGTTTACAGAATCAAAACTTCAGCTTTAACAACTATCTTAATGTCAAAATGTCACAATTGTTATGGACCAGGCCAGATCCCTCAAAACATTTCAAGAAGGTAGCCCAGACCCTAACATGCCAGTTGTTTTAAGTAGGTGTATGTGGGTGTTTCAGGAGAGATGCAGCTGGTCAAACCACTCAGTTTTAAACAAAACAGAATTTATTCACAAGATTAACAAATGAAACACAAACAAAAGAGAACAGAATAACTTGACCTATCTGAAAACCGAACAGATTATCCCAATTTAATGATGCTGTTCCCGATACTTGCAACAATCCCCATAAATACTCCTTGGTGCAAAAGGTAAAATCAAACCCAGGGTCTTACAGGAGAGAAGCCAGAGAGAGAGAGAGAGAGGAGGATCAGATTGCTTCTTTTGGATCCAGCAGCTTTTTCCATACTGCTGATAAAAACCAAACCAAATCAGAGAAAAGCTGAGCTGGTAGAATTGGCTACTCCCTTTTCCTTTCTCAAAAACATGAAAGTCTGTTGCCTGAGGCAATATCTTATAGCTATAATCAAATTGGCCCTAAAACCCTTCAACTTAGACATTTTGGGGTCTGTGTCTTTATCAATCTCTCTGAAAAAAAAACAAGAACAATATAATCTTGTTAAAGGATCAGCTTTGACACACATATCACTCAACGGCAACACAAAGACTTTCAGCCCAATATAGGTAATCCATTCAAAAAATTTCCAGACTCCGCAAACAGCTTTCAATAACTGAGTCAATAATATTAAGGTTTTACAAAAAACTCATTCTATGTGTCATTTAATCTTCATGTGAAGTACTTTTTAGTCATCAGTTCTAAATTTACTTTTCGCTAGTTGTTCCAGAATTTATTTTGTTGACAGTTTTCTCTCAATTATCTCTCTTATCTGTTCTCTCGAGCCCTGACACTAGCTGGCCTAGATTTTCTTCTCACACTTGCTGAATGTGATTCCCCAACAGATGTGATGTGAGATTGACTTTGTCCAGGGCTTTTGTCGTTTCATATATATTATGGATTTTCAGCAAGTTGTGTGATGTGCAATGGAGTGTAGGAGTTGTGTGACTGCAGAGGGCAGGCTGAGTAGACAGCCTGTCTGTGATGTCATAGACAATACCCCTAAACCTCATCCCTCATCTAAAAAAAATGGCACTCCACCAGTCCTGACTCTTGCACCGAAGCCTGAGTGTTTAGGGGTCTAGAGCAAGACTTAAATTCTAAAACCTTTAACTCTGATGCCCTATTGATGCAACAGTAAGGGCCATTGACCTTATCAGACTCTTTGGTAGTGCTAGCTGATTAAACCCACTCCTCAGCTCTTCCGCTATCATCACAATCTAATCCTGATAACAATACTTTAGCAAAAGTTGAAAAATTTCCTCTGGTTCTTTTGTGGTTCATGTTAAAGCTGGTCATTGATCCTCCTGCCGTGGGAAGCAATTTTTCCATATGTACTCCATCAAATCTCCTCAAGATCTTTCACAGCTCTTAACTTTTCCCTTAACATTTTCTGCTCCAAAAATACCAACTTCCAGCTTCTTCAGTTTTGCCACATAACAGGTGCCATTTGGGTATCTTCCTTATGCACTGTCTCTAAAGCTTTGACATTCATCCTAAAAAATACTTCTGGAATTAGAAAGGACAAAATCTCGCTGTGACAAAACTGGTGTTCTATAAAGTTATCTCAATTTGCCTTTCACATTGTTCCAAGTTTGCCTCTGTAGAGCACTTTACGGAGCTGACAATAGTTTAGTGTCTTGCACAAATTTAAAAGAATTTTTTTTCAAATTTGCAATTAAAACAAGTTTCACCTGGTAACGAGGCAAGGATGCCTTTAAAAGTGGAGGCAGAGACTTATCCTTCAGTCTTCTTTGCCTTATTTCTGTCATATTCCAATGCTAACCTACTCCTTTTGAGCAGATATATAAAACACGCACAAGAGGATAAAGAAGCTCTTCATCAAACATTCAGACCAGGTCACCTTTGGAAATGTTTGAGATCCAATCGGCAATTTTTTCCAGACCTTAATGAGTCATCAACAACAGATCTTCCATGACATTTACCAGGATGTTGCCAGGTATGAAGAGTTTAAGTTACAAGGAGAGGCTGGAACAGGCTGGGACTTTGTTCACTGTAACAAGGTTTATAGAGGTTTATAGAATCATGACGGTATAAATACGGTGAATGGCAGGTATGTTTTCCATAGACTGGAGGATTTCAAGAGTAGTGAGTATATTTTTAAGGTGAGAAGAGAGATTTAAAAAAGAAATGAGAGGCATTTTTTTAAACAGAGAATAGTTCATGTGTAGAATGAACATCCACAGGAAATGGTAAATGTGGGTACAGTTACAATATTTAAAAGATATTTAAGTAAGTATATAAATAAGAAATGTTTGGAGGGATATGGACCAAGGGCAGGTAGATAGGATTAGTTTAGTTTGGGATGATGGTTGACATGGACTGGTTGGACTGGAGGGTCTGTTTCTGTGCAGTATGACTCTGACTCTGTGACTTATAGGTGGTTCATGAGCCAGTAAAGACCAGTTTAGTTTTATTATTAATTTTATTTTAAGAGTTCTTGTGGGTAGACGTAGGCCATTAAAATCAGTGAGAACTGCATTACATTAGAAAGCCTGCAGGCTTGTGCCCTGTCTATTAAAATCAATGAATAACGCATTCATATAAAAATTCTTTAAATTAATCCCTGAGCTCCTTGCCCTTGCAACATTCCCCTAACTATGCAGACTCATTGCCAGTCAATTATGCTGCATGCAGGTTTCACCTAAAATGACAATTGCTTTAACCTTATCAGTAACGATTCATGGAGAACTTCAATAAAAGTGTCACTGGTGTGAATTGCTGTGGAAAAGAAAACACAAATAATGGGAAAGATGAATTTCATAAATAAAGATCTCCATGGTAATATGAGGAAACATGCCTAAACATGGTTTGTTGTGACCAATTTTGTGCTTTTTTTTAAAATAACGGTGCTTTTCAGAGTCAAGCCAAGTATCCAAAGATCCCAAAACTGCTAACTGTGTTGTATGATAGTCCCACTGAGTGTAAAAATATGAATAAGTCAATGACATTGGTATTATCTCTGATCAAGTTTATGACGAAGATGCAGAATAAAATAAGGATCAGTGAAAAATGTCGAATCCTGCTGAACCCCTGAGCATTCTTTGATAACTGGAGCAAAACTATAGCCTAAACTTTGATTTTAATTGTCCTTCCCCTTTCGCAGCAGAGGCCAGGTAGACTGGGCAATTAAAATGGAGTCAGAGACTGTAGGCACTCCTTTGGTGCTATGTCATTCCTGATGAAGGGCTCATGCCTGAATCGTTGATTCTCCTACTCCTCAATGCTGCTTGACCTGCTGTACTTTTTCCAGCACTGCACTTTTCGACTCTGACACTTTAGCATCTGCAGTCCTCACTTCTTCCTACCTGCTATGATCAAACAGACTGGCATTTGAAATTCCCGAGAGTAAGGACACCCATGCCAAGACTGTTTACCCTTGCAGTGGAGGGTTTTGCAGTGAATCCAGAGGCGTTTCAACTTTCTGACATTTTCATCTTTGACAAGTCGAGTGATGGGTGTGTATAATGCTTCAAACAGTGACTGCCAGAATTGCAGCTGTTCTCTGCTTAGATTTTTGCCATGGTTGATGGAATTCCAAAGAATGTGAACAAAACTAATCATTTATTTATTTACTGAACTCCCAATATCACAAGCTTCTTTATTTGCAGTTAAATGCAATTGAGTTACATGACCGTGTTATTAGCGGATGTTGACCTGCAGCCTCGTTTGAGCTTGACGTTACCCTCAACATTAAAGGTAGACAAACTGCTCACACTTCTCCATTTGACTGCAGTGAAAGACTATGCTGCTGGCACCCAGGAGCATTTACATTAGCAGCAATATCTCCCATAAAAATAATATAACAAAGAGTGTTGATAGAAATTTAATTCTGCAAGAGAAATACTGTGTTACGTGAAGTTGAACTTTTCTTTCATTAAAAAAAAATTGTACACGCATACATGTGCACCCTTGAATAATTGACTGTGAACATGTGTAGTTAGCTTTCATCATCAAAGAGTCCGTGTCACCAAACGTACCTAAAAGCTTTTCTATCACGACTACAACTTGGTCAAAACAAAAAGACTTAACTAGATTATCCAGTTGAAAATACTATAGGTCAATGCCTCTGTGTTACCTTTACATGTACCAACAATGTATTTAATTTTTGAGTGAAACTCACTCACCATAAAACCTGATGTGACGATGCATGCAAAGGTTATACCATGGACCTGTTCAACTCCAGCTTTGAGGTGGTGGCATTGGACTGTAATCCAAAACACCAGGTGAAATATCCTGGGAACATGTTTTGATTCCCACCATGCGAAATTTGAATTCAATAAAACCTAGAATTAAAAGCCCTAGAATTAAAAATTAGAATTTCGCAGCCATTGTCATGAAAAAAATGTACAAGTAAACCTGCCATCTTTACAAGCACAACATTATCAGTGTGAGGAATTCTCGAATTAGCATATGATGTGCTTTTGGCCAGTTCCAGTCTTAGTAGAACTTGATGTCTGATTTAGTATGTAAGTAGACTCTTTCCATATCTGCTGCAGAGGCAAATTCAGAAGCATGGAGAAGAAGATGCCAAACAGAGTGGAGGCAGGCTAATTCTCTAATTTCTTCACTCTAAACCTGCCATAAATGGAGCCTTCAAATTGT
Organism: Chiloscyllium plagiosum; assembly: GCF_004010195.1. Classification (NCBI taxonomy): domain Eukaryota; kingdom Metazoa; phylum Chordata; class Chondrichthyes; order Orectolobiformes; family Hemiscylliidae; genus Chiloscyllium; species Chiloscyllium plagiosum. Next base: position 28,113,181 of record NC_057713.1, read on the forward strand.
ACAGCACATTGTATGGGCAATTTCTTGGAAAACCTGTCAGTCCTCGGTCAGAGCACTTATCACCACAAGTTTCATGACATCAACCAAGGGCAATGGCATCAACTAGGTAATTGCAAACTTGTAATTTTGTAGATCTAAACGTGATGACCCATTAAATATTTACATTCCTTGCACAAGCAATGATGCTAAATTTCAGCAGTTGACTAGAACTATTTTTTGAATAGTAGGCATTAAAGGTTTACCAAAAAGATCTGCTACTGGTTTTAATGAAGGTTGGAACTCACTAAGCTTAATAATCAGTGAAGCAGAGGATCATTTTATAAATGTAGATTCCACATGTAGATTGGTTTAAGATCTACTTAGTTAAGTCTACCTGATGCACAACATAAACCCAACATCTAAAATACTGCATATACTGAAATGAGCCAAAACAGAAATGTAAAAGATGAGAAGAAATAGCAGAATTAAACATTAAATCAAGAAAACTAAACAACTGTGATAATGTAAATCAATGAGCTAAGTATAAAGGCATCAACATGTGCATTAATCTACCATAACCAAAGTTGCACCCGTGAAATGGGTGGATGAAATATTCACTTACAGAAGTTAACAGCTGTCTAACTGAGCTAAACACTACTGTGAGTAATATTCTGTGACCAGTTCTTTGCAAACAAGAGGAAACTGTTTATATTTTGTGCTTTTATTAAATTATTCATAGGCGTCAGAAACCTCTACCAGCTTTCTCCATGTGACACCTCAGCCAATCAGACTCGATTTTCCTGCCAATAATCCGTATCTTTTTTCACCTGTAGTGTAAGTTGTTGTTGTGATCATTTACAGTCTTGCATTTTTCCAGATGATTAAAGTGAAAATCTTCAGTTGCTTCTCTGTACAGCATCATCAAGTTAATAGGGAGTGAAGATGAATATAACTAAGAAACAGATACAAGGACCAAATTTAGGAATCACACTTTTATCTCATGGTTCCAGCTTTAAAGTTAATGACAACAGTGTGCCATTTAAGCTTGTATTTTGATTCAGCTTGAAGGAGACCTGGGCAATATTAAGGGGAGGACCTGACATTCTTTTGGGAATTTCTCCCTTAGGATTCTAAAAGATCACACTTGAGAGTGGGTAATCAGGGTCAGTTGTGGATCAGTTACCTGTGCTTTTTCTTCTGTGTCAGAAGGTTGTGCGTTCAATTCCACTCAAGTACGAAAATCTAGACAGGTGCTCCAGTGCACTTCTGAAAGAGTGCTACACTGTCAGAGGCCCGGTCTTTCAGAAGTGATATTAAACTGATGCCTTGCCTGCCACATCAGTTGATATACAAGGTCTGATGGCAGTAATTCAGTGAAGAGAAAGGGAGATGCCCCATGTGTCTTGGCCAATGGTTTTAGAGATTTTCATGCACATCCAATGATGTCAAATGTCTTAGCAAAATCTAGAGAAGTGAGGTAAAGAGATATATTCTGTTCACTCCATTCTTCTTGTAGATGGCATATGGAGAAGACTATAGTCATAGCAGATCTTTTAGTGTACAAAGCTCACTGTCATCTAATTACACTTAGTCTGCAAATGGATGGAATCATCGAAGTATGTTGGGGTCATTTTGGAGACATGGGTAAAGCAAGGTCAGGAAGGGATGTTGCAGGTAGCAGGGTTTAGATCTTTCATTAAGATCAGAGAAGGTGGTAACAGAGGGGGAGGTGTGGCTTTATTAGTCAAGGGCTGTATAAGCTGAAAGAACTTTTGATGAGGATTCATCTACTGAGGTGGTATGAGCTGAGGTTAGAAACAGGAGAGGAGAGGTCACACTGCTGGGAGTTTTTTTTATAAGCCTCTGCAAAGTTCCAGGGATGTGGAGGAGAGGACTGGCAAAACAATTATGGGTGAAAGGAACAGGGTGGTCATTATGGGGGACTTTAACTTCCCTAATATTGACTGACATTCCCTAACATAGAAATTATTTAATTCATAAATTTGTATAAATTAATTAAATAAGTAGAGATGGCTGGACAGGTGATATGCTGTAGGCAAAAGTGAGGACTGCAGATGCTGAAAACCAGAGTTGAGATGAGAATGGTGCTGGAAAAGCACAGCAGGTCAGGCAGCATCCAAGGAGCAGGAAAATTGACGTTTCAGGCAAAAGCCCTTCATCAAGAATGGAGATATGCTGTAGCTGTATGATGTGGGAGCTGGTTGATCCCACTGTGAACGACAGTGACCACATCTGCAGCAAGTATTGGTTGCTGGAAGAACTCCAGATCAAAATTGATGATCTGGAATCTGAGTTTCAACCACTGTGGCACATCCGGGAGGGGGAGAGTTACCTGGATGCTTTGTTTCAGGAGACAGTCACACCCGGTAGATTAAGTAATTCAAATTCAGATAGTGATCAGGGACAACAGGGTGTGACTGTAAGTGAGGCAGGTAGGGGGATGCTGAGTTCAGGAGTGGAGGAACCTCAGCCCTTGACCTTGCCGTACAGATATGAGATTCTTGCTCCCTATATGGATGAGGAAAAGGGCTGTGGACAGGATGAGCCAGCTGACCACGGCACCATGGTGCAGAAGGCCATTCAAGAGGGGGAAGCAAAAAGACAAGTAGTCGTTATAGGGGATTCTATAATTAGAGAGACAGATAGTATCCTTTGCGAGCCGGATCGGGAGTCCTGCATGGTGTCAGGGTGCAGGACATCTCCGACCGGCTTGAAAAGATATTCGAGTGGGAGGGAGACGACCCAGTTATTGTGGTCCACGTTGGCACAAACAACATAGGCAAGGCTAGGAAGGAGGACCTGTTTGGGGAGCATCAAGCACTAGGAAGAAAATTGAAGAACAGGTACTTGAGGGTCATAATCTCTGGATTACTGCCCGAGTCACATGCTAATTTGCATAGGGATAAGAAAATTAGGGAAATAAACACATAGCTAAGAGATTGGTGTGGGAAAGAGGGTTTCCATTTCAGGGAACGTTGGCATCAGTTTTGGAATCGGGGAGATCTGTACCGATGGGACGGTCTCCACTTGAACTGATCTGGAACCAGTGTTCTGGTGAAAAGGATAAATAGGGTGGTCACTAGGACTTTAAACTTGTGAGTCAGGGGGAAGGGAAAGGGAAAGCAACAGGGAGTATGGAGTCAAGTAGAAAGATAAGCAGCAGGTTAGCATGTGTGCAGGGTTTAAGTTCAAGGCAGATTAGGAATGAAGCAAAAAGGGAGGATAACTTAGGATGTACTTCTAGAGGTGATGGAAATCATGAGGATAAGAAAATTAACATTAAGGTGCTTTACCTGAATGCTCACAGTATTTGTAACAAAGTAGATGAATAAACAGCACAAATCATCTTGAATAATTATGATGCAGTAGGGATCACAGAGACGTGGTTGCAGGGGGTTCAGGACTGGCAGTTAAACATCCAAGGATTTATAACTTATCAAAAAGACAGGAGGCAGAAGGGGCGGGGTTGCCTTGTTAGTTAAGAATGAAATTAAATCTATGGCACTGAATGACATAGGGTAGAGGTGATGTGGAGTTTGTGTGGGTGGAGTTGAGGAATCACAGAAACAAAAAAAACATAGTGAGAGTTATATACAGACCTCCCAGCAGTGTTCAGGACCAGGGGCGCAAGATGTACCAGGAAATAGATAAGGCATGTCAGAAAGGCAAGATCACGGTGATCATGGGGGACTTCAATATGCAAATGAACTGGGTAAATAATATTGCCGGTGAATCCAAAGAAAGGGAATTCATGGAATGCTTACAAGATGGCTTTTGGAACAGCTTCTGATGGAGCCCACAAGAGAGCAGGTAATTCTGGACTTAGTGCTTTGTAATGAGCCAGACTTTATAAAAGATCTTAAAGTCAGGGAACACCTTCGGAGGCAGTGATCATGATATGGTAGAGTTCAGTCTGCAGTTTGAAAGAGAAAAGGCAAAATTGGATGTAATGGTGTTACAGTTAAATAAAGGTAATTACAGGGGCATGAGAGATGAAAATCAACTGGAAGCAGGGCCTAGTGGGGAAGACAGTAGAGCAACAATGGCAGGAGTTTCTGGGTGTAATTGAGGACACAGTATAGAGGTTCATCCCAAAGAAAAGAAAGATTTTCCAGGGAGCTTTAGACAGCCATGGTTGACAAAGGAAGTCAGGAAATGTTTCATAGAAAAAGAGAGAGCCCATAAAGTGGCCAAGAGCACTGGGAAATCAGAAGATTGGGAAGACTACAAAAGCAAACAGAGGATAATAAAGCGAGAAATAAGGAAGAAGAGGATCAAATATGAAGATAAGCAAGCCAGTAATATTAGAAATGATAGTAAAAGCTTCTTTGAATACATAAGAAACAAATGAGAGGCAAAATTGGGCCGCTCCAAATTGATGTAGGAAGGCTAGTGATGGGAGACAAGGAAATAGCTGAAGAACTTAATAAATATTTTATGTCAGTCTTCACAATGGAAAACATGAGTGATATCCCAACAACTAAGGAGCATCAGGGGGCTGAGTTGAGTATGGTAGCCATTACAAAAGAAGAAATGCTAGAAAAGCTAAAAGGTCTAAAAATTGATAAACCTCCTGGCTCTGATGGGCTACATGCTGGAGTTTTGATGGGGATGGCTGAAGAAATAGTGAAGGTGTTGGTTGTAATCTTTCAAAAATCACTGGAGTCAGGGAAAGTCCCAGATGATTGGAAAATCTCTGTTGTAACCCCCTTGTTCAAGAAAAGATCAAGTCAAAAGATAGAAAACTATAGGCTGATTAGCCTAACCTTGGTTGCAGGTAAAATTCAAGAATCCATTGTTGATGAGAATTCTAAATTCTTGGAAGTGCAGAGTCGGCTTAGAACAAATCAGCATGGATTTAGTAAGGGGAGGTCATGCCTGACAAATCTGTTAGAATTCTTTGAAGAGATAGTAAGTAGATTAGACCAGGGAAACCCAGTGGATGTTATGTACCTAAACTTCCAAAAGGCCTTTGATAAGGTTACTCACAGGAGGCTGCTGAGTAAGGTGAGGGCCCATGGTGTTCACAGTGAGCTACTGGTATGGATTGAGGATTGGCTGTGTGACAGAAAGCAGAGAATTGGGACAAAAGATTCTTTATCAGAATGGCAGCTAGTGACAAGTAGGGTCCCACAGGGTTCAGTGTTGGGGCTGCAGCTGTTCACTTTATATATCAATGATCTGGATGAAGGGACTGGGGACACTGGCAAAGTTCGCCGATGATACGAAGTTAGGCAGACAGGCAGATAGTTCTGAGGAGGTGGGGAGGCTGCAGAAAGATTTAGACAGTTTGGGAAAGTGGTCCAAGAAATGGCTGATGAAATTCAATGTGAGCAAATGCGAGATCTTGCTCTTTGGAAAAAAGAATACAGGGATGGACTATTTTCTAAACAGTGATAAAATTCCTCAAGTCAAAGTACATAGGGATCTGGGAGTGCTAATCCAGGATTCTCTAAAGGTGGACTTGCAGGTTGAGTCCCTGGTTAAGAAAGCAAATGTAATGTTGTCATTTATCTCAAGAGGGTTGGAATGTAAAAGCAGCGATGTGCTACTGAGATTTTATAAAGTTCTGTTTAGACCCTATTTAGAATCCTGTATCCAGTTTTGGGCCCCACACCTCAGGAAGGACATACTGGCACACTAGTATGTCCAGCACAGATTCACATGGATGATCCCTGGATTGGCAGGCCTAACATACAATGAACGGCTGAGGATCCTGGGATTGTATTCATTAGAGTTTAGAAAGTTGAAGGGGAGATCTAATAGAAACTTACAAAATAATGCATGGCTTAGAAAGGATAGATGGTGGGAATTTGTTTCCGTCAGGTGGGGATACTGGGACCCATGGGCACAGCCTTAGAATTGGAGGGGATCTATTTAAAACAGAAATGAGGAGACATTTCTTCAGCCAGAGAGTGGTGGGCCTGTAGAATTCATTGCCATGGAGCGCAGTGGAGGCTGGGACGTTAAATGTCTTCAAGACTGATAAATTCTTAATCTTGAAAGGAATTAAGGGATATAGGGAGAGTGCAGGTAAGTAGCATTGAAATGCCCATCAGCCATGATTGAATGGTGGAGTGGACTCTATAGGCCGAGTGGCCTTACTTTCACTCCTATGTCTTATGGTCTTATGGACTGGAAATGCTATAACCCTGGTGCATTAGATGGGTCAATTTTTGTCCAAATTATGCAGGAGAGTTTCCTGACACAGTATGTCAAAGGGTCAACAAGAAAGGTCACACCAGATCTGGTACTTGGTAATGAACCAGGCCAGATGTTTAATTCGGTGATAGGTGAGCACTTCGGACAGAGTGACCATAATTCAGTTACATTTAGTTTAGCATTGGAAAGGGATTGGTACGTTCCACAGGGCAAGAGTTATTGATGGGGGAAGGGCAATTATAATATGATGAGACAAGAGTTAGGATGCATAGAATGAGGTAGCAAAATGCAGGGGATGAGGACAACTGAAATGTGGAGCTGGTTTAAGGGATAGATATTGCTTGTCCTTGATAGGTATGTCCCTGTCAGGCAAGGAGGAATTGAAAGGTAAGGGAACCGTGGTTTGCTAAAGAAATTGTATCACTTGTTAAGTGGAAGAAGGAGGCTTATGTGATGTTGAGTCGAGATGGTTTAGATGAGGCCACGGAGAATTACAGATTAGCTGTGAAGGATCTCTGTGGAGATCAGAAAGGTGCTAAATGAATATTTCTCATCTGTTTTCACTCAGGAAAAGTAGACTATTGTAGAGGGGAAGGCTGAGATATGGGCTATTAGACAAGAAAGGATTGAGGTTCGTGAGGAGGAGGTGTTATCAATTCTAAAAGGTGTGAAAGTAGATAAGTCCCCTGGGCCGGATGGGATTCATCCAAGGATTCTCTGGGAGGCTGGGGAGGAGATGGTGGAGCTTTTAGCCTTGATCTTTGAGTTGTCATTTTCTACAGGTTTAGTACCAGAATACTGGAGGATTGCATATGTTGTGCCCTTGTTTAAGAAGGTCAGTAGAGATGGCCCAGATAAATATAGACCAGTGAGTCTTACGTCTGTTGTAGGAAAGGTTTTGGAAAGGATTACAAGAGATAGGATTTATAATCATCTAGCAAGCAACAATTTGATTGGAGATAGTCAAATGTGAGGTGATTTACTTTGGGAAGGATAACAGGAAGGCAGAATACTGGGTCAATGGAAGGAGTTTTAGTAGTGTGGATGTACAGAGGGATCTTGGTTCCATGTACATCAATCCCTGAAAGTTGCCACCCAGGTTGATAGATGCTGTTAAGAATACAGTGTGTTAGGTTTTATTAGTAGAAGGATTTGGAGTTCCGGAGCTGTGATGTCATGCTGCAACTGTACAAACACTAGTGTGCTCTCACTTGGAATATTGTGTTTAATTCTGGTCGCCCCATTACAGGAAGGATGTGGAAACACTGGAAAAGGTGCAGATGAGATTTACCAGGATGTTGCCTGGTCTGGAGAGAAGGTCTTATGAGGAAATGCTGAGGGACTTGGGTCTGTTCTCATTGGAGAGAAGAAGGCTAAGAGGGGATTTAACACAGACATGCAAGATGATCAGGGGATTAGATAGAGTGGACAGTAAGAATCATTTTCTTAGGGTGATGATGTCGGCTTGTATGAGGGGCCATTGCTGCAAATTGAGGGGTGATAGATTTAAGACAGATGTCAGAGGAAGATTCTTTACTCAGAGAGCGATAAGGGTTTGGAACGCACTGCCTGCCTATGTAGTTAACTCAACCACATTAGGAGCTCAAAGTTCGGGAGAAGATTTGTAGCTCGGGTGCTCGTTGTTGTGGTTCTGTTCGCCGAGCTGGGAATTTGTGTTGCAGATGTTTCATCCCCTGTCTAGGTGACATCCTCAGTGCTTGGGAGCCTCCTGTGAAGCGCTTCTGTGATCTTTCCTCCGGCATTTATAGTGGTTTGAATCTGCCGCTTCCGGTTGTCAGTTCCAGCTGTCTGCTGCAGTGGTCGGTATATTGGGTCCAGGTCAATGTGCTTATTGATTGAATCTATGGATGAGTGCCATGCCTCTAGGAATTCCCAGGCTGTTCTCTGTTTGGCTTGTCCTATAATAGTAGTGTTGTCCCAGTTAAATTCATGTTGCTTGTCATCTGCATGTGCAGCTACTAAGGATAGCTGGTCGTGTCGATTCGTGGCTAGTTGGTGTTCATGGATACGGATCGTTAGCTGTCTTCCTGTTTGTCCTATGTAGTATTTTGTACAGTCCTTGCATGGGATTTTGTACACTACATTGGTTTTGCTCATGCTGGGTATCGGGTCCTTCGTTCTGGTGAGTTGTTGTCTGAGAGTGGCTGTTGGTTTGTGTGCTGTTATGAGTCCTAGTGGTCGCAGTAGTCTGGCTGTCAGTTCAGAAATGCTCTTGATGTATGGTAGTGTGGCTAGTCCTTTGGGTTGTGGCATGTCCTCGTTCCATTGTCATTCCCTTAGGCATCTGTTGATGAAATTGCGGGGGTATCTGTTTTTGGCGAATACATTGTAGAGGTGTTCTTCTTCCTCTTTTTGCAGTTCAGCTGTGCTGGAGTGTGTTGTGGCCCTTTTGAATAGTGTCTTGATGCAACTTCTTTTGTGTGTGTTGGGGTGATTTCGTAGTTCAGGACTTGGTCTGTGTGTGTGGCTTTCCTGTATACCTTTGTGGTGAATTCTCCGTTCGGTGTTCTCTGTACCATCACGTCTAGGAATGGGAGTTGGTTGTCCATTTTTTACTCTCTGGTGAATCGGATTCCTGTGAGTGTGGCGTTGATGATCCGGTGTGTGTTCTCTATTTCTGTGTTTTTAATGATTACAAAGGTGTCATCCACATATCTGACCCAGCGTTTGGGTTGAATTAGACAGGGGACGAAACGTCTGCAACACAAATTCCCAGCTCGGCGAACAGAACCACAACAGAACACAAGGGCTTTTAAACAGTCCTTGGATAAGTATATGGATGATGATGGGATAGTTGCGGGGGATGGACTTAGAGTAGTTCACAGGTCAGTGCAACTCGAGAGTCAAAGGGCCTGTTGTGCTCTGTATTGTTCTATGTTCTATGATCCTAACAAGGGCCTTTCTCATGATGACAAAGGGTCGAATGCCACAGTGGTTGCAACCTCCTTTATTTTTGCGCAGCATCATGGAATGGAGTCCACTCTCCAACACAGAAGGACAATTGTGGTGACACACAGGTCTTTCAGTAGTTAAGCAATTCAGATGATAGTCCACACTTGCTGGGTGCCTTTCTGTTCTTCATCTTGAATTGGAATGGTTGAGGATTTTTCATCTAACTCATCCAGAAAACAAAGCTGCCAGAGAGCATCAAAAGTGGACTGGGTAATAAATAGCTCTCCTCCCAACCAATTTAAAATAATCAGTTAAGTTTGTAATGTGACTTATTTATGCTTGATCGGAGCGGCATGCAATCATGCTCAGACACATGCTCTCACTGAACACAAGGAATCTGTTCAAGCTTTGCTCAGCCAGGAATCCTGGGGAACCTATTTTTCCTGTTGGTTCTCCATGAAGCAATGCCTCAACCAATCAAAACTGACTTGTCAGCCAATCATCATCTTTTTCTCAAGGCATCTGAATTATTGTAGGCATTTGAAATTTGCACATTCTTGTGTTTGTGCTCACGAATGCAAAATGAAAAACTTTGATTCTTTCATATTTTCTTTCCAGCAATATTCAAATAGTCCTACTGTCTAATTCAATGATTACTTGCCATGTGAACCCAGATTCAGAAAGATATTGTCCATTAATTAAAATGTAGATAACAATAAAATTCAAAGATTTATGCAAGGTTAAGAAAAAATCAAAGTACTGAATGCTTTTTACCTCAGTCTAAAACTCACGGGTGTCAGAAACGTATCAACCATTTGCCGAACATCAGGCAAGTTTTCAATGCATCACTGACCTGTCAAGCAACAAGTTGAAGTGAATCTTGCTGGTAATCATTTTCCAAGAATCTGATTATCTGAGACATGGATAGTAACAATCATTGATAACTCAGAAATGATACTGGTTCAAGTCCATTGCACAGCAATCCCTCCTCCCATCTTCTTCCCACACTGCAATATTCAAGACGTTTGTTGCATACTAAGTTACCTATTTCAAAATAAAATATGTTTACAGCTTTATATTATGTGTTAATGCTGATACATAAAATTAAATATTGTTTACACAGGTAAATCAATAGTAATTGTTTCAAATGTTATTCCTTGTCTGTGTGGAGTGTTCAGTTCTCTGATTAGATTACTTACAGTGTGGAAACAGGCCCTTTGGCCCAACAAGTCCACACCGACACTCCGAAGAGCAGCCCACCAGACCCATTCCCCTACACCTAACACTCTGGGCTATTTAGTGTGACCAATTCACCTAATCTGCACAAGTTTGGACTGTGGGAGGAAACCGGGGCACCTGGAGGAAACCCACGCAGACACAGGGAGAATGTGCAAATGCCACACAGACAGTCACCTGAGGTTGGAATTGAATCTGGGGCTCTGGCGCCGTGAGACAGCAGTGCTAACCACTGGGCCACCGTGCCGCAAGTTGCTGTAAATGGTATTTTACTGAATAAAATGATTTTAATTTGGATTGAGCTACTGAAAGGAAACAGGTGACAATGGAAATAGAATTGATATTCAGCCCAACATCAACATTGAACGTTTCTCGACAACCTGGCATGGCGATCGTTTGGCCTAAACTGAGTTGGAAAGATTGTTTTGCTGAACTTCTTATTTCCTTATTTTTCAAATTCATTTCTATGGTCTGTACTACTGGACATTTTTTTTTTCTAATTTGTTTTTCATAAGAATTTGTACTTAAGAATCTGTACTTAGATATTTTATACCTAACATGATGCTGTAAGTGGTGAATTGTAAACCTTTCATTGTACTCATTTCAATACATGTGACAATGAGGCTAATTCAAATTCTAATTCTAACATAACCTGAACTGTACCTGAGGGATTTCTATGATGTGATGAATCTAGTATTAGCTAGAATGGCTGTAGAATTATTGACCTTGATTCAAAGAAAAGCATTTAAACCAGTTACGATCAAGCATATGCCCACAGCCAGCACACCTGCTTCTTGTCCTTCAGGGGATTTCATCTGTCAGCTCTGTGCTCCAAGTGTCTTCCTCAACCTTACTGAAGTTTCTTCATCTCACCATGTTACTTGCTTTCACAACCAGACAGCAATTTCCATTTTAGTTTGAAGGGTAGAAATTGGTTGAGGCCAATAAAAATTGATCATGGGAATGATTGCTTCCTCTTTAACAGAGGGACCTCATTTTAAAATGACCAGTGGGCTGCAGACACATACAGTACACATTAAGGCACCAATCTGGGAAGTAAAGGTGAACAGCAAACTATGCGACACAGGCAGCATTGCTCAGGAAGGATCTGTGATAGGGACAGACGATCACAAACTGGGATGGTTGATGCTTCCAGTGTCCCACAGAAATGCTAAGGACTGATACAAACACTAGTTCCTCCTTGGTGCACATTAAGGTAAGTATATAAAAAAAATTAATCTTACTTTTACAGTATCAATCTTTAAGGATAAGCGGTAGGCTGCATGTAAATTAAGAGGTAAAGCAACTCGATCCCCTGACTTGTCCGGACTTGTCCGACCTGCCCAGCTCCTTTTCCACCTATCCACTCCACCCTCTCCTCCCTGACCTATCACCTTCATCTCCTTCCCCACTGACCTATTGTACTCTATGCTACTCTCTCCCCACCCCCACCCTCCTCTAGCTTATCTCTCCACGCTTCAGGCTCTCTGCCTTTATTCCTGATGAAGGGCTTTTGCCCGAAACGTCGATTTTGCCTGTCCTCGGATGCTGCCTGAATTGCTGTGCTCTTCCAGCACCACTGATCCAGAATGCATGTAAATTAAGCAGTCCTGAGTGGAGCCTTCTGTATTCAGAGCAAATTAATTTCTGAAATGGATCCTTGAGCTGGAGTAAAGCTGCTTACTAACACAACAACACGTCTGCATGTAACACCTTTAATGTAATGAAACATTCCGAGACATTTCATAGGTGCATTATAAGCTAAAATATAACACTGAGGCACATCAGGAGGTATGAGATTAGGTGCCCAAATATTTGGTCAAAGAGTTAAGCTATAAAGAGTGTCCTAGGAGGAAAGTGAGATGAAGAAACAGAGAGATGTAGAAAGAAAATTCCATAGCTTGGAGTTTATGTAATTGAAGGCATGGCCACGAATTAATTATTAATTATTCCTAATTATTCAGATTACAAATGAGCCTTACAGATGCTTTGAATAGATGTCAGGGATTGGTTTACCAGAACTAACAATGTATCAGAGATTTTTTTTCTGATTTTGTTTCACATTAAGAAGTTTCCCTTCAAGTTGGTACTTCCATTTTCTAATGACCAATTTCTTTCATTTTGAATAAACGGCCTGAGGAAGCACATAATGCACAGTAAGATGGATACCAAGTACAATATTCAGGTTTCCATACCAATGAGAACATTGTTTCATATACATGAAAGGCAGAGACTGAGTTTTTCACAGAAAACTCTCAATAACAATAATCTTTGACAGTGATTATATGTGACAACTGCTTATCCAGCTTGCTTTCTACACTTTTCACAAAGCCTTTGAGAAATAGAAGACTAAAGAACACAAGAGAGCCATTAGGTTATCTTTTTTTTAAGATTGAATGATTTCTTCTCAAGAGTCAGACAACCAGATTGTTAACTCATTTTATCACCTTCAAAGGCATTGTGGAAATGGCTTGAACAGGAATTTTCAAAAGGGCTAATATTCTATTTTTGGCATCTGACAGCAATAGCAAAGCACAATACTGCCTGTGTACCTATACACCTTATGAAATACTCTTTGCTCTTCAAGGTATCTGTCATCAGATTCATTCTGGATCATGACTTTATTTCCATCACAAAGCCTTCTCAACTCTATTAGGTAAGCTTCTGCCAATGGTGCTTTGGGAACTAAATATGCCATGGTGCTTTATATATCAAAAAGACACACATGAGGGAAAATGGCAGAGGGTAGCCTTTATAAATGAAGGATGACTTCAGTACAAAGATGAGGAAGCATATTAGCTCTGAAGACAAGAGAGAATTGAAATGGATGATGATAAGGGACAGAATAATGAGGGACAGGAAACAATAGTGAAAGTAGTTGAAATGCTTCCTAAGAATAGTTATTCACTCAAAATTAAGAGGCAAAAACAATACAACGTTTGTAGGGGACTTTAATCTTCATTTAGTTTGGATAAATCAAAACAGCAAAAGTAGTTGGGAGGCCAACTTCAAAGAGTGAAAATAAGGCAATTTCCTAGAGCAATGGGCCTGATCTTCTGTTCAGGATCAGAACATCTGTTTCTGATGGTGATCATACTGAAAAATGCATTCTTATAACCCCATACTTATGTCCAGTCTCCAACTATCCAGAGATGAGAGGATTTGATCATGTCATCTCCCCTGCCAGGTAAGAGTTAAGCTAGTTTATCATAAAGCTAGCCAAGGAAGAAGTTATTTTAGATCTTGTCAGGGCAAGTGGTGGAGGCTGGTACAAGTACATCATTTAAAAGACATTTGGATGGATATATGAATAGAAGGGTTTAGAGCGATAAGGACCAAATGCTGGCAAATGGGATGATTACTTTAGGATATCTGGTCAGCATGGACTAGTTGGACCGAAGGGTCTGTTTCCACTCTATACAGCTCTATGATTCTCTGACTATTATCTTGTAAAATGAGATAGGGTTACACAGTAATCTCATAATAAAGGATTCTCTGAGGAAGACTGATCATGTGATAGAATTGCACATTGGATTCAAAAGTGACATACATGAAGCTTGAATATTTAACTTAAATAAGATCAATTACATGATATGAAGAGCGAGTAAACAAAGATAGATTGGGAGAGTAGATTACAATGGTAAATAAAGAAAATTTAAAGAAATATTTCATGATAAATTAAAGATAGATTGCGGCAAGTATGTAGTTGCACATAAAAGAAGTGAAACTATTACGGTATTCTAACAGATGAAAGGCTTAACAGACAATCAATTTTTCAATGTATAATTTCAGATACATCACACTGTAAACTTTTGCTATAAATTCTGTGTGATAGGATTAAGCCCACCGCAACCACCTGATGAAGGAGCGATGCTCCGAAAGCTAGTGCTTCCAATTAAACCTGTTGGACTATAACCTGGTGTTGTGTAATTTTTAACATTGTACACCCCAGTCCAACACCGGCATCTCCAAATCATGGCAAGTGTGTAAGTTGTGAGCTTGAGTTGAAGTTGCTCTGGATCTGAGCCACCGCACGGTTTCCTGATCTGAGGGACATGGTGAGATCACAAGCCAAAGCTGACAAAGGACTGATTCATAATTAAAAGAAATCTAGTGTGGTTCAGCAAGATTCAACTAATGATGGTCTCCTGATACTGTAGAAGCCACTGGAATGGAGAAGAGTTTTGGTCAGGCTGCTCCCCCTCATTCTCACCTGGAGGATGTGAGGGACTGCAGTGAGGTGGGGGTGTACAGTGAGGTGAGGGACTGCAGTGACGTGGGGGTTTACAGTGAGGTGAGGGTTTACAGTGAGGGGAGGGACTGCAGTGAGTTGGGGGTTTACAGTGAGTTGAGGATTTACAGTGAGTTGGGGGTTTACAGTGAGTTGAGGATTTACAGTGAGGTGAGGGTATACAGTAAGATGAGGGTTTGCAGTGAGGTGGGGTGTACAGTGAGGTGAGGGTTTACAGTGAGGTGGGGGTTTACAGCGAGGTGAGGGACTGCAGTGAGGTGAGGGTTTACAGTGAGGTGAGGGACTGCAGTGAGGTGAGGATTTACAGTGAGGTGAGGGTTTACAGTGAGGGGAGGGACTGCAGTGAGCGGAGGCTTTAGAGTGAGGTGAGGTTTTACACTGAGGGGAGGATTTACAGTGAGGTGAGGGTTTACAGTGAGGTGAGGGTTTACAGTGAGGTGAGGGTTTACAGTGAGGTGAGGGTTTACAGTGAGGTGAGGGTTTACAGTGAGGTGAGGGTTTACAGTGAGGTGAGGGTTTACAGTGAGGTGAGGGTTTACAGTGAGGTGAGGGTTTACAGTGAGGTGAGGGTTTACAGTGAGGTGAGGGTTTACAGTGAGGTGAGGGTTTACAGTGAGGTGAGGGTTTACAGTGAGGTGAGGGTTTACAGTGAGGTGAGGGTTTACAGTGAGGTGAGGGTTTACAGTGAGGTGAGGGTTTACAGTGAGGTGAGGGTTTACAGTGAGGTGAGGGTTTACAGTGAGGTGAGGGTTTACAGTGAGGTGAGGGTTTACAGTGAGGTGAGGGTTTACAGTGAGGTGAGGGTTTACAGTGAGGTGAGGGTTTACAGTGAGGTGAGGGTTTACAGTGATGGGAGAGACTGCAGTGAGGTGAGGGTTTAGAGTGAGGTGAGGGTTTACACTGAGGGGAGGATTTATAGTGAGGTGAGGGTTTACAGTGAGGGGAGGGTTTACAGTGAGGAGAGGGACTGCAGTGAAGTGAGGGTTTACAGTGAGGTAAGGGTTTACAGTGAGTGGGGGTTTACAGTGAGGTGAGGGTTTACCGTGACGGGAGGGACTGCAGTGAAGTGGGGGTTTCCAGTAAGGTGAGGGACTGCAGTGAAGCGGAGGTTTCCAGTGAGGTGAGGGACTGCAGTGAAGTGGGGGTTTACAGTGAAGTGGGAGTTTACAGTGAGGTGAGGGTCTACAGTGAGTGGGGGTTTACAGTGAGGTGAGGGTTTACGGTGAGGGGAGGGTTTACAGTGAGGTGAGGGACCGCAGTGAGGTGAGTGACTTCAGTGAAGTGAGGGACAGCAGCAAAGTGAGGCGCTGCAGGCTATCACTTTTTCCAGATGCATTATCATTTACAAGATACACTGCAGTAACTAGTCAAGCCTCCATTGTCAGCATCTGCTAACCCGTGACATCTTTTATCTGAAAGGAAAGAGCACATGGGAATATATCCACTTGCATGTTCCAATCCAACCATCATTGTAAATACAGTGAGGTATTTCCTGCACATCCTGCAGTCCCTCACTTCCTGCAGTCCCTCACCTCACTGCTATCCCTCACATCCCACTATCCCTCACATTCTGCAATCCCTCACCTCACTGTAAACCCTCACCTCACTGCAGTCCCCCACCTCACTGCGGTCCCTCACCTCACTGCGGTCCCTCACACCCCCCTCCAACAACATTGCTGTCCATTTGTGGCTGTACCTACATCACAAATGGACTGCAATGATTCTGCAATGATTCAGGAAGATAAGTCTTCATCAGCTTCTCAAGAACCATTAGGAATAGAGAACAAGTGTTTGACTAGCCAACAATGTTCATATTTCATAAAAGAATAAATAAAACTCCATACTACCTGATGGCCTACAACCTGTTGCTCTAAACGTCATGGGTGCAGAGATGGTGGATATACTGTTCTATCATTCAAAGTTCCTTTGATTCTGGAACAAAACCAGTAGAAAACCAACAGAACTATTAATAAAGAATACTACACAAAATATCCAAAAATAAGTTACTAGTGAGCAGAAGAGCAATTATTTATAGGACATTAGTACAAGTACAAAGAATCAGAATAGGGTCTACAGCACTGGTCTTCCCAGAATCACAGAAGTAAGAATGCGCAGATTTGGACACTCAATCCATCACTTTAAATCTGTGCCATCTTGCTTTTAATTCTTTGATGAACAATAAAAGTTTTTTCCCTGTCCACTGTGTCATCTTATGATTTTGAAAACTTCTTCTTAATCTTCTCTCCAAGCAAAACAATCCCAACTTCTTCAATCTCATAATTAAAATTTTTCATCCCCAGAACCATTCTTGTTTACGTGCTGTGCATTCTCTCCAACGCGTTCATATTGTTCCTACATTGTAGTGGCAAGATCTGCACATGATGCTCAGAGCTGAGGTCCTACAAATATCTTATAGAAGTTCTGGTTGGTCTCTTTGTTCTTGTACTCTATGCCCTCCTTAATAAAGGAGAAAGTGAGGGCTGCAGATGCTGGAGATCAGAGCTGAAAATGTGTTGCTGGAAAAGCGCAGCAGGTCAGGCAGCATCCAAGGAGCAGGAGAATCAACGTTTCGGGCATGAGCTCAAAGAAGCCCTTCCTGAAGAAGGGCTCATGCCCGAAACGTTGATTCTCCTGCTCCTTGGATGCTGCCTGACCTGCTGCGCTTTTCCAGCAACACATTTTCACCTCCTTAATAAAGCTCAGGATACCATTTGCTTTATAAATTGCCCTATCCACCTATCCTGCCATCTGAAATAATTTAAGCACACATCACAGAATCACAATTGTGTTACAGCACAGAAGGAGGCTATTCGGCACATGCAGCCTACACCAACTCGTTGAATGAGTGGCAGTCCCAGTACTAATCTCCTGCAATTCCCCTCTATACATCTAGGTCCCTCTAATCCTGCATACGCTTTAGAATTGTACCCGTATTTTATATTGTCTGGCTGTGCTTTTCCTAACAAAATACATCACCTTGCACTTATCCATACTGAACTTCATCTTTTTGCCAACTCTGTCAACTTATCCATGTCCAATTGGAGTTTTACATTGTCCTCTGCAGCGTTTACCATAACTTCCTTTAAACTCCTTGGATGCATTTCACAAGACTGAGTGCCTTGTCAAATTTAAGTAGCAATCTATTCAAAACTTCTTTATCAATTTTGAACCTTTCCTGAGCTTCCTCTTCAGTCACCATGGCCTAGATATCACATACATCCGTAGTACAATTTACATCTTCAATAAAGACAGATGTTAGGTATTCATTTAACACATCAGCAATGCCTCCAGATATAAATCCCTTTTCTTGGCCCCTCATCCGTTCTACTTCTCCTTTCACCATCTTTTTACCATTTATGTTCCAATAGAAGACTTTGGGTTTTTCCTTTTATTGTTCACCAATCTTTTCTCACAACTCATTCTCTTTCTTTTTCCCTCTTTGTTTCCCTAAAATGCTTTTTCATCTCCCCTCTGAACCTTCTCCATTCCTTTCGATTCTCACTTATATTTTATTCTTTTTTGTCTTTATCTCAAGTTCTATTTCCTATTTCAGCCAGGGAGCTCTGAATCTATTTGCCCTCACTTTCCCATTAGAGTATGAGAGATATTAACTTCCAGACAATGAATACTCTGTATTACAACTTCGTGCTGTGGTTATAATTAGCCATGGAAAGTGTAACACAAGGTGCACATGCAGTCTTGTTCACAAATGATTATAGATCTACCATGTCCAATTAAGGCTTTCACACTTCAAATATCAAGGAACAAAACAATGTTAGAGAGAGTGCAAAAAGATTTATATCATTATTTATAAGGAAGATTAGGTTGGAAAATCTGGGGCTCTTAAGAGAATTGTAGGTTGAGAGATGATTTGACAGACATATTCAAAATCACAAGAGGTCTGGACGGAGTAGAAAGAAGGAAACTGTTTCCATCAGTAAAGGGGTTGAAAAATAAAGAACAAAAATTTAAGATGATTGGCAAAAGAAGTAATGTCAATATGAGGAAAACTCGCAGGAGATGAGAATATCCTGGAGCAGGGTTCATACTCACAGCCTTCCGACTTAGTTAAAGCAACAGTACAACCAACTGAACAACAACTGTTCCCGTACGTGCATCTCCAACCTAACAACAAATTTAGATTGTTACAGAATCAGCAATGCTATGTTTGAATCAAAGTATTAGCTAGCTAACCTTATGTTAGATAATTTGTAATAAACCAGAAAACCACCTCAATATTTTAATGCATGCTTTTACATGCATAAATGAGAAAAAGAAGTGAAATGTTGCATCTCTTAATATATCCCTGGCTGTCTTTATTGCCTCTCACTCGGCACTGATTATAAATTTGAAATGTCTTTCACAACATTTGTTGGTCTCTGGAAACCTGTTTCATTTCTCTTTGATTCCTTGAAAATTTTACTCATTGTGGCCTGCCTTCTGCAAGATTTCCTCCAAGGCTTTTTCTTTGCTGGACACGCAGAGACATATTGAAATTTCATTTGTCCCAGTTGGAAAGAAAAGCAATTAACTTACCTTGACATAATGCTTGACAGACATAGGGCAGTATCAGAGTCTTCAACACACAGCAATTCTGGCTGACCCCAACACTCTTCACTGTCTAGCTTTATCCTTGTCTTTTGACAGCAGGATTGGCTGGTCAGGCGCATTCTTTGTGAAGGTCAAGGCAAATATTGATTACCGGTACTATGTTTACTGTTGAATAGACAGTAAGATATATTTAGTCATTCATCAATTATAGCCATCATTGGCAAGGCTAGTAATTGTCACCCATCCCTAACTGCCTTTGAACTGATCGGTTTAATAGCCCATTTCAGAGGGCAGTTAAATGTCAATCACATTACTGTGGGCCTGGATTCACATGTAGGCCAGACCAGGTAAGAATGGCAGATTTTCTTCCCCAAAGAATATTAGTGAACCAGATAGGATTTTTCCATAATCAACACAACTATATTGTTGTTATTAGATTTGCTTTTAATTCCAGAATTCTATTGAATGCTAGCCTGACAGGAATATATATCTCAAGCTTTAAAATGCAGTAAGAGTGAGTTAGATTTTTTTTGTTATCAGACTCTGAAATCACATTAAATAACTTGTTCTTTTGTAGAAATCTAGCTGTGGAGCTAAGGTCAAGCATATAAGATGGTAAAATGAACAATAGAAGATGACATAAATTAGTCATAGTTGTTTGGTCCAATGATCTATACCCCATATTCTGGAGGTTACCTCCAAGTCATGCACTGTTTTGAGTTGGAACTATATCCACAATCTTTCACTGTGACTGGATCAAATTTATAGAACTCTCTTCCTCATAGAATTGTGGATTTACCTTGCCTCAAGGGCTGTAGCCATTCAAGACAGCAGCTCATCACCACCTTCTCCACGGCAATTAAGGATACGCAATAGATGCTGACCCAGTCAGTTATGCCTATATCCTTTAACAAATACAAAAACTCATTCTCTCTTCCTCCCCATTTTCCTCTTTTTCAAACTTACCACTTTCACAATGTTTCTAACATCTCCTTCTTTGGTTCGCCTCCTATTTTATTTCTTTATGTCTTTCTGTAATAATTTAGGACATGACACATCTACATCAACCATGTTTTGAAAATGTGCCCATTGTTGCCTAAGGCATGGTGACCCTCAGGTAAATCCACCACCATTTGTCTTTCTCTAATGAGAGAGCAGCTCTGTGATCTAATAGCACTAGGGTAAAATTTTAGATCCATTAGTCTTCTCCAGACATCCATCATAAATACCACTCATCAACGTCTCAGGGCATATTCCATGATCAGGTGCTGCATGCACTTCATGTCTATCTGACATGTACCAGTCTCATAAAATTACTATGGCACAACTCTGATCCCCTACAGTGTGGAAACAGGCCTTCAGCCCAACAAGTCCACACCGACTCTCTGAAGAGTAACCAACCCAGACCATTTCCCTCTGATTAATCCCCTAACCACTATGGGCAATTTAGCATGGCCAATTCACCTAACCTGTACATTTTTGGACTGTGGGTGGAAACCAGAGCACTCAGAGGAAACCCATGCAGACATGGGGAGAACATGCAAACTCCACACAGACAGTTGCCCAAGGTTGGAATCAAACCTGGTGCTGTGAGGCAGCAATGCTAACTACTGAGCCACAATGCCAGCCAGTGCGGTTGCACTTCAATGCTGCACTTTAAAGCATACAAGTATCTCTCACTGCAATATGGCAGCACTTGGTGCACAGAGATAGAAGTCAGTTCATGGATTGGACCAGTTCATCATAGGGCAGTTTGCCTCATGTTTCACTCACTTTGTACCTACCTCAATGCTCACAACATCCCTGCCTTGCTTTAATGCACCTTATTTACAGAAGGTTGTAAATGTATTAGAAACAGTTCAGAGATATTTCACCAGATAAAAATACCTGGGTTAGGAGGGATGTATTATAAGGAATGGTTGAGCAAGCTAGGCTTGTATTTGCTGAAGTTTCGAAGACTAAGGGGTGACCTGAGTGAAACACATAAGATTCTGAGAGGCCTTGATATGATGTGTGCGAAAAAGATATTTCCTTAAGTGATCAATCATTTAAGATAGAAATGTGGAGTTTTTTTTCTCAGAGAGAGTTGTGAGAGTCTTTGGAATTCTCTTTTTGGAGCCTGTGAATATTTTTTAAGACCAAGGTGAAAGAACTGTTGATAAGGAAGGGGGGAAGGGTTATCATAGGTAGACAGAAATGTGGAGGAATTAGATCAGCAATGATTTTATTGAATAGCAAAGCATCTCAAGGCGCTGTGTGACCTACCTTTGCTCTGAATTTGCATGCTTATATACATGATGAATGGTTTATTTCGATGAGGTGCAAGATGGTTTCCACTGCCTGCTGAATCTACACCAGACATCAGAGCAGTCAGGGAATGGGTAAGGGAAAATACATTCATACAGTTTTTCCTCATTAGCTTTCGAGTATAAGACATCACTTCGGTAGGTGATTGAGAAAAATGTGACAAAGCTCATCCAATTTTCATTGAATCATAATGCGTGGGGAGAGGCCATTGAACCAGATCCTTGAAAGACCTGTTCAATCAGTTCCCCTCTCTCGCACTTTCCCCATGTACCTACATAAATCCTCTTTGCAGGCATATGTCCAATTCCATTTCAAAGTTACTACAGTATCAGCTTCCACCAGTGCTGTAAAGCAATTTACTCCATATCATAATAACTTGCAGAATAAGAAGATTTCACCTCGCCTTCCATGTGGTCAATATGTTGCTTGTATAAAATTTGTGTCATCTGCTTACAAGATTTTCTGCATTGCCTTGCAATGTATAGCTACAGTATGATCAACACTGTTTATCTCTGCTCAGATCTATACCTCCCTAAAATGAGAATACACATCCTTTTAAAACAGCATCCTTGAAAGCATCCAATATTCCTTTAAAAATGAATTTCCAATTGGTTCAGCAGCAAAATGATATTATGGTATCATTTTAAGATGGAAGATGAAAGTTCTGTGGAGGCTGTGCTGTTGTTTGCTCTGCAGCAATACATCAATATTTTAAATTCTAAACTGTTACCAAAGCATTAAATCTACCAAACAACTTGCAATTATATAGAAATCTTTAAAATGAAGAATCATCCCTTGCAATTCAGCAGAGATGGAAAATAAGACTGATGTGAAAGAATTGGAAAAGTGAGTGAATGAAACAGATATTTTTCAGAAATTTCTAAAGTTGAGTGCAATGAATAACCTGGAGGGGAATGTCAGACTCAATGATGATGCCAGGCTGTATCTCCAAAGCAATTCACAATTGGAAAAGTAGAAGGTGTCAACAGAAACAGAACATGGTAAAGATGGGCTAAGGTTATGGAGCAACTGAGACCAAGGGCTTTGACACTAGAACAACGAATGTTGTGGAGCTGGAGTTGTTGGATTGTTAACTGATAGAAAACAGATTTGGGATAAAGGGAGTGTTTTCTGAATGACAGTCTGTAACTAGTGAGATGCCACAGGGATCAGTGCTGGGCCCACAATTATTCACAACATATATTAATGATTTAATTGACTGAAATGAATGTACAATACCAGATGCCACAATTGTAGGTAGGGAAAAAAAAGAACAAAGATGATACAAAGAATCCACAGAGAGATATTTACAGGATGAGTCAGTGATTGCAAACTTGGCAGGTGGAATGTAATTTGGGAATTTGAAATTATGCACTTTGATAGTACATCATGTGAAATATTATTGAAATGAGAAAGAGTGCACAAGCTGCAGCATAGATGCATTTGGGGTCCTCATTCATGAATCACAAAGAGCTTTCAGCAGATAATAGGGAGGGCAAATGGACTATTGGCTTTTACTTCAAAGTATAATATCGAGAGGTCTTACTAAAAGTATACAAGGCCTTAGGCAGATCACACCTCAAACATTATGACCAGTTTTAGTCTCCTTATCTATGGAAAGATATGGACTAGCAGAGCCATTCAGAAATGGCTCACTGTGTTAATTCTGGAAATGGAGTAATTTTCTTATGGTGAGAATTTGAATAGGTTGAGATTGTCTTCATCAGAGCTTAGATGAATCAGAGATGACCTTATTGAAACGGAAAAGATTCTCAGGGAACATAACAAGGTAGATACAGAGAGGTTATTTCCTTTTTAAGAGAATGTAGGACCAAAGAAGCATAACCTCAGAGTAAGAGACTCCCCATTTTAGAAAGAGATAAGGAATGATTTCTTATCTCAGAGGATAGTCAATCTGTGGAATTCTTTACTGCAAAGGGCTGTCAAGGCTAGGTTATTAATTATATTCAAGGCTGAGATAGACAGAATGGTGATCAGGCAGGGTAAGGGACAAATATTACTTTTTAACAAGGGGAATAAAGTGGTTTTCAAGGTTAGGAGATTACTTTGAAGTAATTGAAATAAATAGCAATGTCTATACAATTTAGTCTGAAGAGAGCAAAAATGGTGAGGAATTAGTTTGAGAAAACAATTAAGGAAGCAGATAATGAGACCCATGAAGGGTCTGATTCCAGTGGGAATCACAGAATATAGTGGGGACAATGCCGAGTTTGTCAGCCAGTATAATTCCAAAGCACCACTATGCACATTTCACAAAAACAGAACCATCCCTTTTTTCCCTGTTCTGAAGAAAAATTCTTGACCTGAAAAGCTAAGCCCTTTTCTGTCTTCTCAGATACTGCCAGATCTGTTGGGTATTTCCATTATTTTCTGTATTTTTATTTTCAGTTTTCCAGCATCTTCAGTATTAAGTTTTGAAGCGCTTTTCCTAGTGGTTTCTGACAAACTGGCTCCAGTGGGAATTCAGCAAAAACAGCTGTAAAAAATGGATGAAGGTGAGTCTCCTTCCCACCATCTCAAAAGGGATGAAATATTCATTGAAAATGTTGCAAGTCAAGAGAATCATAAGTTTGCTTCTACAAAAAAAATCCATTCTGGATCAGACCTCTCACACAGAGGAGTGTGGGAGAGCTGGATGGAACCTGAAAGATGTCCCAGATTGAAGGGTGAATGTTTCCAGCAACAAAGGCAGGCCACCCCTAATGAGATATCCAGCTTATGAGTTTTCAGAGCTCTAATATAAAAATAAATCAACCCATGTTATGATACACCGCCATGATCGTGATGTCCTGAGGTAGGACTGAACCCAACCCTTCTGGACTAGTAATAGGGACTGTGCCACTAGACACCAGGGGCAATAATTTATGTCTGTACTAATTTACTCATATAAATTAAAGTATAATCCTAAAAGTCCTGATCAGCCATCAATGTCTGATCCAAGTTGCCATTTACCTTGACTGTTCAGTTAATGGGGGCCCTACAGCAAAAGTCCTCAGTCAAATTATAGCACTCTATCAACTATGACCTTAATTTCAGTCAGTTTAAGGAGAAGTAAGGCCCTATTAATGGTCTCTGTTACATAAAGCTGCAGGGGTTTCCTCATCATTGTCCGGCATCTATGACTGAAAGTGCATGTATATAAATAATGATCACTTCAGAAAGTCACTGGAGAGTTCCTGTGTGTGGAACTGTATGAAGCTGGAAACTAATGCCTTGAGGTGAGAAAAGTAGAACAAAAGGTGTCAGATAAATTCATGCAAAATAATTCTGGAGTAGGTTGGGTCGAAATATAGTTTTGCATTCAACACTGCTGTTCCAGATTGTGAAATTTGTGTCCATGTTTCAAAAAGCTATGGCCTGCAGTCAAAGGGTTAATTAGGTTAATTAGGTTAATTGATTTTTCTGAATTTTCAGCTATACACTATACTTCACAGGCGCCTGAGTATGTTAGGCCAATTAACATCATTAGCTAATGACCTTTGAAAGGCAATGAATTGTCCTCAGCCGTGTGAAACCATGTATCGTGTAACAGCAAGCAAATTGGTGTGTCTCGAGCCTTGCTTATAATCAGTTAGTTAATGGATTGCTGTCTGACATAATTGTGCTTTCTTTATTGTTTTTGTGCCAATAATAGCCACCCATTATGCAGGAAACCAGCCAAATGATAGGTTCCAAATCAGTCTACTGCAGCTGCACAGATTGAAATGTGAAAGCAACAAAGATTCCAATATATGTTTATCTTCCCATTCACATTCTACAGACTCTTCACCATAATACTGCAATTCATTACTATGAAAATCTAGGCTTCTTTGATTATGATTAATTGGCTACTCAAAAAAAAAGGAATAACACAAGAGGATCTTATAATTTGACAGTCCAACTCAAATTCCCAATAGTGGTTCTGAAGATAGATGTTCATGAGTATGCAGTTTCACAAATCTCAAGTGAAACTTTCTACCTGAGTTGTTGTTTCAGTTTAAAGTCACTTTGGCTTTTTGTCCTGTTACATAGATCTCAATAATATTAGTTGACCACTTGAATATTAAGGATTTAGAAGATATTTTATCACTGCCAGACACCCTCCCTGCCATGAAACCACACTGTTTACTTGGGATGAAAACTGGCTCCATACACACTAACTTATTTGTACTAGTGATTGAGTTGCTGATTCAGTGTAAGTACTATCAGTTAGTTCTGTTCTGTCCAATGTGGCTAAGGTGATGGCATCTTCATATTAGAATCAAAACATTAAAGTGGGGGCCTCTTGTTATGCAGTGGTAGATACCTTCCTCCTGGAGTGGTATCTGCTCCAGATGTAAATAATAACGTCTCTGAGCAGGTTAATCCTTACAGTGCAGAAAGAGACCAATTGGCCCATCAAATCTGGACTGATCTTCTGAAGACCACATTTACACTACCTAGTCTGTGCTTCCCTGGACACCACACCTAACCTGTACATCTTAAACTGCGGGATGAAACCAGCCACAACACAGGGACAATGGGCAAACTCCACATGGATAGTCACTCATGGGTGGAATTAAGCCCTTGGCACTGTGAGGAAGCCAGGTTAATGGCTGAGCCACCATACAATCCTTAAAGGTTAAAAAGGGGACAAAAAACATTGAAGTGTTTGAACTTTAATGACATCTCTGAACAGGTTGATTAATTAAAAAAAGAATTTTAAGGCCCATTCCACAGACCTAAATAAGATTTGACACTGCTGGACAATAATTATTCAGACTTATTAAAAAATAGTGTTTTCAAGAACGAGAGAACGGAGCTGAGAACATTTAAAATAAAGCTGAATGAAAAAAAAATCATCATTGTTTTATTTCAGATGCTGCCTGGATGCTGCCTGACCTGCTGTGCTGTTCCAGCAATAAAGTTTCAACTTTGATCTCCAGCATCTGCAGACCTCACTTTCTCCTCGATTATTTCAGAAAGTCAACTGGTGAAGCAGAGAACTGGAACCAATGTTTACAATCCCATTATATTTATTTAGAATTATACATTGCAAACAAACACAACTTAATTTACCTTTTGTCTACTTATATGGGATTCGAGTTAATATTCATAAATTGCATAATCATTAAACACAGTTTATAAACAATCAACAATCTTCATTCTTATCTATCAAAAGTGGAGAAGTAATTCTGAGTCCTGTTCAGGAATTTAGAGTTAAGATATTTAAATTAGTGATTTGCTTTTGAAAAAGTTATTTATGCAAATAATCAACAAAAATTTGATATTGCATTAAAACTTAGAGCTCAAGAATTATGTATTTTGTTGGCCTTAAAATCCTGAATCAAGTTTGTTTGATTTGTAAGAACTTCATCTTATTGGGATGATTTTGAAAAAGTAAAGTTTAGTTTGCATATGTATGATCTCATCATTATTACATGAACAAAATTATGTATTACCAGTTACAGAGGAACCTCGATTATCCAAAAATCAATTATCCGAATATCGGATTATCCAAAGGGGATCTCAAGGTCCCGATAGAAACATCACGTCAAAGAGCTGTTTCCACCTTGATCGTGTCTTTTGTTTACAGATACAATGATTTAAAACAAACTTGGCTCACTGAAATGCTGCCAAGAACAGTCCTGGACAGTCCAGACATGCAGAGCAGAGGTGAAGCTTGTCAAAAAGTTGTGTGTGTGTGTGTGTGTATATATATATATATATATGTCGGTACCTCGGAGAGGGAGGTGCGGGAGAGGGGTGCAGGTGGGTGGGGGCGGAGGGGGGCGGTGGGGTAGACACGGTGTCGGACAGGGTTGGGAGCGGGCGGGGGGCAGGGTGGGAGCGGACGGGGTTGTGGGCGGGTGAGGGGCAAGGTCGTGCACACAGTGTGCTGCTGCATAGTCTCGTGAATGTGGAGCACACTTCAGAGAAAACTCTGAGCCCAAGAGGAAATCAATTAACCGAATAATCAATTATCCAAACGAAATAGTGCCCGCCCATCACATTCGGATAATTGAGGTTCCTCTATTATTAGTACCCTCTCAGGCTATCTTTTCCTTCAGTTTTCTCATGGAATATGAGCATTGCTGGTACAAAGAACAAAGAACATTTACAGCCCAGGAATAGGCCCTTCAGCCCTCCAAGCCTGAGCCGATCCAAATCTATCGTCTAAACCTGCCGCCCAATTTCTAAGCATCTGTATCCCTCTGCTCTCCACCTACTCGTGTATCTGCCTAGGCACATCTTAAATGAATCTACTGTGCCTGCCTCTACCACCTCTGCTGATAATGCGTTCCAGCTGCCCACCACTCTCTATGTGAAGTACTTGCTGCGTGTATCCCTCTTAAACTTTTCGCCCCTCACCTTGAAAGCATGACCTCTCGTTATTGAATCCTGCACCCTGGGAAAAAGCTTGTCTCTACCCACCTTGTCCATACCCTTCATGATTTTGTAAACCTCAATCAGGTCCCCCCTCAATCTTCTTTTGTCTAATGAAAACAAACCTAACCTACTCAACCTCTCTTCATAGCTAGCACCTTCCATACCAGGCAACATCCTCGTAAACCTTCTCTGCACCCTCTCCAAAGCATCCACATCCTTGTGGTAATGTGGTGACCAGAACTCTCCACAGTATTCTAAATGCGGCCGAACTAATGTCTTGTACAATTTTAACATGACTTTCGAGCTCTTATACTCAATACCCCGTCCAAAGAAGGCAAGCATACTATATGCTTTCTTGACCACTCTATCCACCTGTGCAGCAAACTTCAGGGTACAATGGACCTGCACTCCCAGATCTCTCCAGGCAAAAGTGAGGACTGCAGATGCTGGAAACCAGAGTTTACATCAGAGTGGTGCTGGAAAAGCACAGCAGGTCAGGCAGCATCCGACGAGCAGGAAAATCGACTTTTCGGGTAAAAGCCCTTCATCAGGAAAGGCTCCCAGATCTCTCTGCCCATCAACATTTCCCAAGGCTCTTCCATTCATTGTATAATTTTCTCTAGAATTAGTCTTGCCTAAATGCATCAGCTCACATTTGTCTGGATTGAACTCCATCTGCTACTTTTCTGCCCAACTCTCCAGTCTATCTATATCCTCCTGTATTCTTTGACAGTCCCTTATGCTCTCTGCTACTCCACCAATCTTCGTGTCATCTGTAAACTTGCTGATCGTACCAACAGTGCCCTCTTCCAGATCATTTATGTATATTACAAACAACAGTGGCCCCAATACTGACCCCTGTGGATCACTACTGGTCACCTTTCTCCATTTTGAGAAACTCCCTTCAACTACTACTCTCTATCTCCTATTGCTCAACCAATTCTTTATCGACCTAGCTAGAACACCCTGCACACCATGTGACTTCACTTTCTCCATTAGTTTACTATGGGGAACCTTATCAAACACCTTACTAAAGTCCATGTATATGACATCAACAGCCCTTCCTTCATCTATCAACTTGGTCACTTCCTCAAAGAACTCTATTAAGTTGGTAAGGCACGATCTCCCCCGCACAAAACCATGTTGCCTATCACTGATAAGCCCATTCTTTTCTAAATATAAATAGATCCTCCTATCCCTCAGTACCTTCTCCAGCAACATTCCCACCACTGACATCAGGCTCACCGGTCTGTAGTTACCCAGAATATCTCTACTACCCATCTTATACAGGGGGACAACATGAGCAACCTTCCAGTCCTCCAGCACCTCACCTGTGTTTAAGGATGCCACAAAGATATCTGTCAGGTCTCTAGCTATTTCCTCTCTCACCTCCCTCAGCAACCTGGGATAGATCCCATCCAGTCCTGGGGATTTGTCCTCCTTAATAGCCTCTAGCCTACCTAACACATCTTCCCTACTTATGCCAACATGATCCAGACTAATCAATCTTCTATCTCTAATCTCAACATTCATCATGTTCCTCTCCTCAGTGAATTCATTCAGAATCTCACCCATTCTCTCAGGTTCAACACTCAGCCTTCCTTCATTATCCTTTAGTGGACCAATCCTTTCTCTAGTTACCCACTTGCTTCTTATATAAGAATAGAATGCTTTGGGATTCCCCTTAATTTTGTTTGCTAAAGCTATTTCTTGACCCCTTTTAGCCCGCTTGATTCCTCTTTTAAGACTTGTCCTACTCTTCCGATATTCCGCCAGGGCCCATTCTGTTCTTAGCTGCCTAGACCTTATGTACACTTCCCTTTTCCTCTTGGCTAGTCGTATAATTTCTCCTGTCATCCACAGTTCACAAATCTTGCCTTTCCTATCCTTTGCCTTCAACGGGACATGCCTATCCTGCACTATCTTTAACCTATCTTTGAAAGCCTCCCACATATCAAATGTGGACTTCCCTTCAAATAGTTGTGTCCAACCCACATTTCCCACCTCCTGCCTAATTTTGATATAATTGGCCTTGGCCCAGTTTAGTAGCTTCCCTTAGGACCACTCTCATCTTTATAAGATCTGATTCCCATCTCTAATTCCCTTGCAAGTGTCAACAATATTGTTGCAGATCTGGAGTCCCAGGATGGCCAGAACAAGTAGGGATGAAAACTTTTCTACCCCAAACGGCATTAGTGAAGTAGAAGAGTTTTTTTTTTAACAACTGATAATATCGTCTTTACTATGATTGAGACAAACTTAATTTTCTTGGCTTATTTATTGAACTTAAATTCCACAAGGTGAAGTAATGAGAATTGAACCCAC
This sequence comes from Chiloscyllium plagiosum, assembly GCF_004010195.1. Classification (NCBI taxonomy): domain Eukaryota; kingdom Metazoa; phylum Chordata; class Chondrichthyes; order Orectolobiformes; family Hemiscylliidae; genus Chiloscyllium; species Chiloscyllium plagiosum. The sequence goes on from NC_057713.1 coordinate 28,143,296, forward strand.
ATCCTCAGGACATTAACCTGCACTTTTCGATTACTATCTCAGTGACATTTCAACTATACCACATATTCACAACTCAACTATAACTGATCCATGTCTTGATCCTTAAAATAGTGGCACTCTTTACTTCCCTCTATTCTTTTTTTGCAATGCACATGCCTTAAAAAGCCAAATTAGAACTCCCAAGATGGAATAAATGATATGAGTGCAGGTTGCACTGATTTCAGTGCAGTGAAATTTCCCACCTTATCTGTCAATACGTTTCTCTAAAACTTGCATTCTGTTTTCTTTGGAACTTATCTAAATTGTTCCCTTCAGTGACATTGGTTGGTCACATACTTTAAAACTTTATTATAGAATGGAATGTAGATTATTGGTGCTGCTTGCAATTGAGGAATGGCAGGGTATATAGATAAAAGAAATACATCAAATATTGTATTTACCCTTGCATTTTCAGAACAAAATGCACTAAGATACAACATAACAGACTATTTACGAAAATTAAGGCACGTCATATGGATTGGGGTGAAGTCCCAACCCAGCAGTAATCACAGAATTTTATACTAAAGAAGGAGGCCATTTGGTCCATCGTGACTGTACTGGCTGCTTGAATAAGCATTATGTTTTATTAACAATCTCCTACTTTTATCCTGTAACTCTACACAATTTTTATAATCAAGTAATTATCTACTGCCCTCTTGAATGTCTTCATTGGACCTGCCTCCATCAATTTGCAAGAAGCCCATTCCAGACTGCACGAATTTCTAGTTCATACATTGCATTTGCTTCCTCTAAAAATTACTTTAAAACTAGGTCCACAGGTACTCGATCCTTTTACTAGTGTGAACAGTTTCTCCCTACCTGCTCTTTTTTGATTCCTCATGACTTTGAAGATTTGAATCAAATTCCTTCCTAGTTTCCTCCTCTCCAAGGAATGAATCTTAACTTCTCCCGTCTATACTCTGTTCTTCTTTTGCAATGCATATGCCTTAAAAAGCCAAGTTAGAACTTGATTGCTCATCTCTAGAAGCATCCTGATTAACCTCTTATGTGTTCTTTCCAGTGCATCCATTTCCTTCCTGAAGTGTGATGTCTCAGAGTCTACAGAATACTCTAGCTGAGGTCTAACTAGTGGCTTGAATCAGTTTGGCATAACTTCCCTGCTCTTACACTTTATGCCCTTAGTAATAAAGTCTAGGATGCTGTATGCTTTCTTAACTGCTCTCTGCTCTTGTCCTTCCACAGACGTATGTACATATATACCGAGGTTCCTAAGGTCCTATCACAAATGACTGCATCTAGAGGTTTCCCCTCCACAGGAGGTAAAGTAATGCATCTATAACTGCTGGACTTACTATCAAGCAACCTTAATTGTGAACCTTTCTGAACAAGGCTGTAATATTTGCAATTTTCCAATTCTCTGGTCCTACCCCTGAACCTAAGGAAAACTGAAGGATTAAGGTCAGTATCTCCATAATTTCCACTCCCACTTTCTTCCGAATTGATGTTTCGGGCATAGGCAGCGCTTATGCCTGAAACGCTGATTCTCCTTCTCCTCGGATGCTGCCTGACCTGGTGTGCTTTTTCAGCACCACGGTCCTGATAACTTGTCTTTAAGTGCAGTCAGTCTAAAGATGACTGTGATAAAGATAATAGGATAAAATGGTAGTGGAAAATTCATTTTTAATTTCCAAATTGTGTAAAATGTTAATGAAATGTCCAGTGACAAATACTGGGACTATTAATTTTTGGAAAAGCTTTTGTTTGTATCTGTGGCCTAGAAAATGTGTTGTCTACTGTCTATGCTCCTTGCTCACTGCAACTGTATCAGACACAGCAAACAATACTTGAAAACGGCAATGAACTCAACACAGTACATAGGAAACTGTCAGGAATCTTTCTTACCAGCAAGGGAACGGTTTACAGGACCAGGAATAGTACTGAGGGAGAAGATGTCAGAGAGTGCTTACTTGATCACCATGCATTTCTTCAAGCTATCGTCTGGGTAAAAGCCCAGTAGCCACCACCATGCACTCCTTGAGTGAGTGAATCTTCTATCCCTGCTCATCATTTTGTGCATTTTGCCTGTCTTTCAGCCACACTGAGTCTTGGGGTATACTGTAGGCTATTGACTGGTACTGAACACTGTCACTTAACTGCATCTCCCAGCTGCAACCATTGTTTTATCCAGGCTGTCTTTGTTATTTTAAAGGCTCCCTATACCTATCTATAGGGAACATAATGTCTCGCTGCTCCCACACAATGCTTAGAGGGTGTCACACAGTGAGGTATTACTGTACTGTTGGGCATTTCTGTTCACAGTCATGACATTCCATCAAAAAATGAATGTGTCTCCTTAAATTAGCATGGCGGACATGCTAACGTTCTACTGTCTTGTCATTGCTTTCTGACCTCTCGGTTGATGGAGATGAGATAATAAAGCCTTAAGTGATTTGCAGCTCAGAATCCTCACTCTTTCCAGTTACAAGGAATGCTCCGTTAAATGCCTTTATAATATTCTTCCAGTCCTTCAGTTCATCAGTCAAGAGAGGTGGGCCTTCATGAACTTATCTGCACCCCCACTACAACTGGCTGACTGTCTCACTTGCATTATTGTCAGGTCACCATATAATTGTGGTCTGCTAACTAACTGCCACCTTTCCATATTTGTTCCCTGACTACTTCAGAACCTGCCCTAGCTTTGTTGCTCACTCCAAAGATGTTGCCTGACCTGTTGATTACTTTGAACATTTTCTGTTTGCATTTCAGTTTTCTAACATCATTTCATGTCAGAAGAGCAGTAGGTCATTTTGCTCATCTGTTATTTAGGAAAATCACTGATTTTGTGTGCCAAAACACTATTCATTCATTTGTGAGTATTGCCCCTTGCCCCAACCCCTAAGCCTAACCCTAACTCTAACTCATCATCTAATAAAGACCTGACAATCTCAGACTTGAAAATTGCAATTATTTTTGGTCATTAGGGTTGCCCAAAGAGTTGCCCATCTATAATAGTCATTAAATTCAATGGCTTGCTTGGCCTTTGCAGCGAGCAATGAGAGCCAGCCACACTGCTTGTAGGTCTGCAGTCACATATAAGTCAAACAGGTCAGAACAGCAGATTCCCTTCCCTAAAGTGCTTCCTAATTTAGTCCTGAATCTAAATTAAAAATTGTCCCGTCTTGTTCTGGACATTTTCATGACAGGAAGTAACATATCTATCTATTGTCTTGAATCAAAATGATCATTTTAAAACTCCGTAACTAGATCACACCTCAAACTGAATGAAAACAGTCCAAATTCATTCAAACTGTCTTGCAATTTAATATTTGAGCCCTGGGTAACCTTTTGGTCAATATGGACTGTGCCTTCTCGAACCCCTTCCCAGCATTCAGTGTCTAAAACTGAACGTGGCATTCTAGATTGTGATAATAGCTCTGTACAAATGAGGCACAACTTCCCCTATCCTGTATTCCAACCATCTTTTCATGATGGTTGAAACACCATTAGCCTTTTGTGATTACTTTGTTGTACAAACCTGTGAGGTTTTGGTGATTTGTTTACATTGATACCTAAATCTCTTTGCTCTTCCACAGCCTCTCAGAAGTACAAGGAACAATGATTACTGCTACGAAGGAAATCTCCAAAATAAATTAGGCTGTTTGGTTAGAATGGGAGTACTTGATAGTGATTTCCGGCTATAGTTAGGGCAAGATCACTCCCACTAGTTGAAGGATTGTTACCAAAAGATCATACACTCAGAATCACCAGGCAAAGTATGAAGGAGGTATTAAAAATATTTCATACAGAATTATTTGAACATGGACTGCTTTATTTCATATGGCTACTAGATGGTGATGGTAACATCTATGACACAAGGAGTACATTAGTATTTGCATTGAAAAGTACAAAAATGTGAGAGGAAATGCCAGAAAATAAGAATCATTTTGATAGATCCCACATGAAGATTCTGCACTGTTCCAGAAATCATAAACGAGATTAACTTCTTCTGTGCAGTAATTCCTATAATTCTATTACTTCCTTTGTGATTAATAGATTCTGCCTAGTTTCACTTCTTACTTCAAGTTTTCTTATTTTAATTGAATCCCTTGTTACTTGAGTTCGCCAAAGTCAGCAGTAACCTGAATATCAATTTTACCAAACACACAGATCACTTAGCAAACTTCAGTCAGATCACCTCAAACTATGCGTATTTAGAAAGAAATAGCTTTATCACACAACCAACAGAATCCTTGAAATATCGCCTAGTTTCTGTAATCTTTATTTCTGCTTTTTTTCTAAATCATGAATATTATATCAGAAACAGCATTCTTCCTTCTAAGTTAGAAGGTTATGCATTCAAATTCCACTTCAGATACTTGTGAGCATAAACCAGGTCCACTGCTGAAGGAATGCCACACTGTTCCAGGAGCTATTTTTGAATGAAATATTAAACTGGAGCCCCAACTGCCTGCTCAAGTTGAATTAAGGATCCCATTACAGTATTTAAAAGGGTTCTTTTCAGCGTCCCGGCTGATATTTACTCCTGACTCAATATATGGAAGGGAGACTATCTAGTGCTGTGTGCAGATTGGCTGTTGCATTTCATACATTGAAGTAGTGACTACAGTACAAAAAAAGTATGTAAATTTTCTGCAAGTCACATTATGTCATCTCACGATGATGAAAGGTGAGATTTAAATGGAAGTGCTTTTTTTTATTTTGGTACTTCTCACAAAGCCAATATTTAAAGTGCAGCAGAAAGTTTGTGAATTTGTGATCATTTATTTATCTTATATGCTCAATGTGCAATTGGAGTACATTAAAGTTAATGTGACATTCCTAAACTAATAGCATAAACTAATAAAAGATTAATTTTATTTTAACCCTGCTGCTCAAGCTGCTCAGTATAAATTCACTAGCATCAGCGTGACAACAAACTTTGAAAGATCCCAAGAAATCAGAGCACTTGAGGGAATACGACAAAGGAAAGAAAAACTGCAGCATACATGCTTGTCAAATGTGAGCACAAAAGAAGCAATTTTCACTTTCTTTATTCTTGTGAATGTTGTAATCATTGAGCCACAATGTTTGCAAACTTTTCAGGGAGGTTATTTAGCTACAACTTCTGCTGTGGCCTCACGGAATCCACAGATATAGAGAATTGGTTTGATGTTGAATAAGTGGATATTACAAATGTTTGCATTCATTTATAGAATGTGAGGGATACAGATAAGGCCATCACCTACTGCCCATCCCTTATTGCCCTTGAGAGTATGATCGTCAGTCACCTTCTTAACCCTCTGCAGCTCATGTGACTTACACATAAATAATGTTCTTTGGTGGGGAGTTTCAGAATTTACTAAAGGAACTGAAATGTATTTCTGAGCCAGGAGGTATTTGATAAAATGCATGTTACAACCCTACAATCGAAATGAAGGTAAATGACATTAAAGAGAGTATAACTCCAATGTTACAGAGATGGCTAAAGGCCAGAGAAGAGAAAATTGATTTTTTTTTTTAAATTGATGTAATATGGAGACCAGTCAAGCTATTCAAAGCTAATTCTTTTGTCCTTTCCCCAGAGTCCTGTATTTTTCACTTTCTCCTTTAAAAGATAGTCTCTACTATGATGGTTCCCTGCAGCAAAGCTTCCCATCTAGGTGAATTGTTAGAGTTTAGAAATAAAAGTTTTGGGAAACAGCAAAATAGGTCAATTGCCGCAGAGTCGTTAAGCTTTTGATGAACTTATATTGTTGGGTTTAATACCTTGTAAATGGAAGAGAAGACAGAAAGAATTGAGAGTTCTACAGTTTCAAAGATTTTATCAACCACTGTTCTATGACTATCAACAACTCTAATTTCTAGACTTCTAGGTATATTACAAATAAGATCTTCAACCTTCAGTTGGCGATGTGCATCGAAGAATGCCATAAGCGATGCAATTGGTTTTTCAAAAATTCATGGCAAGAGACCATTTTATTTTTAAATTGGAAAATAAGTGTGCAATCCTGCGATGCTGAGTTTCTGCCCACTTTATGCTGTCCCAACACTTTCAGAGATATCATGGAAGTTGGTATAAATACTATCCTGCCAGAAGTACATCTCAGGAGGAAAGGATCATTTCCTATTCTTTCAACTATTTTATTTTCTTCACCCAGACCCTAATACTGAGCAAAATTCTAACTTTAAATCCTAAATATTGACTTCAGAGCCCATTCTGTCACATCAATCCAAACCTAATCCCAACATAAGTGCTCATAATTCCACCTTGTGTGCCTTTCCCTTACATGTATGCGTAGAGTAATTAGCTTTAAAAACATGACACAAGACAAGACTTGAGATGATATATGTAGACTGTAAAGGAGAAATTGTGATAGAGCTGATAGCATTGCAGAAGCCTAACAATGTGTTAAATGGGATTTTGCAAGTTATAATCACATACTGAATCTGTTGAATGCTTCAGTACTAATGTTGACTTGCTGTAATATTGTAAAACGATTGATAGTGAATTGACACCCTTTGACTTCAATTAGAATTAATAACGGGAGAGTCGTAACTTGAGCTGCTAATTCACCCTTCTTGTTTTTCATTAAAACAAAGAACCAAAACTACACTACCTCCCCACCCTCCATTGAGTGTGAAAAATATTTTCAAAAAGACACATCAGGGTCAAAATCTACCATTCATTTAAAAGCTGGCTATTATCTTTCACTGCTTCTGACTTGTATTTCTCTTGACTTGTATCAACAACTTCATTGCAGCTGAATGTGTAAGACATGGGTTAAATGATTGATTATCTTGCTTTGCTATGTTCACTTTCTGATGCAATTGATTGGCATGCTGAGAGGTAATTGGCTGTTTTGTTCAACTCTAGGAACAGAACGTTGATGATTTGTGAGATTGCCTGTGGACAGACAGCTCACTAATTCACAAAAAAATGATTCCGTTTTCAAACACCTTTCAAGGTCATAATGCATGCCAGGCTTCCAGATTATATCAGTAGCTGCAAGAGTGAGTCATAGTTTCAAATCTATCTTAAGCATTGCCTTGTTTGATGGTTTATGGGGAAAGTCTGTGAGGAACTAGCCCTGCATGGTAGGAGGTTTCTGATTTGATTCCTAATTTGTCCTGAGCTAAACTAAGTCAGGATGGTAGACAGACTGCTGCAATTAATGTTTTTCTTCAGTAGAAACAAATATGCAAGCTGCTAGACCACAGCAGGATAATTAGGAGGACCCCTCAGTACACTGGGATATCAGAATGAACATAGTTCTAATGCCTAGAATATGGTGCTGGAAAAGCACAACAGGTCAGGCAGCATCCGAAGAGCAAGAGAATCGATGTTCAGGCATAAGCCCTTCATCAGGAAAGAAGGGATTATGCCCAACACATCAATTCTCCAGCTTCTCGGATGCTGCCTGACCTGCTGTGCTTTTCCAGCATCACACACCTGACTTTGACCTCCAGCATCTGCAGTCCTCACTTTCTCATAGTCCTTATATCCCTTGATGCTCATTCCCAAGCATCTTATATCCCACCTGATGCTATTTCATATTTTCCATACCATCCACGCTTCGTTAAATCCCCTCATATCACTCAAGTCACCTATATTTCCTCATGTCCCCTCATATGTCCCCATAAGCCCTTATATTCCCCATGCCACCCTGAGCACCCTGAGCCCTCTCACCACCACCCCCACGCCAGCTTGATGTTTTCCATTTAATCTCCTTCACCCCTCAGCTAGTATCCACATTTTAAAAACATTCTAACAATCTGATAGAGCATTTATTTTCAAATAAGTTTATACTGAAAACAAATTCTCCTCAATAAATTTTAAAATATAAATAGTCAATCCATTATATTAAAAATAATTCACACTTCCAAAATCAACAATCAATAGTCTTTCACTAATCTCTTAAAATTTTCACCAAATGTAAACACATTTAAAATAACTAGTTCTCAACCTTCTGAAACTCAGCTAAATATTCATAACAGTCTCAGTTATCAAAACAAATACATGGAAATGTCCACTGTGCAGTCCATTGAAGCTGATGTACAATATGGTCTTTACTAAAGCTTCAGATGGTATACATTTCCATTATGAAGCAGATTGCCTGTTAATCAATAAAATATGGCAGATGACTAGAATAGAACTTTACAGTGTGAAACAGGTCATTTGGCCCAACAAGTTCACACCAACCCTCTGAAGAGCATCCCACCCAGACCCATCCCCCTACCCCTGCATTGTCCATGGCTAACAAACCTAGCCTGCACATCCATGAACATATTGTCAATCTAGCACGTCCAATCCACCTAACTTGTATATCTTGGGACTGTGGGAGAAAACTGGAGCACCCAGCAGGAACCCATGCAGACATGGGAAGAATGTACAAACTCCACACAGTTGCCCAAGGGTGGAATTGAACCTGTGTCCCTGGTACTATGAAGCAGCAGGGCTAACCACTGAGCCACCATACCACCCAAATGCTTAGATTTTCAAGGTGTTCAACAGCAATGCCACTTTGTTTTCAAAACTAAAGATGATGGGGCATTTAAATCTCAATCCAAAATATGGCAGAATTGTTCAGGACATTTTTGACTATTTTAAATGTATTGTGCCATTTTTTTCTAAAGGAAAAGGTACTACAAAGCAGCACCTATGTAATGGTGTTCTATGTAAAGTTCAATATATCTTGAAAGACGGAATACCATGATGTATTACTATTTCAAAAACACATCTAAATAATATTGCAGCAACTAGTGGTGACATTTGATAGTATCAAAACATTTATCCTTGGCTTGCTGGAGTGTTAAAGACTCTACAGTTAACTTTATCCTGTGGTCACAAATTCACAAAACTGGTCGGATTTTTTTTTAGGACTGGCAAAACTCATGGCAGTATATGAAAGCACCGTGTGCCTTTATAGCTGGTGCTAGCTGGCAACTCTCATCTCTTGAGGGTACCTGGTGACAGTAATTGGGTGCTCATCTCATTTCTTGATCAATTAAGACATCTGCATTCAAAGATGGCATCATATAAGTGGGTCAGGATCCAGAGGATGGGGGCAAAAATTCAAATTTCACATGGCCATCATACTGATAGTCCTGTGATCAGAATTGAATAAGCAGAATGCAAGAGCTTTCTGACCTATAGAAAAGTCACAGAAAATTAGTATGAGATCAGAAAGACTCCAAAAATTAGAATTTGCGGTCAAAAATCTTGTTTCTTTTTATTTTTCTGATCCGTTTTCAACCTCTACTTGGAGAGACACAAAACCAATCCACTGTCTTCAATGCTATTTAACATCTGTCTTGGCAGCATTGAGTCAGAGGTCTTGGCATTTAATTTCATTCTGGAAATTTGAACACATGGTCTAGACCGACACTTCAGACTAGTGCAGAGGGGATGATGTACTGTCAGAATGCTGTGTCAGACCTTCAAAGTGGAATGGAAACCCAAAAACAGGATGAATTCTGGATCCTGACATAGCTTCTCAACCTGGTCACTTAATGTGAAGCCATCTTTGAATGTAGATGCCTTAATTGAGCAGGAAATAAGCTGAACACCCAATCGGTGGTGCCAGCTACCCCCAGGAGCTGAGAGTTGCCAGCTAACATTAGCTATAAGGGCACACAGTAGCCATGTTTGGGCCAGACATTGCCTTGCCAACAAGAGGAGGCAACTCTTGGAAGGCTAGCAGGATAAAACCATAAGCCGGAGTGTGACAGGGTCAAACTGAGGTCATGGATATGTGCCAGCAAAGATTAACCAAGAGCCCCAGAACTTTCACTGTCAAAAACAGAACATTTTCTTCAACCTCACGACAAATCAGATTATTATGTACCAATTTGCAGCAGACTATTTGTATTTAAATTAATTTTAAATATCAAGCATGTCCTGGCCCCACAACTGGCTGCCAGGTGGGCTCTTAATTGGCATCAACCATTTTCCCCATTCTTTCTGCCTGACAACAGTTTGAAAAATGTAAACTGTCCCAGAGATACCAGTTCCCTGAGACAACCTCTCAAGACTGTGATTTTTGAATTGTGCCAGCATCGTGTCCTGACCCAGTTAGAATTTGAGATTTCATTTCACTCTCTTTAAAGTTTTTAAAGCCCTCCAGGACTACATCTCATAGCTATACCTCAAATAAACATTATTCAAAACTAGATAGTCTGCTCATTATTGTGTTTCTGTTTGTAAGTCTCTGCTATGTGTGATTTGGCTGCCATGTTTTTGACAACAGTGACTACGCATCAAAAAAAAACTTCATTGATCAGAGAGCACTCAGGGACAGTTGTGAATGGTGCTATGTAAATACAAGTTTTTTTGTTGTCTGCTGAAAAGCATGGGATCAGGTTTTGATGAAATGCTGACCCTGTCATCTGTCAAAAACAAATGGACTGCCCGTGCCAGTGGAAATGGACCCCAGCTTAGTTTCACATATTGAGGTGAGAAAATAATTTTCACCACCAAATAATACATGATCTATGGTTAACTTAGATGAAAACAATTGGAGAACATCACAATTCTAATTATAGAATGTTAAATTCTGTTTTGTGTTTTGAAGCTTATGAATATATTGCTTTCGGTAGTATGGTAACTTTATAAATATTACAGATTTATTTGAAATAAATTAAAATAAAAGACAGTTGCTAATTGAGTCTCAGGCTTTTAGTGTTTCAAACAGCCAAATCATCAATATGATCCAAGTCATACATGGCATAACTGAGATGCAAGACAAATACACAAAAGAACAAGACGAAATCTCACCAAATAGTTAGAAGCAACATCTGGAAATCATTCCCAGATCTAACATCTGGACGCCACTGATGATTGCCAAGTTGCTGTTGGCAAGTGCATCAATATTGTCAGGTTGCTTGTTTTATCAGTGGTCTGTTCACTAGTGCTGACATCTGACATCAAAAATCTGTTCACCACTTGAGAACAACTTGTTTCTTTACAGTACCTTTGAACACAGTGAGGTGCTTCACAGCTTAGAAAAAGTCAGTGAACATGAGTCGAAGAGTTAGAAGAATAGTTCATAAGTGTTGTAATGGTCTGGAATAAAGATTAAAGATGAGAGGTATTTCGGAGTGACCCATATGGCTGATGGCTTTGAGAGGTGGTGTTAGGGGATTCTCAGATGGATAGAGTGTCAGAACTGTAAAGCACAGACTGGAGGAAGTTGAAGAGATATAAGGGTACAAGGTATGGAGAAGACTGTTAATGAGGACAAGAAGTGTGAATTGAGTGTTTTGGGAGTAAGAAACAATTAAAATTGTGAAGATGGAAATGGGGGTAATAATAGGTGGCTGAGACAGGATACAGTCACCAGAGTTTCATTTGGGAACTTAGAGAAGATGGTGTAATAAAGGCTGGTTAGATGGAGGCCACAAATACATGATAAAGTTTTCAGTGGTTCGGGAGGGAATTGTTTTGATCCTAGCACTCTGAGGAAGAGAATTCTTCAGACTAACGATCAGCTGCAATATCAAAATTCCCTGAACTTAATTAGGAGATCCTCACATTTTAATCTGTCTCACCCAGTTGTTGATTCCCCAGAATGAGGAAACACACTGTCAGCAACCAAGAACTGGCCATTGTCAGCTGCTTTCTGTTAGAACTCCACAGAGACCTCCCACAGAATTTTATAAGTACAGACCATAAAAGGGGAAATAATTAATTTCATTTACCAAACACAGCCCTTTTATGCACTGGTCTGGGAATGGCCCACCTTAAATACAATAGTAGACAAAGAATCACATTTTCTGAGGAGTGACAGTATCATTTTTAACAAACTAGAAAATGCCGCATTTATCACAGAGCTTCCAAACAAGGTTCCTTCAGAAATGTGGAACCATTCTGTCAGTTCTTCGTGGTGCAGAGCCATTGGGGGAAGGAAAACCACTGTCCCTTTACACAGCATTCATAGAAGTGTAGAAACATAGAATATAGGAACAGTAGTAGTCCATTCAGCCCTTTGAGCCTGCTCCATCATTCATTATGTTCATGACTTATCATCCCATTCAGTATCCTGTTCCTGCTTTCTCCCCATACCCTTTGACCCTTTTAGTCCTAAGAACTATATCTAACTTCTTCTTGCAAACATTTAATGTTTTGGCCTCAACCACTTTCTGCAGCAGAGAATTCCACAGGCTGACCACTCTCTGGATGAAGAAATTTCTCCTCAACTCAGTCCTAAATGGCCTGTCCCATACCCTTAGACTGTGATCCTTGGTTCTGGACTCCTCTGTCAGTAGGGACATCCTTTCTGTGTTTACCCTGTCTTGGCCTCAGATTCCCTGCAGAGTGGAAGCAGGCCATTCAGCCCAACAAGTCCACACCGACTCTCTGATGAGCATACCACCCAGATTCACGCCCCCTACCCTATCCCTGTAACTCTGCATTTCCCCATGGCTAATCCTAGCCTACACATCCATGTACACTATGGGCAATTTAGCATCCACCTAATCTGCATATCTTTGGACTGTGGGAGAAAATCCACACAGACGTGGGAAGAATGTGTAAACTCCACACAGACAGTTGCCCGAGGCTAGAATCGAACCTGCGTCCCTGGCACTGTAAGGCAGCAGTGCTAACCACTGCACCACTGTGCTGCCCTTTTATTATTTTAGGAGATTCCCCCCTTCTCCTTCTAAACTCCAATCAATATATGCCTAACCAATCCAGCCTCTTTTCATACGACACTCCTGCCATTCCAGGAATCAGACTAGTATAGAGTCAGCTGCCACATTCTAAAATGTGAATTTCAAGAATCACAGGCAGAGACTTTGACAGCTGCTGTCAATGGTAAGTAGATAAAGTGTGAGTTCAGGGTGCCAGGAGGTTCATGTGAAAGATGGTTTTAGTGGTGGGATACCAAGTAAAAAATAAGAGATAGGAAGCCAAGGTAGATGGGGTTAGTGTGCCAAGTGAGTAGAATATCAAATGGGAGGGATAGTGTAGAGGGAGCTAGAATGTCAGGTGGAATAGGGAGCCAAGGGGAAGGGAATAGAGTGCCTGGTATGTAGGATTTGAAATGGGTAAGCGGATGGTGCCAGGAGTCTAGTATTCCAGGGTGAAATTTGGTAAATTGGGCAGGTAAGTGATGCAGTCAGATACAGTATAGGTAAGGTACAGAATGGCATGACAGGGGCCCCAACAGATGAAGATGGCCCAAACTGTTCAGATCCCCCTTAGGATTCTGCCCATCATCCAACTCCTGAGTAAGTATTCAACTGACCCTATATTTACCTCACACATCCACAATGACACGTCTCCTGATCACTTACATCAACCAAACCCTGGTCTCACCTCATTGTTTAGCAAAGACACAAGATAAGAAGTCCATAAGACATAGGAGCAGAAATTAGGCCATTCAGCCCATCAAGTGTACCCCACCATTCAATCATGGCTGAGACGTTTCTCAAAGTCATTCTCCTGCTTTCTCCTCATAACCCTTGATACTCAAAAACCTATCTAGCTCAGCTTTAAATATACTCAATGATCTGGCCTCCACAGCCTTCTGTGGCAATAAATTCCATTGATTCACCACTCTCTGGCTGAAGAAATTTCTCCTTATCTCCATTCAAAAAGGTTTTCCCTTTACTCTGAAGCAGTGCTTTCGGGTCCTAGTCTCTCCTACCAACGGAAACATCTTCCCAACAACTACTCAATGCAGGCCATTCAGCATTCTGTTTATTTCAATTAGATCCTCACTCATCCTTCTAAACTCCATCGAGCATAGACCTAAAGTCCTCAAACATTCCTCACATGTTAAGCATTTCATTCCTGGGATCATTCTCACCAATCTCCCCTGAACATGCCCCAGTGCCAGTACAGCTTTCCTGACATATGGGGCCTAAAACTGTGCACAATACTCCAAATTTGGTCAGATTGGAGCCTTATAGAGCCACAGAAGTACATCCCTGTGGGGCACCTCAGTCACTTCAAAGGGGATAGCCTTCGCTCAGAGGTTCCCCTCATAATAAGGCTAGGGCAGCCTCTGACCCCAGTCAAGTGCAGAGCAGTCAGTCAGGACCCTTTCCACATTTGGGGTGAGGAGCCAAACGTCAGACGGCCAACCATCCTTCATGACTCATTTTGCCCTGGTATGGACTGCTTTCCTCCTGGAATGAGAGAGGGCAGGTATTAAGGCAGATGAATATGGGTGCCACAGCTGTTAGTTTTTTGCAGTGTCCCGAGGGCATGGAGAATCATCGGGATTTGCGATAGATAATAGGCAGTGAAGGAAAATGTTGAAGCAATAGTGTAGATAATGAACTTTGGCGGGAGGCGGATATGGTGACAGAGTTCGGGTACATGTGGAGTACTGAAGGGAAGATGGTAAAGATAATTCTGCTGGAGTGAAGAACACTGACCTTCTTCTTCCAGCAGTGGGCATTCCTCTGGACAGCTGAGATTTGTTTAACCCAGGTGGCAACCTCATACCAGGCTGGCAAGGCCAGGAGTAATGGCATGCACCACAGGTGCTAGGAAGAGGGAAGTCCCATGTCAGCATCATTCCATTCAGCAGGACGTCCAGAACTCTGTGCACAAATTGACACGCCAATACCCCCTTACTCTGCTATGTTTAGAGTAAATGTCAAGAAGCATGCAGGGCAACTCCAAACAGACAATGCTTGTCTAGGTAATCATAGCCATCAAAGATGGAGCGGGCATGAGGATTGCCAGTAAATTCTGGAATTATTGCTGAGTGGTAGTCCTCCGGGAATGGTGAGTGGTAATTTGGGCCAGAAATCAGAAGTGAGAGGAAGCATAAGGATGTGGTAGGTAATTAATGAGATGGGCTTGATAACATACAATGAGAAATCTCATTGTCCTTGCCATAGCAAACCCTCCAAAAATCTCATCGTAGCTCAGACATGTTCAATAAAAGAGTAAGATTCAGTCTTTTGTATTTAACAGTCTAAATCTTCCCAAGTAATTACTTAATTTCATCCGAATTCTCTGACTGAAATGGATACTTTCAGGGAGATCAAAATGTGAAGGAACTGCCCAGCAGAAGTTTAAATTTCCTAGGCAATTCCTTCAAAGTCTGCTACATTGGAGATTTCACAGGGTTTCCATCTACACTGGAAATAACAACTGTTTAGCCATCATAAAACCTGGGCCACTGTGAAAACCTTCAATAGAAGAAGCAGAAAAAAAGCTGCAGCAAAATGTATGAAAAACATCTGGAGAATTCTTTTATCAGTGAAATGATGGAGAAATGCAAAATATATATCAATTTTCATGTCTCTGATCTGTAATTCAATCCATATCCACTCTCCTCACAACATTACAGTTTTCATAACACAAAAGAATAATATCCCATTGAAGAGAGTCATAGAGATATACAGCATGGAAACAGACCCTTCAATCCAACTCATCCATGCCAACTGGGTATCCTAAATTAATCTAGCTTCATTTGTCAGCATTTGGCCCATATATCTCTAAATCCTTCCTATTCATATATCCATCTAGATGCTATTTATATAATCATAGGACATTCTGTTATTTAAAAAAGTTATTCTCTTAGTTCTTGTGTTGTATGTTTAGTCTGATTACAATTCAATCTGAGGTATGGAGGGTGGTACAGTGGCTCAGTGGCTAGCACTGTTGCCTCACAGCACCAGGATCCCAGGTTCAATTCCAGCCTCGGGTGACTGTCTGTGTGGAGTTTGCACATTGTCTGTGTGGGTTTCCTCCCACAATCCAAAAAATATGCAGGTTAGGTGAATTGGCTATTCTAAATTGCCCATAGTGTTAGGCTCATTAGTCAGAGGGAAATAGGTGGGTTGCTCTTCAGAGGGTTGGTGTGGACTGGTTGGGCCAAAGGGCCTGTTTCCGCACTGTAGCTAATCTAATCTAAGTCTCTTAACTTTTTTTACATACAGCATTTCCATGTAGAGTGCAGTTTGATGCAAACATAAGCTCCCCTATCCTTATCTCAAGCACTTAAATATAACTGGCTCCTAAGTAAAGCCTTCCCTACACTATCTCAACCATTCAAGTACAGCATATTTCAGTACAGAGTAAAACTCCTGTCTTTTCCCATCAAGTGTACCGATGCAGATTGAAGCGTTGCTTCTAGATGTCTCCAAAAATGTACCTTAGACCCAAAAATATACCATTTCTGATTGACATAGTTTATTGTAATGGTGTGCCATTTCTATTTCACACTCCGTCGCCTCTTGTCTTTTTCTCATAGTGTAGCTAATTGGTAACATTTGTAATGGTTGACGCTGGAATCTTGCGGTCTTGTCAGTCTTTGCTTTAAACTACCTCAAACCTAATTCATTTACCTGAAGTACAGAAAGAAGACAGTCTTTCATTTCATGAGCTGGAGTAGTTTTATTGACTGTTTGTTGTTTCCAAATGCCTCAGCAGTACTGGCACCTGTGGTAATATAAAACTACTTGCTGGAATGATCTGGCTAGAACTGCCTCTCTTTATCTGTTTTCAATAGAATGCTCAGAACTCTTAAATATCACTCTGTTTTATCCCCCAAATTTTCTCCTTTTTCTTGATCCCCTCTTGTTTACAATCCACTATTATCTTTTATGTTATAAATCTTCATTACAATCTTGATAGTAACTTATAATTATTAAAGTAAGCTCAAACTTCCAATTGATAGTTCAAAGAATGTCACGAGAAGTTTTAAAGTATAACTGTAACTAATAAGTAAAAGTACAATTGCATAACTATTTATTTTAATATAGCAACTTATAGCTTAAACTGTTGAGAATAACAGTTACTTTTATACTTCACACACTTCACTCACCATGAAATTACAGTCCTTATAAAAGAAAACAGCTGACAGTTGCTTCCAAGACTACTTCCTGCTGGCTTAGTTGTGATAAAATTTCCAGAATTCCTAGATGATTGCAAAACGTAGCTTTGACTAGAGAATGCTTCCTCTTGCATGTGGTTGTGTTATCACTTAAAGCCAAGTAACCTCTTCTCTCTTCGACCCTGAGGAATTCTTGCAGAGATGTCCTAGAGCTGAGATGACTCACGTCCAACAACCACAATGGTATGAATCCAACCAGCAGAAAGCTTGCCCCCTGATATCCATTGATTTCAGTTTTATGAGGGCTCCTTGATGCCACACCTAGTTGAATGCAGCCTTGGTGCCAAGGGCTGTCACTCTCACCTCACCTCTGGAATTCAGCGCTTTTGTCCATGTTTGAACCAAGGCTGTAATGATGTCAGAAGCTGAGTGTCCCTGGTGGAACCCAAACTGGGCACCACTGAGCAGGTTATCGCTGAGCAGGTGTTGCTTGATAGCATTGCTGATGACACTTTCTTTCGCTTCACTGATGATCAAGAGTAGCTTGCTGGGGCAGGAATTGGACAGGTTAAATTTGTCCTGCTTTCAGTGTACAAAAAGGTTATGAATTGTGCTGGAGTACAATTCTGCTGCTGTTGACAGCCCACAGTGCCACATAGATGCTAGGTATGTTTGAAGTCTGTCCCATTTAGCACAGTGTTCGTGCAGAGTCGACAGGGCTGTTTCTGAGCTTCCTGTTGCCTAGGTCAATGTCAGGTGATCCATTCAGTTACATTTCATTGTGAGACTTTGCGCCAATTGATAAAACTGAATGGCTTGCTCGGCCATTTCAGACAACAGTTGAGAGTCAACCACGTTGTTGTGGGTGTGGAGTCACATGTAGGCCAGCCTGGTCAGGAGGGCAGATTTCCTTCCCTGAAGGACATGAGTGAAATATATGTTTTCTTTCCTAAAAATTGGCAATCAAGGTCATCAGTAGATTTTTAATTCCAGATATCTTTTATTGAATACAAATTGCACCATCTGCCGTGGTGGGATTCAAATCCAGGTCCCAGAACATTAGCTGAGTTTCTGGATTAATATTCTCATGATAATATCACTCATCCCTTTGAAGTGGATGTACAGTTTACACCATGACTGGCTACAACCCAATACTTACAACACCTTTCTGGGAGACTCAGAGTAAACTCATTGTAAACTCAGGGACTTCTGCAATTGTTTCCAAGTGTAAACACTTTGCTCCTTCTTCTCAGTAAAATAATCTAAACTTCCCTTTTATATCAAACAGTCAAACCACTCAGCCTCATTGTTGTGCAGACTTCAGAATGGAGCACACCAACACTTATTATTGGGATGTTGCTGCAAAGACAGTTTGAATGCACCTAACTCATGGATTTAACCAGGGAACATCTCAGGGATCCTGGCTTGCTATCTTAGCACTCACTCACTTTGAGTCTATTTGGATGCACACAGCATCCCTGCCTTAAGGGATGAGTTTTAAAGCAGGGGGGTTATGTTGCAGCTGTACAGGGTGCTGGTGAGGCCACATCTGGGGTATTGCATGCAGTAATGGTCTTCTTACTTGAGAGGAGGTTCACTAGGTTGATTCCTGTGTTGAGGGGATTGGTTTAAGAGGATAGACTGAGTAGACTGGGATTGTACTCATTGGAATGTAGAAGAATGAGGGAGGATCTTATAGAAACATATAAAATTATGAAGGAAATAGATAAGATCGAAGAAGAGAGGATGTTTCCACTGGTGGGTGAAACTAGGAAAGAGGGCATAGCCTCAAAATTAGGGAAACAAATTTAGGACTGAATTGAGAAGGAACTTCTTCACCCAGAAGGTTGTGAATCTATGGAATTCCCTGCCCGGTGAAGTAGTTAAATGTTTTTAAAGCTAAGACAGATAACATTTTGAACACTAAAGGAATTAAGGGTTATGGTGCAGGGGGGAGGGATGGGGAACTAAGTGGAGCTGAGTCCACAAAAACATCAGCCATGGCAGAGCAGGCTCGAAGGGCCAGACAGCCTGGTCCTATTGCTAGTTCTTATGTTCTCATGTTCTTACTTTGACTCTTTGTGGTTTAAGCTAATCAGCCAGAGCTTAAACGCTCATTGTAACTCTGTCTTACCTTGCCTTTTAGCACAGGCACAAAATCAGGCAGCTTGTCATGGTTGTCAGCAGTGATCGGTCAAGGCAATGGCCATTTTGCTGCATCGCACTGTGCTACGTCAGTCTCATAGTGACACATGTGCCAGCTGAGTATATGCCAAATGCTCTGCATGTGTTTCAAGCACACGGTCTTTTCTTAAGGTCTAAGGGGAGTAGTCCACAGTCAAGTCAAAAGAGACACCTGTAAGTCAAAGGCAGTCTCCAAAGTCAATTCCTAATGACTACGATTCCTAATGAAAACGATTCCTGATGAAGGGCTTTTGCCTGAAACATTGATGTTCCTGCTCCTCGGATGCTGACTGACCTGCTATGCTTTTTCAGCACCACACTTTCAACTCTAAAATCAGTCTAGCAGCTTGGGCACAGTCAGTCAGTCACATTGGGAATTCATGGACAGGATTGTCTCTTTGTAAGGAGTGATGAGCTGCATGTAAGATACCGTACCTTCCGTTTTAGCAGTTTCTGCCTTATTTATGAGTGTTTTTGTCCTGGAATGAGACAAATATAGGGACTGAATGAGATGAAAGTAACTAGCACTGTTGTTAGTATTCGTGCCGCTGGGGGAATGATGGTGAGGTGTCCTGAGTGAATGAGTAAGCAGCACGGAGGCCATGTAGGCTTAGTAATCTGGGGCGATTGGGTGAGTGAGAGTGAGTGAAGGAAGAAGATGCATGTGAGAGTGATAGTGGTAGCGCATTAGCCTTGGGGGGATGTGAGTGCACTAGCAGAGAGAGAGTAAGTGTAAGGCTGCAGAGAGAAGATGGTAGCATTTGAAGATGAAGGTCATTGACCTTCTCAAAGCACTACTGTAAGGGTTCCTCCACACGATTGAGACTACATTACATCTAGGCAACTTCAACCTAGTTGGAAGGGTCTGGCATCATGGCCTCCTCTGCCAGTCCCAGAGGAAGAGGACAGTCTTCCTCTGCACCTCCCTGACCACTAGGACCTCCACACCCCTCTCTCCAAAGCGGTGCAACAATTTACCCCATCTGCTTAGCCTGGGACAATAGACAGGGACCAGATTGCATGCACTTGACCGAATACACAACAGCCTTGTAAAGATGGCACCAATGCCAGGCATCACAAGATGTCCTGCTCATGGCGACTACTTCCACCTACAATGAATGGGAGAATCCAGCTAGCATTGGATGAATTGGACACCATGGACCTGGTCAATGATGCAAGTATGGGGCAAAAACACAAGAAAAGATGCTAGGCCTCGAGGACAGAAACCCTCCATGAAACTTGATAAAATGACATAGGTGATTTCTGGTCAGTCTGATTCAGCCCAGTCTGTTTATATAATTGATCCAGTTCCATTTGGAATAGAATCCAATTTGTGCATTGTTTGCACTCAACATTATCCACAAATTGGGGAAATGGATGGCTCCTTTTGTTTTGCTAATTAATTCCAGTCTGTCTCTGTTTGAGATTGTCTGCAATGCTGATCGATGGAACTAGAATAATCTCACCTGTTTCAATGAAAATTAATTAGATCAATAACTCAGGCAAAAGAATTTTGCAAAAGTACAAGTTTGGATTTCTAATATTTGTGAGTTCAGAAAGAGTCAAATTATACCTGACAAAAAAAAACTAAGTTTATACAACGTGGCGTGCAATAAAATTGTAGGAACTATGCAGTATGTCCAGCAAGATCTGAAAGACAAAATGAGTTAACAATTTATTTACAGACTTTCATCCCGGTGTTGTTATTGGGAGGCAGGGAGGGAGTAAGAGGGGAAGGAGGAATAGAGGAATGATAGGAAGGGAGACAGGATGAAAAGTAAGAAGGGAGAAACAGAAAAAGAAAGAAAGGAAGGAACGAGTAATGGCATAAAGGATAGATATTTGAAAAATATTACGTTATGTTACTGGAAATAATCAAAGAGAGGCATTCTCATGTTGAGAGCTCGCCCAGTGTTGTGGTTCTGTTCTCCGAGCTGGAAATTTGTGTTGCAGATGTTTCTTCCCCTGTCTAGGTGACATCCTCAGTGCTTGGGAGCCTCCTGTGAAGCACTTCTGTGTTGTTTCTTCGGCATTTATAGTGGTTTGTCTCTGCCACTTCCGGTTGTCCGTTCCAGCTTTCCGCTGCAGTGGCCGGTATATTGGGTCCAGGTCGATGCGTTTGTTGATAAAATCTGTGGATGAGTGCCATGCCTCTAGGAATTCCCTGGCTGTTCTCTGTTTGGCTTGTACTTTAATAGTAGTGTTGTCCCAGTCGAACTCATGTTGCTTGTCATCTGTGTGTGTGGCTACTAAGGAGAGTTGGTCGTGTCGTTTCGTGGCTAGTTGGTGTTCACAGATATGGATCGTTAGCTGTCTTCCTGTTTGTCCTATGTAGTGTTTTGTGCAGTCCTTGCAAGGGACTTTATACACTACATTGGTGTTCAAAGTTTGTGAGAAGATTTGTAGCTCGGGTGCTCGTTGCTGTGGTTCTGTTCACCGAGCTGGAAGTTTTTGTTGCAAACGTTTCGTCCCCTGTCTAGGTGACATCCTCAGTGCTTGGGAGCCTCCTGTGAAGCGCTTCTGTGGTGTTTCCTCCGGCATTTATAGTGGCCTGTCCCTGCCGCTTCCGGTTGTCAGTTTCAGCTATCCGCTGTAGTGGCTGGTATATTGGGTCCAGGTCTATGTGTTTGTTGATGGAGTTTGTGGATGAGTGCCATGCTTCTAGGAATTCCCTGGCTGTTCTTTGCTTGGCTTGCCCTATAATGGTAGTGTTGTCCCAGTCAAATTCATGTTGCTTGTCGTCTGCGTGTGTGGCTACTAGGGATAGCTGGTCGTGTCATTTCGTGGCTAGTTGAGCCCATGGGTGTCCCTGGTAGTGATACTATGGGTCTGAGTGGGATGTCTGGTTTGTGCACTTTAGTAGTCCATAAAATCTGGGTATGGTGTTGCTTTCAGGTTTCATTCTCTCTATCAGGTTTCATTCTCGCTACCAGGGACACTATCACACAAACTTGCTAAAGAACTACAACAGAAACTGAAACACCTGATCAGTGGATCCAGACATTCTATACAGTCAACACAGGAATTCTTGGACATCATCAGAAATATACACATAGACAAGGAAGAAACCATGGTCTCATTCGATGTAACAGCACTGTTCACTTCTATCGACAAAACCCTAGCCAGAAAAACAATAGCCAACCTGCTGGACGTACAGAACAGACAACAGGACGTTGAATCTATCAACAAAGATTGCATACTCAAACTACTGGACCTGTGCCTCACAACACACTTCACATTCAACAACCAAATATATGAACAAATCAATGGCACACCCATGGGCTCACCCATCTCTGGACTCATAGCAGAAGCTGTAATGCAAAGATTAGAACAAACAGTCTTACCGCAAATTCAACCGAAATGCTGGGTCAGATATGTGGATGACATCTTTGTAATCATTAAAAACACAGAAATAGAGAAAACACACCGGATCATCAACGCCACACTCACAGGAATCCGATTCACCAGAGAGGAAGAAATGGACAACCAACTCCCATTCCTAGACGTGATAGTACAGAGAACACTGAACGGAGAATTCAGGTATACAGGAAAACCACACACACAGACCAAGTCCTGAACGACGAAAGCAACCACCCCAACACACACAAAAGAAGTTGCATCAAGGCACTGTTCAAAAGGGCCACAACACAATCCAGCACAGCTGAACTGCAAAAAGAGGAAGAAGAACACCTCTACAATGTATTCGCCAAAAATGGATACCCCTGCAATTTCATCAACAGATGCCTAAGGGAAAGACAACAGAATGAGGACATGCCACAACCCAAAGGACTAGCCACGTTACCATACATCAAGAACATTTCTGAACTGACAGCCAGACTACTACGACCACTAGGACTCATAACAGCTCACAAACCAACAGCCACTCTCAGACAACAACTCACCAGGACAAAAGACCCGATACCCAGCATGAGCAAAACCAACGTAGTGTACAAAGTCCCTTGCAAGGACTGCACAAAACACTACATAGGACAAACAGGAAGACAGCTAACGATCCGCATCCATGAACACCAACTAGCCACGAAACGACACGACCAACTCTCCTTAGTAGCCACACACACAGATGACAAGCAACATGAGTTCGACTGGGACAACACTACTATTATAATACAAGCCAAACAGAGAATAGCCTGGGAATTCCTAGAGGCATGGCACTCATCCACAGATTCTATCAACAAACACATTGACCTGGACCCAATATACCAGCCACTGCAGCGGAAAGCTGGAACAGACAACCGGAAGCGGCAGAGACAAACCACTATAAATGCCGGAGGAAACAACACAGAAGCGCTTCACAGGAGGCTCCCAAGCACTGAGGATGTCACCTAGACAGGGGACGAAACGTCTGCAACACAAATTCCCAGCTCGGCGAACAGAACCGCAACAACGAGCACCCGAGCTACAAATCTTCTCACAAACTTTGAGCTAGCCTATTCACAATGGGCCAAATAGCCCCCTTTTTTGCTGACTGATTATATGATTCTGAAATCTATGATGTGGTCTAGCCATAATTTCATACCAGTATATTCTAGTCCTCCAGAGACCGGTTAGCAAGATTAGATCTCAATGAATACAGGGAGAACTCGCCATTTGGATACAGAACTGGCTCAAAGGTAGAAGACAGAGGGTGGTGGTAGAGGGTTATTTTTCAGACTGGAGGCCTGTGACCCGTGGAGTGCCACAAGGATCGGTGCTGGGTCCACTACTTTTCATCATTTATATAAATGATTTGGATGTGAGCATAAGAGATACGATTAGTAAGTTTGCAGATGACATCAAAATTGGAGGAGAAGCCTATCTCAGATTACAACAGGATCTTGATCAGATTTTTTTTGTATATCAGCCGCAAACTTCTTAATCATCCTATGCCCCATATTTAGACCGTTTTTTTAAGAAAACCAAACTGTTATAGAGTCATAGAGATGTCCAGCATGGAAACAGACCCTTTGGTCCAACCCGTCTATGCTGACCAGATATCCTAACCCAATCCAGTCCCACCTGCCAGCACCTGGCCCATATCCCTCCAAACCCTTCCTATTCATATACCCATCCAGATGCCTTTTAAATGTTGCAATTGTACCAGCCTCCACCACTTCCTCTGGCAGCTCATTCCAAACACGTACCTCCCTCTGCGTGAAAAGTTTGCCCCTTAGGTCTCTTTTATACCTTTCCCCTCTCACCCTAAACCTGTATCAAGGCCTGTATTCTATTTGCCTTTTCAATTAATTTATGTGCATAATATTTCAATGATCTTTGAACAAAATTGGAAGATTCTAAGCAGATTGGGACAAATTAGAGTTTTGTGCCATGCCTGCATATTACGTAACTCCTCCTGACCATCATTTAGAGGGTAATTTGCTTACTGTCTGGTAGCAAGCTGCCACTCATTATTCTTGAGTTATCGTCATTATTATCATCATTGGCAGTCTCTGACATATGAGTTTGACTCTCTTCTTCTCTCATGGTGAATCCGTAGGTGGCTTTATAGATCAAAGTGGCTTCCACAGACTCTGTTACACTTGGGGCAGAAGGTCGTCATTAGAGGAGGTGGGTGGAGCATTGGTGTGGCAGCACACTCCTTATGCTGTCTTTGCTTGGCTTCCACTTTTCCCTACGGCAAGACTCGAGGTGCTAAAATAAGGTATTTGATGATCTGTTACATCAAAGGTCATTGATGTAGTTAATGTTGTAGGGGGCAGCATATTGGCATGGATAGAAGATTTGCTGGCTAACAGGAAGCAAAGAATAGGTATAAGAAATCAAACAGGTTGAAAGAATGTAATGAGTGGTGTGCCATAAAAGATCAGCTCTGGGATCTCAACTGTTTACAATTTATATAAATGGGTTGGATAAAGGGACTGAAATTTTTTGTCAAATTCACTGATGCACAAAGATGGGCCAGAATGTAAGCTGTGAAGAAGATATAAGGAGGTTACAAACTGATAAAGACAAGTTCAGTGAGTGGACAAAGATCTGGCAAATGGAATATAAGAAAGCATGAAATTGTCTATTTTGAATGGAAAAAGAAAAAAGTACCATATTATCTAAACAGTAAGTGATTGCATGAATCACAATAAAGTGATACATAAATATCGCAAGAATTATGTGAGCAATTAGGATGTTATCATTTATTGCAAGGGAATTTGAATACAAAACTGGAGGCATTATGTTTCAGTTACATAGGCAGTGGTGAGACTGTATCTGTGTTTAGCTTGGTTTCCATACTTAAGGATGGATGTCAATGCATTTGAAGCAGTTGCTTGCTAGACTCATACCTAGAATGAGCTGGTTGTCTTATGAAGAAAGGTTGTACAGACTAGCCTTGTACGTAAAACCAGGTAACTCTTGGTCTCCAAAAGAAATACGTTTGTCATTCAGGGGCACAAAAATGTAATTAAAGGTTACAAAATCTCCGCTCTTTCATGGAACAGCTCAGAGCTCACATAGTTCTCAACTTAAATTACAACTATTTACATTTATGTGGGAGCCAAATGAAATACAGAAATACCAGACCATGTCATAAGATATTGATGTCATACTTCAGAGAAATTGCCAGTGTGCATTATTTTGGTAGGTTGTGAACCAAGATTCAATCTCATTGAGAGATATTTGATATATAGATTGAATCTGAACCCTTAGGATGGATTGTACCTTTGAAATCAGAGAAATATTATTTTTATAACTTATATGCGATAGTTTTAAGGACAGCTTTGAATTGCATATTTTGAAAAATATATGTGGCAGTGATTAGGTAGCTAGACAGAGGGAACATCAGCCAGCAAGAATTAGTGAGGCAGACAGCTCGATAGTTCCAGTTTTCAGATCTAGTGAATCATTGTGAATGCAGCAAAAGATGTCACTGGCTTTGAAGGCTGCAAAGATTTTCTGGTATTTCATGGATTAAATTCGAAGTCAATGCTTTGCAATTGCAATGTGAACAAACCAGAGAGTAAAAGAACATCAAAATAATTGTATCAATTTTACTGTCCGAAAGAAATTATGGATCTGAGAAAGGGTAACCAACTATGAGGAACAACTATAAATTCACAGAGGTTGGCTACATGAATGACATGCACCTTTCTTAAAGAATTGCACATATTGAAAGTCACGATTGGAGCCATTGCAAGGTCCTTTACCATATTAACTCTGATTATTCATTTAATCCAGCCTTCTGCTTCCGTTATAAAACATATGCAGCATGGTGGCTAAGTGGTTAGCACTGCTGCCTCACAGTGCCAATGACCTGGGTTCAATTCTACCCTTGGACAACTGTGTGGAGTTTGCACATTCTCCCCATGTCTTTGTGGGTTTCCTCCCATAATCCAAAGATGTGCATGTTAGGTGGGATTGGCCATGCTAAATTGCCCCACAATATCTAGGGCTGTGCAGACTAGGTAAATTAGCCATGGAAAATGCAGGTTATAGGGTGGGTCTGTGTGAGATGCTCTTTTGAGGGTCAATGTGAACTGGATGGGCTGAATAACCTGCTTCTATACTGTAAGGATCCTATGATATCATAAACTACCAAAAATAATGCATATTAGCAGCTTTGCTGTGGCATTGACATGAAAAGTCTTAGGACATGATCTAGTGTTTCTGTTTTGTAAGTTTTGGATTAGCTGTTTTGTTTCTCAATTTTCACATTTCCTCTCTTCTTTCCATTTGCCAAGCTATCTGTATTCTATCCTTTTTACGTCCATGTCTTATTCTTTGTGGAGGTTTTTTTTGGATCTGTCCAGAGAGTTTTCAAGAGGTATGTACATTAATGATGAACCACAGATGCATGGGCAAACCACCACCTGCAAATTCCACACCAACCCACTTACCATGTTGCTCCTTTAGTGTCTCTGGGTCAAAATCTTGCAACTCGCTCCTTAACAGTACTGCATGCTACTTACACCAAATGGACTACAGCAGTTCAAAAAGACAGTTTGCTATCACTTTCTCAAGGGTAACTAGAGAAGGGCAATAAACGTTGGTCCACACAGTATTGGCCATATCCCATGAGTATCCATTGAGATTTTTCGACAAACTTACCTCATTAATTAGCTATCCTATGCTGATGCTCTCATCTGTTGCATTTTTGAGTCTACCACTCACAGTACTCAGTAGAATTCATCCAAGAATAGACCAGCATTGATGGCACCTTCAACATCTTTAAAGGCAGATATGCACCCAGCTAAGCACAGTCAATCCAGAACTGCCTTGCATGGTTTGTGGTGTTTGTCCTAGTGATGGCAGATATGGGTAAATGACTGCCCTGCATTATGGAGAGCGAGCTGGAAGTCCTGCTGGGAGGGGAGGTGCTGAGAAAGGCTCTTTCAAGGACGCCAACCTTGAAGTTCTCCTCCTCTCTCTACAAGGATCTCAGTGAGTCTCTCTCCCACTGCAACCCCACAAGTCGTATCTTCCCCCCAGCCCCACCCCTCCCATTTATCTCTCCACCCCCTTGGCTCATTCCTGATAAAGGGCTCTTGCCTGGAATGTCAACACTCCTGCTCCTCGGATGCTGTCTGACCTGCTATGCTTTTCCAGCACCAAGGTTGAAACTTTATTGCTGGAACAGCACAGCAGGTCAGGCAGCATCCAGGGAACAGGAGATTCGACGTTTCGGGCACAGGCCCTTCTTCAGGAATCCTGAAGAAGGGCCTGTGCCCGAAACGTCGAATCTCCTGTTCCCTGGATGCTGCCTGACCTGCTGTGCTGTTCCAGCAATAAAGTTTCAACTTTGATCTCCAGCATCTGCAGACTCACTTTCTCCTTTTCCAGCACCACACTCTCGACTCTGATCTCCAGTATCTGCAGTCCTCACTTTCTCCCAGAGAAAGGCTGCCCTCTTCCCCCAAGATTGGTAAAGGAAACCATGACACTGGACCCTGCAGCTCAGTCAAAGGTTCCTACCTGGTCTCAACTGTCTGGAGAAACATCTAGCATAGTAGGAAGAAGGTCAGTGAACTTCTCCAAACAATCAGAGTAAGAGCCACCATATTTCCTCTACTTCCTCACTCTACCATTGTTGCTGAATCCACCTCTCACCAAGGCTATTGTTTACCACTTTCTCTAATGCATGCAACATTTTCCCTCACTTGCTCTCAACCAACCCATCATCCCACATTGGCAATCCTGATGCATTCTGTGCTCCCTATTCACTCAGCAAGGGCAATCCACCACTTTCACTCACCTGCAACAACACTAACAGCTCACTGAATCCCTCCCTTTCCATCATTCAAGGGAAAAGCAACCTCCAATAAGGAAAAAAGTGCAAAGGTAGATGGTGCGCTGCCTGTCACTCGGTTTTTCACCCTAATGAGGAGACTCTGGCCATCCTGAGTGGCTAACTGACTGTGTCTGAGCCCCTGCACTGATAACAGAGGCTGCCTTCAACTTATAGTATCAGGACCCCCTTACCGATGGCTGTCTCCCTTGACATCATTGATGACTGCTGACAACTTTGACAAGCTTCTTGATTTTGTTTTCACGTTAAATAGCAAGCCAAGATAGAAGGAATGTGGACCTGATAGCTTTGGCTGGGAGTGGGGAAGAGCAGCAAAATGCAAAAAGCCAAGGCAGGGATGCTGCAATCATTCAGGTAGGCTCAAGGTGTGTGAACAATAATAGAGCAAGCAAACAGCCCTGATATACAGCCTGATCCAATCCATGAGCTGGGTGCCTGCCTCTGTGAGCTAAGTTTCTTTGCAGCAGCCATTCGGTGCCAGTTGTGCCCTGACATGCAACAAAGTGCAGAAACATCCTGGTTCATAATGGTGCAGTGTGGGGGACTGGGCAGTGTTAGATTCCAATGACTATGGACAGGGGATGAGTGCAGCTGATACACTGGAGCATGCCTTGAGATTTGATGGTGGTGAAATCCCTGGGTGTCCACTGTGACTTTCACGTTGAAAATTGACAACATTTATTTTCCTTGCAGCGGTTAGCAGGATAGAAAGCTGCATATTAATGAGGTGAGATTTGCAATTAATGAGACTGAACACAAGCAATAATTCCCGGTAATAAGCATGTTACTGCTCTCTAGTGAGAATCTTGTTTCATTGCCTGGATCTCTCTCTTTGAAAATGCAACAAATTGCACCCAACAACACGCAAGTCCTCATCCAACATCTCACACAATTCTCACTGATTGCTTGTCACAGACCATGATGTTCAGACCCCTAAAAGATTCTGCCCTTCATTTCAGATTTCGAGCTTTTCCAAAGTTTTGCTATTGTTAAAGATAATTTGTTAGGTGGGAGGCTCTGTGATTTTTGGTTTATGGGATATACTCGTCTTTTATTGCATAGGTCACAAAGGTTTTATTTGTCCAGGTTTATCAATCCATCAATTGCCTTATATACAGCAGATTGAGAAAGCCTTACACTTTTGATGTTTCTGATGGCCAGAAAGTCCAGAACAAGGTGTCACAGCCTAAGAATATGGGATAGATCATTTGGGACTGAGGTGAGGAGAAATTTCTTCCTGCAGAGAGTGTTGGAGCCTGTGAAAATCATTGCCACAGAAAGTGAATATTTTCAAGCAGGAGTTAGGGCTAAAAAGACCAAAGGTTATGGGGGGAGAAAATGGAACAGAGATCTGAATGGATGATCAGCCATGATCATAGTGAATGGTGTAGTAGTTAAATTGGCCTTCTCCTTTTCCTATTTTCCTAGATTTGACACCTAGTTTTTTCAAAGCACAGGACATTATTATTGGCTCAAATATTACCACACAGGCTCCTAAGCTAAACATTAACAGCTTCCTGAACAGAAAGAGACTTTACTCCATCAACGTGCAGCTGTTGAAACTACAGGTACAGAGTCAAGCACAGTGCTGCTGCAGTGACTATTGCTCTGGTAATCTTATGGTAAGTCTATGGTTCCATTAGAGTCATAGAATTACACAGTATAGAAACAGACCATTCAGTCCAACTCATCCATGCCGACCAGATAAGCTAAATTAATCTTGTCCCATTTGCCAGCATTTCGCTCATAATCTTGTTAAGCCTTCCTATTCATATACCCATATAGATGCCTTTTAAATGTTGTAATTGTACCAGCTCCATCACTTCCTCTGGCAACTGATTCCATACACACACCACCCTCTGCTTGAGAAAGTTGCTCCTCAGGTACCTTTAAATCTTTCTCCTCCCATTTTAAACCAATGCTGCCTAGTTTTGGACTCCATTACCATGGGAAAAAGGCCTTGGCTACTCACCCTATCCATGCCCCTCTTGATTATACAAACCTCTATAAGTTCACCTTTCAGCCTCTGACACTCCAGGGAAAATAGCCCCAGCCTATTCAGCCTCTCCCTATTGCTCAAATCCTCCAACCCTGGCAACATGCTTGAAAATCTTTTCTGTACCTTTCAAGTTTCACAACACCTTTCCTATAGCGGGGAGACCAGAACTGAATGCAATATTCCAAAAAATGGCCTGACCAATATCCTGTACATCTGCAACATGACATCTCAGCTCCTATAATCAATACACTGACCAACACAGGCAAGCATACCAAATGCCTTCTTCACTACCCTAACTCTCTGTGACTCCACTTTCGAGCAACTATGAACCTGCACTCCAGATAGATGGTTGGAAGAGGAAATGGTTATCAAATGAAGCAATAACTGTTCACTATACTGTGGAACTCAAGAAGTAACACAGAAGAGAAATACAATGAGTTGTGCAATGTTGCCAGGATTTCCCTGGCTCCCCTTTATCAACTCTAGTGACAGTAAAGGAAATTCTGACACTCAAAAGGTTCAAAATTAATATGAAGAATTCTTGGAGAGACTGTTGGCATTTAAGGTTGACAAGGCACAGGGACCAGATATGATGTATCTAAGAATTTTGAAGGAAGTGAGGGTGGAATTGTGGGCGGACCAACCACAATCTTTCAATCTTCCCTGGACTCAGAGAAGGTGCAAGAAGGTTGGAGAATTGCAAAAATTACAAGAAAGTTTGTAAGGTTAAGCCCAGAAATTACACACCAGTTAGTTTAACGTCTGTGGTGTGGAGGTTTCTAGAAACAATTATGCAAGATAGAATTAGTAGCTATGTAGAAAATGATGATTTAATTAGGCAGAATCATCCTGGATTTCTAAATGGGAAAGCAATTTTGACCAGCTTGCTGGAGTATTTTTTTGAAAAGGTAACAGAAAGATGAGAGTAACACCATTGATGTAGTGGACATAGAATTCCAGATGGCATTTGATACATTGCCACACAACAGACTTGTGATGTAAGTTTTGGGTCATCATATAAACAGGACAGTAGCAATATAGATACAAGGCTGTCTGAGTGATAGGAAACAGAGAGTAATGGTCAATGGAAATTTTTTAGGCTGGAGAAAGGTTTGTGGTGGAGTTCACCAGGAATCAGTAATGGGACCCTTACTTTTCCTAATAAATCTTAATGATTTGTAGATCAGTGTTCCGAGGACCTGAATGTATAGGTGTGCAGGTCATTGAAGGTGGCAGGATAAGTAGAGAGGGGAGTTAATAAGATACTTGTTAGTCTTCAGCTGGAGTATTGTGCACAGTTGTAGGCCATGTTATAAGAAATATGTGAATCATTAGAGAGACTGCAGAAACCATTTACAAAAATGGTTCCAGGAATGAGAATATTCAGTGATGAGGATAGATTGAAGGAGTTGGGACTGTTCTCCCCAGAGCAAAGAAGGCTGAGAGGAGATTTGATAATTGTTTTCAAAGTTATTATGGGATTGACTAAAGTAGATAGGGAGAAACTGTTCCCTCTTACAAACAAGCATGAGAGGGTATAGATTTAAAGTGATGTACAAAAGAAGCAAAGGTAATGTGAGAAAAAGCTTTTCACCCAGTAAGTAGTTAAGGTACGGAATGCACTGTCTGGAAAATTGATGGAGGCAAGTTCAGTTGAGGCATTCAAGAGGCATTGGATAATTGGATAGAAATAATGTGCAAAGGTATGGAGAAAAGCAGGAGATTGCCTCGAGGCAATAGAGTAGATTGCCTCATTTAGGTAGCTGGTATAGATACAATGGGCCAAAAAGCCTCCTTCTGAACCACAACAAGTCTGTGATTTTTGATTTTTGATTGAACTCACTCACTCAGGACCCTAAAGCAATGGTTCAGAGGACTAAGAAAGTTGCTACAAACAACCAAGTAAATGGGCTCCAGAACTATTAGTTGGCTATTTTATTTGTATCTTGAAAAGCATCATTACCAGAGATTGGATTGCAGAAGAAGTACATAATGGTACATTTTAAACTTGAGGTATTGCTGGGCTGTGAGCCCATATAGGTCAACAATTATATGGAATGAATTGTGGCTTGATACAAGTTTGGACACATCCTGAAGAAATTTGGATAGGTTTACAAAGAATGGAAGTCATAAGGCCAGCCAGGAGAGCATTAGAATATTTGAGTCTGAAGCTAACAAAGATATTATTGAGAGTTTTAATAGCTCGAGCAAAAGCTATTACAGACAGAAGGTACTAAGGAAACATACGAATGTAGAAGTGTAACAAAACCATCAAGGTCCCAACAATAACAGCAACAGGTTTTATTTGTACAGAACCTTTAATGTAATATAATATCCTGAAACACTTCAAAGAAATATGATTGTACAAAATTGACATCAAACTACTTAAGAAGCTATTGAAGCGGACTTGGCCAAAATGGTTGGTTTTAAAAAACTTCTTCAAGGAGAAAAAGAGGCAGAGAAGTGAAGATATTTAAGACAGGAATTTCAGAGATTGGAATTCTTATGGTTAAAGTACAGAAGCCAATGATAGTGAAGTTTTTTTTAAAATTCATTCATGGGATGTGGGCAGGTCTGGCTAGGTCAGCATTAATTACCATCCCTAATTGCACAGAGGGCAGGTGAGAATTGACCACTGTAGATCTGGAGTCACATGTAGGTCAGATCAGGTGAAAAGGTAGTTTCAGAAACAGCAATTGCTTAAAACACTTAATAGGTCTAGCAGCAAATGTGGAGAGAAAGCAGAGTTAATGTTTCAGGTCCAGTGACCCTTTTTCAGAACTGATTATGGCTAGGAAGAGATTGGTATATATGGCGAAGGTGTGATGGGGAGAGGGGGAAGGAGTAAATGATAGATGAAGATGGAACGCAGAGAGAGAAAAACAGTTGACCAGCAAAGGAACAGGTAAAGGTCAGCTGGTAACTTGGGGCCATTAGTAGCTGACAATAAGATGGTTGTAGTAGCAGCCTATGTGATGACAAGGCCTGGTGTTGGGGTAAGGACAGGAAGAACGTGCTCAGGCCATAAAAGTATTTAACTTGATACTGAGTCCTGAAGACTGTAGGATCCTCAAACAGAAAATTCACATCAACATTGCTTTCTCTCCACAGATGCTGCCAGGTCTGTTAAGTTTTCCCAGAAACTTCTGCTTCTCTTTCTGATTTCCTGCACACAATTCTTTGCAGTTTTTTTTTGTTTAAGGATAGTAGTTTTATTCCTTAAAGAATATTAGTAAACCAGATGGGTTTTACAACAAAGGTTTCAATAGTCCTTATTAAACTCTTCCAGGTTTTTCTTTTAAATTCTAATTTCACTGTAGGATTTCAACTAGGGTCACCAGAATATTGCTTGCATCGTTGGACTAATAGAGACAAAAAAACTGCAGATGCTGGATTCCAACTTAGACAAACAGGAGACTGGAAGAACACAGCAAGCCAGGTAGCATCAGGAGGTGGAGAAGACAACTTTTCAGGTATAACTCTTCTCTGGACTAATAGTCTAGTAATAATACCACTAGGCTGGGCTAAACTCTATATACATAAAAGGCTAGATGTTAAAATAGCAGATATCCAAGACAGATGTAGGTCTGAACAAGATTGCATTGTTGGGAACAGCAAGGTCATGGTTAAAATTTTCAAATTCCATCCATTGTCTGCTTGAATTATTTAATCTCAGTTGCAGCACAGCAGTTTGTCACAGTGTCCTTAAAGTAAATAGGGGAAAATTCTTCATCATGACATTTCTCTGGAAATGGTGGGACTTGAACCTGCGCCTTCTGCCTCAGAGGTAGGAACACTACCAATACCTCACAAGAACCAGTCGGACTGTTTTATAGTGACCCCCTATTGAAGGTGCTTTAATGGGTGTTGGCTGATGTTTCAGCTCAACTGTGATCGACTCTTTCTCAAAGCTTGCACATTCCCCCATGGCCACTTGTCCAAAGTGTATATGAAGTTATACCCTATTGAGTCAGCATTTTCAAATAGACTTCAACTTTCAAAAAAAAATCTTGTACTTGTTGGAGAGTTATTTGAATAAAAGTAGAATAACTTTGCTAAGATGTGAAACACCTACACCTAGAATTGGTGGGGAAGATGATTTCTTATTCAGCTACTTTACTTCTGGCATAAAGTTGACAGAAACACTAAACACAACAAATAGACAGGAAACTCGTTATAGAAACTTGCCCTCATAATGCACAGCATCTTATCTACACTAACAGACTGTATCGTCAACACTCTGGAAGATTTAAACTTCTTGCCATGTTGTAACTTTCTCATTTACTGATTATTATCAGTTACTTTAAATGAAATACTCCAACCAGAATGAAAAATTGACATTTACTGCAGTTAGAGAATATAATAACAAATAGCCTATCTTTATTGTTATTTAGTTAGGTCCTTACCCCTCCTGCCGCAAAATAGCTTGTAAATCTATGTATACTGTGAGAATTAATGTTTTGTTTTAAGTAAAGCTGTGTTATCTCATCACATCAATAACAAATACATTAACAATAGAAAATGGCGCTTTTTGTCACTGCAAAAACGCTATTAATTTACCTCCTCCTGTCTTAACAAGCCCAGAGTTAATGCTGAATGCAATTAAGCAGCTCCTTTGTAAATTGACGGGACTCTGTGGCATTTCGAAATAATCAATGTTAATGTAGTAAATAGAAAGTAGGGCAAAGCCAAGCTCCAAGACTGTTCCAGCCCTCATACTGTCCTGGGACTTCCAAGAGACTCATTAGCAGACAGATCAGAGATAGATTTCTGATTTAAAAATCCAAAAACAAAGTTTTAACTAAAAATGATTTGTAGTTGGCAATTTGAACAAATGTTTTCTGTGTTGAATGAAGCATGTTTTCCCTGTATAACTAAATCCTGAATTATTTAAGTTTCTCTTAAGTTATGTTTCTGATGCTTTGCATCCCTTGGCAATGATATGAAAAATATCCATGCTGAATATTTTCTCTCTCTGACCAAGTTCCTCTTCCCTCCTATCTGAACCCATGCTGGGTATAAAAGCACAGTAACTCTTGTCCAAACAGCCATTCCAATGAGCCAAATCTACCACAAATAGAGAGGCTTCATTGAACTGTTTAATTAACTGTTAAAATAGCACCAACACAAGGATTGTCAAGACAGGATGATATTTCAATCTGAACAGTCACGCCAGTGGCTGAATTTTACCCTCCCTCAGGAGCAAGGAGCAGGCAGATGGGTGGAGCAAAGTTGGGCACAATACAATGCATACTATTCTTGGTGCCTACTCTCCCACCACAAATTTCCTCCCAGACGATTCAGGCTGGCTTCAAGTGTGAAACCGAGCAGATTTCACTGATGGGCTGCTGGAGGGCATAGGGTTGTACTTTTATGGGTCCTCTCAACTCATCTGGTGGATAAACCAGGACGTCTGAACAACGGACTGGATGCTTTCAAAATCTCAATTGGTTCAAGCAAGGCTGTGTGCAGACAGCCTTCATATTATTTACAAGCTACCTGACAGTGGTTATTTACCTCCTCAAAGATCAACTATTCCCAGGTTTGAACATTAAATATCACCTAAGTGGAAAACTCATTAACCTTAATAACCTCCATGACAAAACTAAACTGACTACCATAGACATAAATAAGCTGCAGTGTGTGGATGGCTGTAGTGCACTTTTTCAGTCTGCACGATAGTGCAACTTTTCAGTCTGCACGATAGAAACAGAGAAAATGGGAGCAGTTATAAGCTATTTGGCCTTTTGAAACTACTCCACCATTCGTTATTATTATGGCTGATCATCCAACACAATAGCCTGTTCCTGCTTTTCCACCATATCCTTGATTCCTTTTGCCCTAAATATTATCTTCAACTCCTTCTTGAAATCATACAATGTTTTAGACTCACCAATTTTCTGTGGTAGCGAATTCCAGGAGTTGTCTGAGTGCCTCTTACCCTCTCATTAGTATTCAAAGAAATTTATGATACGTTCTAAGCATTGGTAAACAGTGGCACAGTGGTGCCTCACAATGCCAGGGACCCAGGTCCGATTCCAGACTTGGGTGACTGTTTGTGTGGTGTTTGCATGTTCTCCCTGTGTCAATGTGAGTTTCTACCAGGTGGTCCAGTTTCTTCCCACAATCCAAAGGTGTACAGGTTAAGTGGGTGACCATGCTAAATTGTCCATAGTATCTAGGGATATGCAGGCTAGGTGGATTAGCTTTGGTTATTATAAGGTTACAGAGATAATTTAGGGGAGCGCATCTGGGTGGGATATTCTTTTCAGAGGGTCAGTGAAGACTTGATGGGCATTACGATCTCTTTCTGCACTGTAGGGATTCCATGTTTCCCATAAAGCAAAGAAATTTAGAGCTCCCTAGATGATGAAAAACAGAGATAAAGATAAAATAAGAAAAATACACTTATTCTAGATGTTCAATGTACAATACATTGGGGCGGCACAATGGCTCAGCGGTTAGCACTGCTGCCTTGCAGCGCCAGGGACCCAGACTCGAGTCCAGCCTCGGGCGAGGAGCTTGCACATTCTCCCTGTGTCTGTGTGGGTTTCCTCCGGGTGCTCCGATTTCCTCCCACAGTCCAAAGATGTGCGGGTCAAGTGAATTAGACATGCTAAATTGCCCAAAGTAATAGGTGCATTAGTAGGGAGTAGGTGAATGATCTGGGTTGGTTACTCTTTGGAGGGTCAGTGTGGACTTGTTGGGCCAAAGAGCCTGTTTCCGCACTGTAGGGAATCTAATCTAATACAGTTCAGATCCAGCCAAATGTAGAAGCTTTGAAAGAGAATTGATTAAACAAATATGTGAAGCAAAGATAGAGCATGAGGCTAGCTGGTAAAATTTAATTGAATCGAAAGGTTTTTTTGATATATGAATAACGAACGAGTGCTGCTGTTTAGACACTAAGGAAAGGACTTTTGCATGGAGGCACGGGATAATGCTGTTATACAGTGTGTTCTGTTATGATGCAACAGGCGCGTTCCTCGCACTATAGAAAATCACACTGTAGAAGATCACTATAGAAAATTGCTATTCCTGTTCAAAAGAAAGTTTGCGTTATCCAAATAGTGCCCACAATTCATAAACCACGTTATAACCGATTCATGTTGACAAAATGTGCATTATACCAGAATGACCTGTATTAAATAAACAAGTTGCATCTGTCTTTACCAAGTAAGAGCACTGTAAGAGTAATCAGGCAATCGTGATAGAGCAAATTAATAAAGGCAAGGCATTAGATAGGCTGTATATACGAAAGTTGATATAGCACCGGAATTGAATAGGGAGCACAGCCAGTCAGGTAGCATCTGAGGAGCAGGAGAATTGATGTTGCGAGCATAAGATCTTCATCACATTCATAAAAATCAACAAGGTATTTTATCTTTGTTTGAACCACTGCTTTGAACAGCCTCCAATAAATCTTTCTGCAACTGAATGTGATTGCTGCATTGCATTGTGGCATATAAAATAGTCTCAATCCACACAGCTCTCAAGGTGCCAAACTATGTCAGCAAATTAGTGTAGGAAGTTATTTGCATGTGTTTCTAGCACAGTGAAATTAATAAAAAGCAAAGCAGATGCTGGAAACCTGAAAACAGAAAATACTTGAAACACAAACTCATCCATCGACTTCACTGATGCCAACTGACTTATTTCCAGCAATTGCTGTTTTTGCTATAGTTAAATCAATCCCTTAGTTGTATTAGGAAATAAGAGCAGCCATTTGGCTGAGATATCAAAGGATGCCTGATGCTTAGTGGGCTCATACTACAGTATGAGCCAGTGCCTTGCAGAAGTTGAGAAAAACTGAAAAAAGAGGTTCTCTGCTGGTGCTTCACAAAAATGGTGCTGCTTGAAAGTGATATTGTTAACATGCTGGCTGAGCATTGTGAGTTGATTAGATAGTAAATAAACTGCTTGTTTCTCCATCTGGAGTTCAGGCACCAGAGTTGCGCGACATTTGTACCTGTCAAAGTCAATTAAAGTGGGTTTTGTTGGGTCTGCTCTTGGCCATTAGGTAGAATATCTCAACGAGAATTGCAGTGTTGAAGAACAGCAAACAAATTCTTCTCTTTCTAATGCTCACAGTTTCTTTTTATCGTACATACTGCTTCAGTTTGCACACACGGAATAAAGCTGACAAATCACACAAGTGGGACTATAGCACTTTGAAACAGTGGAATGCAATACTGAACATTTAATATGTGGGGATGTTAGTGTAGTAGTAATGACACTTGACGAGTCATTCAGATTGATATGGGCAGGTATCCTATCATGGCAGCGCACAGAATTTAAATTCAATTATTGGAAGTCTGGAATTGAAAGCTTGTCTCAGTAATGGTGCCATGAACAACCAATGATTGTGGCAAGATCTCATCTGGTTCATTAACGCACTTTAGGGAAGGGAATGCGCTGCCATTACATGGTCTGGCCCAAATGTCACTCCAGACCCACAGCAATGTGGTTAGTTTTAACTGCCCTATGAAATTACCAAGTGAGGCATTCATTTCAAGGGAAGTGAGGGATAGGTGAGAGATAGGTGAGAGGATTTTTAAAAATGATTATAGTTATCTCACAGAGTGATTTCAGTTCTATTATTTTACAAAACATGCCAGATTAGCAATTTAATTCAGTTCGATAACAAAGACGGTAATTTGTAAATATAAGTTTTTGTTTTGCTTTTCTTAAATAGCCACTTCTGTTAGCTAAAGCAAAAAATGTGCAAGTTACTCATTTGGTCATAGAACCATAAAATTACACAAAACAGGAAGAAGTCATTCAGTTCATTTTGCCTATTTGGGCACTACTGAAAGAGCTAACTTATTCATTCTATTACTTCCATCCTCTACTCTAGCCCCATAGCCCTGCAAACCTTCCCTTCCTCTAGTATTTATCTAACTCCTATCCAAATGAAGTACTGAAATCAATTCAACTACCATTCTATATCTACATGCACACTGAGTATTTAAAAAGAAGCTGTTCTCATCTACCCTTTAGGTCTTTTGCATTAAACTTGTGTCTTCTCCTTTCAATGAGAGGTAAAAGAGAATTAGATGCCAAAATTTGTCAAAAGATTGTGTATCTGATGGATGAAATGTAATAGGTCAGTTGTCAGCTGTTCATTAAATTTATCATATTTCAAGTAGGCAACTTAACTTCTCAAAACAAACACATTCAGAGGGCCAATACAGACAAGATGGGCCAAATAGCCTACATTTCTAATGTTATGATTCAATGTGGGTTTAATTCATGATTCCTATGCGTATTTATTATAAACCATATGTGCATGAATAAATCCCTCAAGTCTATGTACTGAAGCTACAGAGTAGCTTATGATGGTTTCCACCCTTGGTGAAGGGGCTAGAAAGAGTTTAAAAGAGAGTTTATTGCATTTGATTACAGAATTCACACGGTCTCATTAGCATTCAATGAGCACAAGTTAGAAGATAGGCTTCCAGTGCACAGCTGCCCTTTCCTTTCATATGTAGCCATCACTTACAGGGACATGCAAAAGGGACATATGCTGGAATGAAGAAAAGCAGAGCCAGTGTCACCAAAAACCTGACCAGCTTCTGAATTGTGTCCAGGAACACACAGTGTGTAGGCAGCATTTTTTTAAATGGTAGAACTTGATAACTCTCACAGGATTTATGCATGTCATTAGAAATATATTTCCATATCAAACACAAAGACAAAATATTTCATAGTCTTTGAAAGAGGGAAATATGACAGAAATGGAATGGGAAGTTCCAGTCCTGTATTATAAGTATGCCAGCTCAGTACACTGTATGAGTAGTTGCCCCTGGTGAATGTTGCTGCCACTATTGTCTTTAAATGTAGGAAATTACAGGGCCTGCTTGTGTCAATGTGAAAGAGAAAATCACCTTCATGTATAATTAGCAGAATCTCTTTCTTGTTAACAAGTTATGGTGTATTACGCTAGTAACTAGCTCATATATTGATATGATAAACACTGTCACGGAAATTTGGAGGATCAGATATTACAGCTCATTCCTCCAAAATATTTTGTGGCTTTACTCACAAATCCCCATACGATATAGAACATAGAACAATACAGCGCAGAATAGGCCCTTCGGCCCTTGATGTTGTGCCAACCTGTGAACTAAGCTAAGCCCATCCCCCTGCACAATCCAAGGACTGTTTAAATGCCCTTAATGTGGCTGAACTAACTACATTGGCAAGCAGGGCAATCCACACCCTTACCATTCTCTGAGCAAAGAACCTGCCTCTGACATCTGTCTTAAATCTACCACCTCTCAATTTGCAGCTATGGCCCCTCGTACAATCCGATGTCATCACCCTAGGAAAAAGACTCTCACTGTCCATTCTATCTAATCCTCTGATCATCTTGTATGTCTCTATTAAATCCCCTCTTCGCCTTCTTATGTCCAATGAGAACAGACCCAAGTCTCTCACCCTTTCCTCATAAGACCTTCCCTCAATCCTTTCTAGTCTAATAGTTGGCAGCACGGTGGCTCAGTAGTTAGCACTGCTGCCTCACAGCACCAGGGTCCCAGGTTCAATTCCATCCTTGAGTGACTGTCTGTGTGGAGTTTGCACATTCTCCCTGTGTCTGCATGGGTGTGCTCTGGTTTCCTCGTGCAGATCATGTTAAATTGCCCATAGTGTTAGGTGCATTAGTCAGAGGGGGGTGGGTTGCTCTTCGGCAGGTTGGTGTGGACTTGTTGGGCCGAAGGGCCTGTTTCCACACTGTAGGGAATCTAGTCTGTATCTCAGGCTTCTCCTCCACAATATTCTCCTTTTCTTGAGTGAAAACAGATGAGAAATATTCATTTACCACCTCTCCAATCTCCACACACCGCTGTCTTTGACTGGCCCTATTTTTACTCTAGTCATCCTTTTATTCCTCACATACCTATAGAAAGCTTTAGGGTTCTCCTTTATTCTACCTGCTAAAGACTGCTCATGTCCCTTCCTTGCACTTCTTAACTTCTCTTTATATCCTTCCTAGTTAATCTGTAATTCTCCATGGCCTCATCTAAACCATCTCATCTTAATGTCACATAAGCCTCCCTCTTCCGATTAACAAGTGATACAATTTCTTTAGTAAACCACGGTTCCCTTACCTTATCACTTCCTCCCTGCTTGACAGGGACATAACTATCAAGGTCACAAATATATATTCCTTAAACTAGCTCCACATTTCGATTGTCCCCATCTCCTGCATTTTGCTACCCCATTCTATGCCTCCTAAGTCTTGCCTAATGACATTATAATTGAGCTTCCCCCATCGATAACTCTTGCCCTGTGGCATGTACCTATCCCTTTCCATCACTAAACTAAATGTAAAAGAATTATGGTCACTCTCTCCAAAGTGCTCACCTACAATTGTTTCATTATCAACTACCAGATCCAGTGTGACTTCCCCTCTTGTCAGCCCTTTGACACACTGTGTCAGACAAACCCCTGTTCACATTGGACAAAAACTGTTCTATCAGACATACTAGAGTTATAGCATTTCCAGTCAAGGTTGAGGAAGTTAAAGTCTCCCATAATGACCTCCCTGTTCCTTTAACTCCCACCCAGAATCGTTTTGCCAATCCTCTCCTCCACATCCCTGGAACATTGCAGAGTCCCAGCAGTGTGACCTCTCCTCTCCTACTTCTAACCTCAGCCCACACCATCTCAGTAGATAAGTCCTCATCAAAAGTTCTTTCAACCACTGTTATACTGTACTTAACTAACAAAGCCAAACCTCCCCCTCTCTTACCACCTTCCCTGATGTTAATAAAAGATCTCAACCCTGGAGCGTGCAACATCCATTCCTGACCCTGCTCTATCCATGTCTCTGAAATGACCACAACACTGAAGTCCAGGTACCTATCCATGCTGCCAGCTCACCTACCTTATTCGGGATACTCCTGACGTTGAAGTAGACACACTTCAAACCAGCTTGCTGTCTGCCAGCACACTCCTGTGACCATGAAAACCTGTCCAAGTACCCCCTACTCACATCCTCCTATGCACTGGAACTACACCACAGGTTCCCATCCCCCATCATCACAGTTTGTGGTACTTATAGCACTCCACAGTATTAACCCTTTCATACTCATACGTCTACCCCAGACTGCTCTTTCTCAGTATTAATCTTATACAATTGTACACATGATTACACTGACCACTCCTCCATCTCTGACTTTAAAACTTCAAGTGATCTTGAGATTTCACTGTTCTCCCAGAATGTGTTTTCTTTGTATTTGGATGTTGGGTAACTTGCTGGTGGAAGACTATTAACATTGATTCTCTCACAGATAGTCTGAGGTTTGTGGGTCTGTTTAAACTGAAGAGCCTTTTCACAGGATAGGGATAATATGTTGGCATGGATCATGAATTCATTGGCAGACAGAAGACAGAGAGTACGAATAAACAGATCATTTCCGAGTTGCAAACAGTGACTACAAGGAACAGTGCTTGGAGCCCCAGCAACTGACGCTATATAAAAATGGCCTGAATTAGAGAACACTTCAGGTTTTTCTTTTTATTGTGGGCTGTTCTATCTCAATGACATCTTTATGTAAATAGCTTTTCTTACTTGCTTTTCTCATGTCTATATATTTTCTGGAAGTAACTGTTGTGTGACAGACAAAGTATGCAATTTACTAGCTGGACACTGTGTATGTCTGAGAAGTTTATTTACTCCACTTTAGTATCTGGTACCTGTCCTACTCATTGTATTGACTTCTCACATGCGTCAGTTTGGCTTTTGCATCTCAAGAACTGAAAGGTCTCTGCTGATTACTTGTGCCATAGTTGATATTCTCCACTTAGGGTTGATTTGTTTTGCTGTTGGACTTCTGCTTCACTCACAATTTGTATAGATTTCTCGACAGTCAGGCCTTCTTTGGACTGTAATACTTCTGACTCATCACTTATTCCAACACAATTCTGTCTCTTACTAATTCTGACTTGAAGTCACACTTCTTCACTAACATATAAACATTGTTAATTAAATAATTTAAGGATTCTCCTGGTTGCTGATCTCTTCCAAAAAAAAAGCTTGCACTTCCAATCTGGTTCAAGCTCTTCCCTCTCAAACTGTAGAGTGAATTCTATCATTTTATGGTCACTGCCCCTGAAGATCTACGACCCCTCAAGAGGGGCCTCTTGGTTCGAGATCAGTCAAAAGAATCGACAAATGCGGTCTGTTCAAAAAGCAAGGGTCATTAGTTTATTGAATTAAGGTACCTTGACACAATTCCATCCAGCAACACAGAGATTGAAGCTTCTGTGTTCCATGATGAAGTTACGCAATTACATTTGAAAATTACACATTATTTATATGTTTTTTTAGTAATAGTACAACCTTAATCACAAGAAAGACCAATCACATATAATAAGGTGTCATGATTTACAGCAAGTCAATCCAATGTTATTTCCTGGGAAAGGGTTCTTAATTGCAAAAAAAGTCCAATCAACTGTAATATGGCGATATGATTGAAGATAGGCTAATCCAATGGCATTTTCTTTAAGAAGGAT
The DNA here is from genome assembly GCF_004010195.1 of Chiloscyllium plagiosum. Classification (NCBI taxonomy): domain Eukaryota; kingdom Metazoa; phylum Chordata; class Chondrichthyes; order Orectolobiformes; family Hemiscylliidae; genus Chiloscyllium; species Chiloscyllium plagiosum. Next base: position 28,187,052 of record NC_057713.1, read on the forward strand.
GTCTTATTTACGTAAATTCTCAATCCATGTGTCAGTTCAAGATTAATTTAAATGGTTAAGTAATGTGTCAGTATTCATCTTATGAAAACTTTATTGTCTTCCTACCTTTGAACTGCAACTTAATTCTGCAAATTAGCAGTATGGTTCACAGGCCATTTTATAGTATTCTTTTAAATCAAGAAACCATTTTGTTACAATAAAAATCTGCATATTTTTGTTGCCTAAATTCAAATTTTAGATCCTCACCCCCAGGGGTTCCTTCACCTTAAGCTGATTAATCAAGTCTGTCTCATTGCACATCACCAGATCCTACTGCCTGTTGCCTAGTGCAGGCTGATCCAATAAACCATCTCATTGAAATTTCACAAATTCCTTTTCTAGAGATTTGTTATCAACCTGATTTTCCCAGTCCACTGACATATTGAAGGCATGATTATTGTAATAGTGACTTTCTTACATGCTTTTTCTCTCTCCTAATTTATTTTCTTTCCTACATCCTGACTACTGCTAGGAGGCCTGTGCATAACTCCCACCAAGGTATTTTTTATTTTGCTGATGCTCAAGTGTACCCACACAGATTTTACACCTTCTGATGCTAGAGCTCCAAAATGTCTACCATGGTTATTTCTAAGTATTACTGATTTATTTTACAAGTTTTTATTTATGGGTCATGCTCTACCACTCTCACCTTTTCCCTCGCTGGCTGTCACACACTCAAATCACAAACTGCCCTAACCCTGCATGCTTTCTGTGCTGCCTACTCTCTTGCTCCAGATGCCTCCCCATCCGTACTAACACGAACAGCTTGCCTCCCACTTTCATCTCCTTTAGTACCTCCCTGTCTCTGTCTCTCTCCAAGAGGAAAACATCCTACAATAGAGCAGATAGAGTCAAGGCAAGTGGTGGGTTACCTGATATTTGGCTCCTCACCGCTAATGAGAAAGTATCCTGACTCTAACCAAGCAGCAGACTAACTGTGTCCAACCCCCTAGAAAGCCTGCCATTGACTTACACTGCTGGGGTCATCCGACATTGACATGATTGACGACTCCTAACATCAATGATAAGCTCCTGGCTTTGTGTCTGCATATCCAGGTTGGCTCAGAGTGAGTGAATGCTATGTAAGCAAGTAAACAGCTTGGAGATGCATCATGGTCTAATCCATGAGCTGAGTGTCTGACCCTGTGTGCAAAGTGTCCTTGCTGCAGCATTACAATGGCAGTTGCCATTGCATCCAAAGTTCAGCTTGGAAGTGCAGAAAGGTACTGTAAGTGGGTTGGAAATGTTCCATGAGGGATCTTAGAGGCTGGCACATGTGAATGACAATGTCCATAATGCATTTGGCCAGTAGGCTCAGACCGTGTTGGTTCCTGGCATCTAAATGCACACCTTTAGGGTAAGCTTGGAGCAGACGTCACCAGGTATCCATTTTAACTCCTAGATTGGAATTCTGGGTGTCCACTTTGCTCATGGTGTGGTAGGATAGGAAGCCGCATATTAATAAAGCAAAATGTCCAATAATAAAGTCATTACAATCCATACTCTCCCTTAATAAGCAACCTACCACTGCCTAGTGAGAATCACACCTTGACACCCAAAACATAGGAGGAAATGAGGATTCCAGATGTTGGAGATCAGAGTTGAAAAGTGTGGTGCAGGAAAAGCACATCACGTCAGGCAGTATCACACTTTTGACACAAAACACAGTGAAAAGATGCAGTAAGTTGTTCCCAGTGTTGAAATAGGCCTCACTGGACCTCTTGTGTGATTGTGCTGCATTTTTCACCATAACCAACAATATTTAGGCCTCGATAATGAACTGCCAAAATATTCTCTATTTGAAGATATGACCATTATGCTTATTGATGACTAAATATAGTGCATCTAACTTAATCATTGCTGCTTCCAACAGCCTAAAAGTCAATGCACATTAATATCATATCCACTTAAGGTAGATAATGATTAACATTGGTTTAAGGGGTGCCCCTTTTGTAGCTATATACATATATTACAACAATGGGGATAGGGCAGGAGTATTGAGTTAAAGAACAAAGAGAACAAAGAAAATTTATAGCCCAGGAACAGGCCTTTCAGCCCTCCAAGCCTGTGCCAATCCAAATCCACTAAACCTATCGCTTATCAGTATTTACTGTGGAAAAGGATATGGAAGATATTGACTGTAGGGAAATAGACAGTGACATCTTGCAAAATGTCCAGATTACAAAGGATGAAGTGCTGGATGTCTTGAAATGGGTAAAAGTGGATAAATCCCCAGGACCTGATCACATGTACCCAAGAACTCTGTGGGAAGCCAGAGAAGTGATTGCTGGGCCTCTTGCAAAGATATTTGTATCATCGATAGTCACAGGTGAGGTGCCGGAAGACCGGAGGTTGGCAAACGTGGTGCCACTGTTTAAGAAGGGTGGTAAAGACAAGCCAGGGAACTATAGACCGGTGAGCCTGATCTCAGTGGTGGGCAAGTTGTTGGAGGGAATCCTGAGGGACAGGATGTATGTATTTGGAAAGGCAAGGACTGATTAGGGATAGTCAACATGGCTTTGTGCGTGGGAAATCATGTCTCACAAACTTGA